>NC_136285.1:13428753-13963753 GCF_964198595.1 Lampetra fluviatilis | reverse complement strand
AGGTGCTCGCTAACAGCACCTGCCCCAACAGTCTGTTCAGGCTTCACGGGGGATCTTTGTCCTTTGTGTGTGTGGGGGAGCGGTAGTGTAGCGGTTAGCGCGCTGCGCTACGAACCCGGCGATTCCCGCTCACGGCCAACACCAGTGACGATTATCTGAACCGGTCCTGGGCATCCCCTAGGTCGACTCAGCCTCAAATGAGTAGCTGGTGCGGTGTGTAAACATTTCCACTGGGGAGACAAAGGCGGCCGGGCGTGCTGCTCGCCACCCACCCCCTCGTTTGTCGTGCCGTCCTTCATAGGTGCTCGCTAACAGCGCCTGCCCCAACAGTTTGCCAAGGCTGTACGAGTGTACGGGGTGGTGGGGATCTTTGTCTCGCGGGTTCGTTCAACTCCTTTGAAGTCTGCACGCGCCCTCTGCGCGAGCACTTTCCGTCGCGATGCGTTCGATTAAACCCCCCCTCTCCACCGACGAACAAGCCGCGTGCGTGAAGTATTCGATGTCACGTGCAGACGGACGAGATGACAGTCACGCAGGGTCAGCACGGATGCCGCCTCGCTCGTGGCCGCGTAAGTTTAGTCACGTGACGGCGAGTCGCTTGATTCCATTAGCACACGAGTCTCAGCTCACATGCTTTGTATTGTTGGTGTTGCGCATTGACTATTTTAAGGGATAGGCAAACGGAGTGCCTGTTGCATTCTACGGCTAATGGAGTGAACTAAATCGTGTAAAAAGAGAGCGAGAGAAACAATTATGTACAGGAAATTGTAATCAATCTAATCAAGATGGTAAAAATAAATACAAATCATTCAATTACAGAGCTCATCTTAACCTCCAGCCCTATTATCCACAACTCCCATTATCAGTGGCAGCTATTGTCCGCGAACATAGCTCTTCCTATTATCCACGGTTTACCCACAATGCACAGCAAAGCGGGTTTTCGCGGATAAGAGGAGGGATCATCGCGCGGCAAATTACTCAAATTAGCCGCGGGGTTATCCGCGATGTGTAACCACGCAGATAATAGGATCCGCGATACTGGCCCCCAGTATTACGGTTGACAACGTACGGTGCGAAATAAATTAAACGGGAGGAATTCTGTATACTGTATATTGAATTGAGCCGTGACTCAATTCAATCGTGATACTGAATCGCTTTCGTGGGTGGTGGGTCTAGTTACACGGCGACTCATCGAGAGTCGGCAGGCCGCCACGGCCCTTCGCCCTCATTTCAGAAGTAGAATATTTATTTACACTGCAGGAGGAATCCGATGAGCCGTGAAGCTCATTTTTTCACAGATGTCCAGCAGGGGCGGGTAGGAACGTTCCAACAACAACGCCAACATCACCAACGGTCCCTGCTCAGCCATCGTCGACCTCGCTCCTCCCCTGCCCACGCGACGCGAGAATCGTGAAAGTCTTTGGCCATCGATCGCTGGCGGCTGTGGCGCGCCGCCCTTCCTCGTGCCAGATGGCGGCGGCCGCCGCTCCACTTCGACGTCGCGAGGCAGCCGGTTACTATCCGCACCGGCGCACGTGGCCGAACCCGCGTGCGCTTTCCGAGCTCGCACGGAGAGGCTGCACCATTGGGATTTAACATCGAGCGGTTCGCAATACAGCGGGAACCGCGTGGATCGCAAGACACTCGCAGGTCACTGGTAAAGGAGGTCTCAGTGTAAATGCTTACCCCGAGCTCTCAATACTCTGATAGTGCGCTGTCTTTGAGTTGTAAGCCTTTTGGCGTCATCTGGTCCAACACCAATGGAGACTAGGCTCTAAGAAAAGCTGTCTCGGGTGTGGACCAATCAACTTCAAGGACAGTGCATTCGATTATCATTATCAGAGTTGTTACTTTTTGTTTGCATTTTGCCTGCTTGTGTTGTGGTTATTGCAAACATGATCCCTTGTATAAAGGTGTCAGTTTTTGTACCAGTTGAAAGGGTAAAAGCATATCACTATATTTTGCCACTGGTAAAGGAGATCTCATGGCGTCAGGGTTGTTGGACCACAAGGAGATCGCCCGTGTTCATTGGCCACGGGCTACTGTGCGGTCTATGTGCGTGCGCGCAGTGATTATGGAGGCGACGTGGCCACTGCCAAGAGACGGTCTTGTTTTCCAAGGCAATGCTCGTCCTCGCACAGCCCGTAAACTCACCTCGCGCTCGTTCACTCACTCCATCTCATACACACTCGCGAACTCGCACACAATTTCTCTACTCGCTTACTCGCTCACACGTACTCTTACATACACACACACACGAATCCACACAATCTCACACACTCACTCATAACTTACACACGCTCACACCTCACTCTCCGAGGTCGGCTGTGCACTCTGAAATTGCCACCAACTGGATCAGAGAATCGACGAGGCGACTGACCGTGTGGAAATAAACGACAGCGGCAGAAAGATGTGGCAGCGCTGAATTCCAAAACAAACTTTATTTTTTGTACACAACGACCACCGAATGCTACAAGCAGCTCAGCGCCAACACAGAGGACACACGGCGGCTGTTGTTTCGCACGTTGACGAGCGTCACGATTCTTAGAGAAAATAATTTAATGATCGCTACGGACCGGCCGCTGCGGCGCGGTGGCGCGTCCGTCCTGAAGCCTACACGAGCAGCGGCGCTCGCCGCTTGCAGCGGTGTCGGGCCCGCTGCACATCGGCCCTAAAAACAAGTTGCCCTTTAAACCCGGCGGGAGTCTCACTCATCTGCTTACACCTCCACCCCCCCCACAACAAATCACGGCTACCTTGCGTGCGGACACAATGTTCATATCGTTACAATGCCCCTTCAATGCAATGTTAAGGCCATGGCTTAATTTCTCATGGGATATTTTCCAGGGGGGCTCCCAATCCCAATCACACACCTCTCCCCCCCACCTCCCCAACCAACCAGATCCCGGGAATATTTTCTGAAGCTCTGGCCCAGAAAGCTCCGGCTGAAATTAAGCCCCGATTTAGGTCAGTTTAACATCATGTAAGATTTTCCTCTGTTCGGGGCATCCAACAAATTGGCTCCCGTTGGTATTTTTTAATTGATATCAAAGCTTAGACAACAATAGCTTAAACGCAGAATAAATTAACAGAGATAATGCTACAGAACAGCGAGCTTTTGCGTTTTTTTCCGTCAAAATAGCTGATCAACATATCCTGTCGTGCCCAGTATACATATTCCTTAATTTTAACGAAGTCAATGATGGCAACGACTCCACCAACAACAACAACAACAAAGCCTCCGTGTGCTTTCAATTGCATGTACAGGGAGAGGACACTTCTCTTGCAGGTGGCTTCGTGAAGTTCTTGGCTGGGCGACGCCGATCGCCACGCTGCGACCACACCAGAGCATACGCGTTACGCAATGTTCACAAACGATGACGCTCGCTGGTCAATGTCGGTTGGTCGGTCCCTTGCCGCGGTGCAGACGCCGTGCGATGACGCGCCAGACGAGGCTCGTGCGACGCCGAATTTTGGTGGCGGGCGACTGCAGCTGACAAGCAACGTCCAGAGCGCACGTTCCTACTCGCGTGGCTTTGCTGTCGTTGAGATTTATAAGCGTTCACTGCGGCCTCCTAGACAAAAGTCCAGCCGTGAGCCGAGGTCTCGCCGTCGGCGCGATGTCCAGATGTTGTACGCACGAGGCGTGGTTGTTAGCCGTTGCTAGCGAGCTAACTCGGCTCCGAAAATGAAGTCATTCATTCAAGTAATAAACTAAGCTGTGAAATAACCGTACTCAACTTGATGAAACTTTTCTTATCATCAGCTGTTCCTCCGGAGTGCACATTCTTGAATTTATTTTCGCACATGACGAGGACGACGTCGTTTTCTTCCAGAGGAATAAGAGTCTCACTCGAACGCGTGAAATGTATTATTTCCATTTCGAACAAAATGAACGTACCATAAAGGCACCAGCCGGCTACCTAGGAATGATAACATCGATCAATTCCCAGAGAGTACGAAACATCTCGACGCCGGCTCGGACGTCAACAGAGGACCCTTTGGCGGTGGCTGGCGGCACTCCGGTACTGCTCGGTGACGTCCGCCATCTCGGTGAGCAGCGACCGCGCGCTGCCGCCCGACGCCGCGCCGCGCACGCGGTAGCACCGGCTGTTGCCCAGCGTCGGGTTGTCCCGCCGGCCCTCGTCGCAGTCCAGCTCCCCGTCGTAGCTCTCGATGACCGAATGGCACCGCCGCTGGGGGTCGGCGTCCAGCAGAAGCGTGCCCAGCGAGCGCGGCCGGCGCGGCCGGCTCTCCGGGGCCGCCAGGTCCTCCACTGAGCGCGCCGCCCGCACGCGCTGCTGGTTCTGCCGCTGCTGCTGCCTCTTGCGCCGCTGATTCCAGCGGGCGAGGTCGCGGCGCGGCAGGTCGAGGAGGTCGAACGACTCGTTGGAGAGGATGCTGTCGTTGCTGAGCGTGATGGTGGAGCGCGACAGCGGCTCGCCCCCGCCGCCGTCTTCGTCGCGGCGGCAAGCCCCCGACAGGATGTCCTCCATGGAGACGGTGGCGCGCCGAGACGACGCCGCTGCGCCGCCGCCCGCCGTGTCCAGGCTGCGGTCGCTCGAGCTCCTCTTGCCCTGCGGCTCCGCCAGCAGCCGCTCGTCCACGTGGCGCTCGTCCGGCGCCGGCGAACTCGCGTCGTCAAACGGATCCGGGGCGCTCTCCATGTCGAGCATCTCCAGGGACAGCGAGCGCTCCGGGGAGGAGTAGTAGCCGGACTCCCGCTGCTGAGGATTCTTCAGGATCCCCTTGCGCGGCATCTTGGCCGCTTGCTCCTCCGCCCCCTCGCGTCTGTCCGCGGAGGTCTTCTCCGCTCTGCCGTCGGATGGCGTCCCCGACGGTGGCGAGTGTCCCGCGGGAGCCTCCTTGGCGTCCCGCGGGTGGCCGCTCTCCCCGGTCCTGTTCTTGAGGATGCCCTTGGGCTTCTTGAGGGAGGGCGTCCGCTGGTGAGGGTTCGTCATGTCGTTCTCCTTCCTGGACTTCTGCAGGCCGTTCTGGTGCGCCGGCAGCAGCTTGGATGCGTGGCTGCACCGGCCCTCGGAGAGGCCCGCGGCCGCTGAGGCCTCCGCCGACTGGCGGCGGCAGCAGGCCTGCGGGCAGTCGCACACGGAGCTGCCGTAGCCCACGTTGACCCACGGGTGGGAGGCGACGTCCTCCACGGTGGCGCGGTGCGAGGGGTCCGCCGTTAGCAGCCAGCGGATCAGCTCGCTGGCTCCTGCGTGGGTAGGGGGGGGGGGGAGCGTCCTCGCGGTCAGGCTCGCGTCGGCGCACGAGCAAAGTGCGGCCCCGGCGCTCCGCCGTAAACGCATCCCAGTGTTGCCAATCAGGTGCGCTCCCAGAAGGCCGTGCGGCAAACGGCTTGTGTAAACTCAATTATTTTACTTTTAAACGCAGAGACAAATGTGACAGGAGCAATTATGTATCTCCTGATTACCATTCTCCACGACATAAATACGACGGGAGAAAAAAACGCATCGCTCGTGGAGGACGGGGGCTGCTTCGTGCCAGTCACCTGACTTGATGCTCGGCTCGTGGAACGTGGCGGTGGAGATCTGCTTGATGAGCGTGCAGAAGTCGTCGGCGTTGAAGGGCATGCTGCCATATACGAGCGAGAAGAGCAGCACGCCGAGGGCCCAGGCGTCCACCTGCTCGCGAAGCGCGCCATGGACAAAAACCACCACGCGACCGGTTTGTTACGGCTGCCGATCCACACGCTCGCTGCCACCCTCCGCCCTCTCATTTCCAGCAACGTCCAAAACACATTTGTGAAAGTCTTTGTTAAAAACTCTAAAAAACTAGAAAACATTTTTTTACATTACCGGGTAAGGCCCACTGAGCTGTAAAGAAGCGACCTGTTCATAAACGATCGCTCAACGAAGTGGCTTATCATGTAGAAATGTATTGCAGCCAAATACTCTAAACGCAGGTTGATTCTAAATGTGAGTACCCAGAAAAAAATCCATGTGACCACGGGGAGAACATACAAATATACAGGCATCAGGGTCGGGATCAAACCCACGACCTCCTGTATACCTGGCGAGGTAGTTAACATCTCGCCACCGTAGCGTAAAGAAACATCATTGTTGTATTCCTGCACAATTCCTGTCGTCCTCATGACATTCAAAACAGCTGAGGCTGTCAAATTTCACCAGGAAATGGAATCAACCCATTCATTAAGACAGGAGTGAAGAACTCGATGAGTATTAAAGGGCCGGTTCGGACTTTCAAAATACCATTGGCAAGGGCCATACATTCAACACACACAGTTCAGTCAGTGCGAGAGCTTCCTTGCAGTGACTGAAATGACTGAGATGAAACAAATTAGAAGCGCGGCGTTGCTCGGTGGTGGAAAATATTCCCCTCCAGTACCCGATTAGTGCAGCCAAGATGCCCGCAGTGACGTAAAAACATCGGTCGTGCGCCTCGTGTACCGAGAGAATTCCCACGGATGCGAGGAGGTCATATTCAAAGATCCACACAGATGGATTCAATAAATCTATTCCATCTCAGCTCAAGCCACAGGATTTTTTTTTTAAAGAAAACTTAATGATACATCGCACCTTGCATCATTTAGTGCAGTCCCTTGGTAAATTACTTTGCAATTACTTTCTAATTGGCCTGTAAAAGCACGCCGCTACGGCAATGTACAAGGGCCCCCTAATGCTCGTTCCGCTCCCCTTAATGAACCGTGAATGCTGCCCAATTACTCTTCCCTGAATCGTGTCCGCATTCATTTAGAGAGAGAGAGTTAACTTCCAATTTGCACTCGCAGTCTCATGCACACGTTAGGGTGGCTATTACCATGCGTGATCAAAGGACGTGCAAAGGTAATGTAATGATGTGCAATACTTGGTAAGAAATGTAATTTACAACGTCAATAGTTGGGTGGCGCATCCATTACGAGTATCTGTTTGAAATGTGTTTTATACTCCGAGCGGTGTAGCCACACAATGATTGGGGTGCCTGACCGGCTCAGATATTCAGCCGTGATCTGACTGTGGTGCAGTTGCGCTGTGGTCATGGTGCGGTTGTGGTATGGCCGAAACAGAGTTCCGGTGGCATGGTGATTATGGTGGTGGCTGCGGCGTGGTTGTGGGAGCATGGTTGCAGTGGCTTGGTGTTTGCGGTGGCTTAGTGGTGGTGGCTGCGGTGGCATCGTCCTGCTCACCTCGGGTCCGCAGTAGGGCTTGCCATGCACGATCTCGGGCGAGGCGTACAGGGGGCTCCCGCAGAACGTGTCGAGCACGTTGTCCTTGTGGTACACGTTGGACAGCCCAAAGTCGGCGATCTGCACGCACACAGGCACAGACCCGAGCGCTCACTCATCCGCACGGCGCCGCCTCGCACGCCCGCACACAAGCCGAGCACCTTCCAGGCGTCGCCAATTCATGGCGGCCAATGTCAGCGGCGTGAGCGCAAAAATAATAAATCGAGAAAACTGACATAACCGCATTTTTTTGATGTTCGAAAGGGTACATGCGAAATTGGCACCCATATTTTTCATTATTGCGAAGGCGGGCACATTACAGACAATGTTGTCCTGTGGCCATTAACAACAGCACTGTGCAAGGAGTCAATGTACGTATGTATTTAACTTCTTTCACACCATACGCAGTCAACCGTGCTAAATCGGAGGTGCAGGGGAACGACAGTTCTCCTCCGAGGCCCGCAGGCAACAGTAATTCATTACCGTAATGCGTTCAGCGAAAAAATAACCACGGAATAGAGCTCTGGCAGGCGCTCGCTGCAGGATTGTGAGCGTTTCTCATTTCGATGTCTCCCTAAGCCGTCTTCCCTACGAGGAGGCCACCGCAGACAAAAGTGGTGCCCTGCCAGGCATGCATGTGAGCGCCTGCCTCTACGGCTCCTCGACGGGGTTGTTTCGCGCGTCGGTTGGCACGACGCCCGACGTTTCGCACCACGTTCCGGGAGCTTCTTCGGGATCCGAATTCAAGAATTGCCAGCACACGTGTGTAGCAAGAAGACTCGGGACGTTGTGTCGAACGGCACGCGGGCAAAAAGCCACAAGGAGCTCTGCAGGGCAACGGCGACAAACCCACGCAGTGCATTCTGCCGCGTTGCTATTTCACCAGGAGACGCGCCGCCACCGTCACCACGGAGGAACGCGGTGGCTCCTGGCTGAGCGAGGTGTAACCCGTGAGCCGTCGCCACGGGCGATTTCTGCGTCTCCACCTCCCCCCCGCCCTCCACTGCCCCGTGACCATGTAAGGAAAGTCCCACGCGGACAAGTATGCCAAAAGCCCAAGGGCTGTTCCACGTGGCAAGGGGCGAAACGCGAAGTAATGCAGGTGATTATTTTTCTGGAGGGCCCTGTTCTGATCACACCGCGCACATGAGTCCCTGGACAGATATGCACCACGTGGACGATCAGGTCAACCATCATATTCATCATCATCAAACCATTGCTGGATGATTGCCTCCACAAGCCGTTTCAATCTCTCATGGGTGTGTGATATGACAATCCATCTGGGATCCACATATGAACACAAACAGAGGAGCCAAATGTATCTCTCCACCTCCACGGTGGACTTGCTTCCTCTCGGGTACATTCTCTCAATTGGCTGCCACTCCATAGTCAGTCTTCACCACCGGCCATCGCCCCTTCTAGCGACGCGGCCCGCCCAGGCAACAATTACTTTCGTCCAATGTCCTACACTTTGCACTCCTTATCGTGTGTTTGTATTCCTCGTTGTTGTAGTTTTGTGACC
This sequence comes from Lampetra fluviatilis, assembly GCF_964198595.1. Classification (NCBI taxonomy): domain Eukaryota; kingdom Metazoa; phylum Chordata; class Hyperoartia; order Petromyzontiformes; family Petromyzontidae; genus Lampetra; species Lampetra fluviatilis. Next base: position 13,955,024 of record NC_136285.1, on the reverse strand, counting down.
AGCCCCTACTGGACATCTGTGAGAAAGAGCTTCACAGCTCATCGGATTTCTCCAGGATAAATAAATATTTTGATTCAATAATGTCAGTGTCATCATGAAGTCGTTCAGCTTGGCTTTGATCCTGCCTCAATTACAGTTAACAGCCCCGAACACGTTTATGGGGTGCTTGGGTCTGCGATTTAATTTTGTCGCGCGTGCGTCATCTGCTTTACAACGCGAGAGCCAAGCGACTGCAACTTCTGAACTCGTTACCGGCAGGAAGAAATGAAACATACATATTCATGTTGTTTATTTTGGCCGATTCTCCATTTCGAAGCTCGCCTTAAATTCAGCGCAGGCACGGAAGACATGCGTGCAGCTTCTCCCCCCGACGACCCCCGACGACCCCCGATGACCCCCGATCCCCGAGGCCGTGCTGTCAGACTATCAGATCTGGACACGGGCCTACACGTTGCTATACAAAAGCCACACGCACGAGGAATTGCATTTGTCTTAATTGGATGTTGTCGGCGGGGAAGTTTGGGGATGAGTGGGGGGTGGCGGTGGAGGGGGCTCGTTCTGGAGATCGACCGCTAAGGGCGTCTTGCAGCCGGTCGGTTGCTAAGAGCGGTTGTCGATAAGCGAGCCGTGAGCGTGGCCACAAACCCCTGGGAGGAGTGAAACTAAGCTCATCCCCCCCCCACCACAATGATGTCAGCAGACCAGGAATTCTCACCCAGTCGTTAACCCCATTTTTTTTAGTTGAAATTGAGGCGTCGCTGCGAAAGGAGGCAGTAATCGTGGCTATAATGTTTAAACTCGGCCGGGCACCCCCACGGGCTAAAAGGTAAATGGTGCAGGGCCCCGCGATTACCGCACTTTGCGCATGCCACTGCTGGTCGCAGGGCCCACACTCGCGGTGGCCCCAACCCCATGGGAGGGGTCATTATGGTCGTACCCGTCCAGCTGACCACACGTCTCGGAAGAGGTGGGAGCGTACTCCATACTTTATCTAACCGCAGACTAACCGTGGGCGGTGCGCGGGTGATGCTGCTGGGTGGACAGAGGTGACGGGAGGGCTTTAAGAGACCCCCATCACCCCCCACCCCACGCCAATGTTTTGACCCCCAGCCATCCTCGCAGCAGCAGCTCTTGGCTGGCCATCAAACAAAGCCGCTCACCGCATCGCGTGCGTTCAGATGCCCTTCTGCGGCCATCTAGAACACTCTTCCTTCCGATATTAGGAAACCACTGGAGTTAAGAAACCTTTAAATCATCTGGATTGAAAACTAATTTCTTTAGAACTGCTTTTTGTGTTTAGTGTTGTTGTCCTTCCCCAGCCCCTCCGATTAGCGCGGTTACCTACGTAGTGCGCGAAATAAGTTCAACGCGCACACGTACAACAGATCGACGCGGCCACCTCCAGACCGCAGGCCCAGTGGCCCTAACCATTACTGCACGGCAGCGTTCCTGCCAAGGTGGTCATTTTAACGCTTAAAGTCACCTGCCCTGCAGGGAGAGACTGATTAAAAATAACAACTGCTGCATGCTTTGCATTGCTGGCCAAGAACCCAGGGGCTGAAGAATCACCCAATACCTGAACCACACCTGAGCATACTTTATTCGTTAACCGGTACTTTACCGTCTGTCATTTGCGAACGTGGTTTATTTTATTTTAAGATAGGAATGGCAGATGTATACGGGGGCAGGGGGGGATTTAGTCAACTTCCAAAAAGTGATAAATGTTATTTTCTCGCTTTCACAACAAGGATCATTAGTTCATTATCACAGAAAGCAGACAGACAGGCCATTCAATATTTAATAATGATTTAGTTTGCTATGCATGCCCGCTCATACTTACTTAACATATATTAGAAAAACACAATTAACATACCAATCGACGCGTTTGTCATGCCAAGCACACCGATTGACGGAAGTGTTGAGTGCATTTAAATGAAACGTTACGACATCTAACCAACAAATATGAAAAAACACATTTGCATTAACTTCCCATCTACAACAACAATGCACCATCGGACGAAAGCCTCCTTGGTAGCAGTAACAACAACCACTGATCGCCACTAAGTGGCGGTGACGTCACCACGGCCCTCGTGCCAGGCTGTGAGCACTTTAAGGCCACCGTGAAGGGTCGAACGCCCGCTGGCAGGGGGTCACGGGGTCACGGGGCAGACTGAGATGACTGGCAGCAAAGATGAACCAAGACAAGATTTCCCGCAAAGCCTTCATGGGCCAGCACCTCCACTCTCACCAAGTGGTGGTGGGGGCCCATCAGCTGAAAAAATAATTGAGGGGGGGGGATGGGTGGGCGGCCCCCCACTTTCAATGTATAAAATTCTAGCGAGGTGACAGTAGACGTTCAGATGTCGCGAGATATTAAAAATGCAGGTAAAAGTTTCGACATGTCGAGGGGTTCCTCCACTGGTACCTTGATGTTGAACTTCTCATCCAGGAGGATGTTCTCCAGCTTGAGGTCACGGTGGACAATTCCGTTCTGCCGGGGGATGCACGAAGGGGCGTTCGTTAGACAACAGTACGATGGTAATTACACTGAAATGCAATTATAACTAAGGATAAACACACTGTTGGCATTTTACAACCCAGCTTTATATATGGACAGTATCACTGACGAGGCTTACGAATAGAAGCTGGGGCGATTGCGGTCAATGTACATGCACGGCTCCTTGGTCTTTTCACGGCTGGGTGAAGGCACCCCCCCCCCTTGCTGTGTTGGTTATGGGCGTTGTTTGACCATACTTCACCATACTGGTCACTACGGGTTGGTCAAGGTGATGGGGTGGCCAGGATGAGTTAACGGATCACTCGCCAATCGATTTTGTTGGCGGTGCACCATCGCGTCACTGCGCCCCCGCCCCCCACGCCGCCGCCCCCCACAGCTCTCACTCGACGTGTTACCCAAGTTATTTATTCATCGTGCAAAACAATTCCCAACAGACCGAGTCAAGAAACGGCACGGTGGAATTTGGCGGGTTGCCAGCGCGCAAAGCCTCTGTGTGCCCCACCGTTCCAACAAATGCAAGACTCAATGGCCGGGTGGCGGCAGAGGTGCGAACTCATCGTTGATATTTCCCCACCACGATACATTTACTCAAAAGCCATTCCCGTCCGCCTTCTTGCGCTCTTCAATTGCTTTGCGCGGCATGCAAATGCGATGACGTTTAGAGCACGCACGCAAACACGCAATAGCGCAATAGCAGCGCCCGTATCCGAGCACACACCTACGCGCACGCACAACAGGAACCATCCCCCCACGTAGCCTCGAATGTTTCTGGGTTAGGTGTTGTTAGGAAGCGCCTGTTAAGTTGACACAGCTCTCTCTCGAAGTGGGGGGAAGGGGGGGTTGGGTCACGTGATGAGCACCACACAGACCCGGCCACTTTTGTCTCCCCCGTGCTACTGCCGACAAGCTGCACCGGTAGAACATTTAGGTTATGATGCAAGAGTCTGTTTAATTGCGTAGAAATAAAATTATGCTAAACACTGTACCGCCATTCCGCCCCTGGGCCTCCCCCACTCCTCGAGATATAAACAAGTTTGATAAATTCATATGAATCACGGGTAAGTAAAGATTTTCACTGATGAATCAGCGCAGTCTTAATTTGACATTTGAGAAAACATCGTCCATCCCAACCACCACACCCTTCACCAACTCGGACTGACCAGCGTGGTGAAGTATGGTCGAAAATAACCCCCAAGAACAACATGGCCCTCATCCAGCAGTGGACCGGCCGTATGTTGACTATGCATTGTAGTTTCGCCACATTCCACGCATGCAAGGCATTATGGGAGATGGGCCTTCCTGCTGCTTGAGAGCACCACACCTTTGTGCAGCAAAGAACCTGGATGTTTGTCAAACGTAGCAGGGAGCTAGGCCAGGCCGAGTTTGCATCTGCCAGCTGGCATCGAGCACCTTGTATAGCATTCGAACGCCGTAGCAACTCGTCACACCAATGGTCGGAATTCGTTTCCTATTCCAGTAAACCCAGCCAGGGAGAACGATCTTGTCTCGCTTTAGTTTTAGTAGCAGCTGCTGCCGCAGCGCAAGCCATCGGTGGGACTCTTGAGCCAGGATTCGCGTCGATAGGGCTAAGTCGACATCACCGCAGCCACGGCGAGTGTGGCATCTGTACGGCTAACATTTGAGACGCCGCGTTGCTGGTGGTGTCGTGGGGTTGCGGTTGGGGGCTCTATAAATAGGACCCGCGAACAATCCCAGGAGGTGGGGCTTGTACCAACAATGCCCACAGATTGAAGCAATCGCAGTCGCAAGCCAGGGCCCTTACAAACAACACAAACCGACTCTGCTGGTCGAGAGCGTGACCCGCCAAGCGGCGCGTGATGGAGTTGTGTGACTCGACAAATATTTGCCGTTGTGGGTTGTAACCGATCTCGGCTGTTCGTAAAAAAAACCGTGTTGTCACGGTTAGTTCGTGTTTAAGAGGCGTCCTTATACAACTGGGCACAAGTGAAGACTTCTGATTGGCGAGCTCTGCCCGATCAGATTGTCTGCGCCTATCCGTGCATGGATGTTACCCTGGGGCTGGAATCAAACTGGTGCCCACCGTGCGACCACTTCTATCAGCAGCGTACGAATAGAATGGACGAATTGGCTGTCACCTCTGGGGTTACTTCCATTATCCGCCAGTAACCGGCGATTATAGGAGACATCGTCACAGAGGGAATATGAGATCTTCGGATTGATCCTGGGGTGCAAGCGATCAAAAGAGTAGCCTCCCTGTAAGTCACTTTCCTTCCCTGTGCGTCTGTCACCTGCCACAGCACTGAGCTCACAGACACTGTCATTACCCAACTGCACACCGGAATTTTCACGCCTCTCATCTTTCAGGTGCATGAACGCCCCCCCCCCCCCCCCCCAGATTACCACACGAACACATGTTTGCGCGTGCGGCTGACGCAGGTAAACAACGTCACACACTGCAACGGTAGCGTGGCATCGGTGCTAAAGCTTTAAAATGGAAAATGACGCATCGCTGGAAGTGTTGACTAAAATCTTTGTTATCGGGCGGTGTTTCCTAAAACTCGTAATCAAGTGATAGGGACCGGACAGCAGCCTGAATCACTCCCACACACTCGAAATGCCGCGACGATGTCTCAGCAAAGCCGCCCCCTACTAACGCGGCTGTGACGACGTAGCCCAAATACCGGACACGCTTAACTCTATCTCTTGCTCTCTTTCTTCCAAAACACCCATCAGCGGAACTGGCCAAACATCGCGCCGAAGCGGAGTGCCGCCCCTTGCCACCCCTCGACAAGAGTCGCGAGACTCTTGTGAAGTAAATAAATGCCTCTGTTGTTAATCATTATCGTAGATGGAAGGTGAATGAATAACCTTCCTGAATTGGCTGGCTTGGCCAACATTGTTGTGACCACTCTTAATATTTTTTTTTCCATCCAAGGGCATCAACAGAATAGGAATAACCTCATAGGACTGTTAAGTTCATTGAAAGCTACTCGTCTTAGTTCCGTACCTTTATTAAATCGCGGCGACAACAGCGTCCTCTAGCCGAGCGACATAACGCTTGTTCCTGGCAACTCCGCTCACAACAGAGTGGCGGCTTCTCTCGGCATCGAGGACGCTGGATGCAAGCCTGGCGCTGCGGAAGCTTCGAGCGCGGCGAGCGACGCCTTGGGGGGGGGGGGGGGGGCAGCCTTTTTCTGCCCCCCCCCCCCGCGAGGGTGGGACCGTTGGGGGGCGACCGGCAGCGGCAGCGCGATGACCCGGGGGGGGGGGGGGGACTCACGGCGTGGCAGTGGTGCACGGCCGACACGATCTGGCGGAAGAGCCTCCTCGCCTCCTCCTCCGACAGCGCCTTCCGCCGGCGCAGGTGCTCAAACAGCTCGCCGCTCTCCGCGTACTCCATCACGATCACGATCTTCGTCTTGTTCTCGAACACTGCATCGCAAAAAAATGGAAACACCGGCGGGTCAGAGGTGGGTGGGTGGGGGGGCGGCGGCGACGGCTCCGTCCGCCCGTCCATCGGTGCGTCAGTGGCGCAGCGTCATTGGCGTGGTCTCCCGATGCTCGGAATGAGACAGGGCCCCCCTCCCAGGTCTAATTTACCCCCCCTCGTATTGTTGCCCCACACCTGGGCCCCTCCGGCACCCTCCGGCCCCGGCTCAGTTGCACCGCCTGCACACCCTGGAGCCACTCCATTGGTGCGTGCGTGCGACGAGGTACCTTCGGAAATGTTGATGATGTGTGGGTGGCGCAGCGAGGACATGATCTCGATCTCGCGCCGGATCTGGTTGAACTCCTGCTCGTTCTTGATCTTGTCCTTGCGGATCGACTTGATGGCCACCTGTTTGGTCGCAGCAACAAAGCGAGAGGGCACCGTGTCACCCTCCGGCAAGCCACCACCGTCGCGCGTTGACGCAACACCTCGCCCCGCTCATCGTTTGCTCATGGCGCAGGGTCCGCTCACCGACGATGTCTTCACCGCCGCTACAGTAATTGACCCATTTGTGAAATTGTTCTCTGAATATTTAGTGAGGTATTTTTTGTTGTATATATAAATGCTGTATTGTACTGGTTAAACAATTCATGCGGACCACAATGCCACGTGTACACCTACTGCAGATGCAGACGTGTGCCAGGGGGCACATCGCGTCATTGTCATGAGGGGGGTGGGCACCACGCCAGTCCTACAGTTCTGCTCAACTATCACTCATTGTTCAAAATATTAACTAATAAAGGCTAATCCATTTACAGACACCCCACTAAAATACTAATAGAAGACAGTACACGTACGGAGACTACAACAACAACATGAATTAAAACCCTCTGCATCTCTCCCATCAATCGCAACACGCTCCTCACGTATGTCAACACTCATCCCTCTCTTTGCAAGACGTGGATGCTTGCCATCTGTCACTCGTAGGTAAATAAAGAAGGGCCATTCACAGAAACCAGTGGGGCATCTCGAAATGGACCACCCTGCAATGGAGACACGGGGGACGGCGAACCTCAACATTCCCGACGGCCAACGCGCGAGCTGGAACGATCGGGGGAGGGTGGGAGGGAGGGGGGCACTTCTGCCCGAGGAAAACGCGTTACCACATTATTATTATTAATATTTGGCGCTGCAGCACAAGCCCAACCTGTTCGACAACAGCTGCCACAGCAGCGGCAGCGGCAGTAGCAGCAAGCGGCGCACGAAAAGCGTCGGAGCGGGCACACACGCGCACATCTGGGCCGCCTGTCACGAGCGGTAATTGGAGCTGTCAGGAACGGCATGTGCTTTAACATTTCGTCCGTCAAGTGCAGCGCGCGATCGGGCGAGGCGATTCGGGTCCATGGAGGCGCCCTGCAGACCGCCTCCAACCCCGTCAGGTGGCCCACCGACCCTGGCAGCACACTCGGTCATCCCCCCCCCGCCGCACGCTCCAATCATTAACCGTTGTTTAAAATTAAATGGGTAAACAATAATGGTAATCCTGAGCACGGCATTCTTCCAGTTAAACATTAGTCGCATCACAATGCTCCCCCCCACGAAGGCCTGACCCTTGCATTCCCAAATTCCAATGAAGCCAATGCCAGGGTGAATTCCTTATCAGCGCCCGAACGCCCCCCCCACAACCCTCGACCCCCACCCTCCCCCCCGGAGCAGGCAACGGGTAATTGTCTAAATATATGGCTGGCGTGGAGATAATGCGAGGGTCAGTGAGGGTCGTGGAACGATAATGCCACGCCGGTTTGGGAGATAGCGACGGCGCTGAGTGGCAGAGACGGTGCGTTTCCTGCTGCCACTGCACCGCGAGGTGGGGCTTGGCGCCTGCCGTTTGGCTCCGGCACCACCCTTAATAGGCGCTCGCTGACAGTGCCAGGGGGCCCAGCGGTCTCGAGTCGGGCTAATATTCGCTTCTGCGCTCCGTGTGGAACACGTCTTCCTTTCCATACTAGGAAGCCACCGGAGCTGTGCACTTTGAAATCTAAGTTGAAAACTATTTTTGTTTAGAACTGATTTTTGTGTGTGGTTTGTTGTCCTTCCCCCGCAACTCCGATTAGCACGGTTGGCTACGTACGGCGCAAAATAATGTCAACAACATGCATAAAGCAGACGGCCCTGGGAGGTGCTCGAAGCAGTGATATCGTGGTAAGAGCACTGCGCTATGAACCTGGCAACCTGAGTCTGATTCCCGGCCACGGTGAACATCGAGTGCTGAGTATCTGAACCGGTCCTGGTCCTCCCCCCCCCTAAGATGACTCGGTTTTAAACGAGTCGCTGGTGCGGTGTGCAAACATCGCCACTTGAGGGGGAGGGGGGGGGATAGGGCTGGTGGTGCGTGTTGTCGTGATGTCACGGCGGCCAAGAGGCACACAGGTTGCCGTTGTTTGCCCCCTGGAAACAATGGCCCGTGTTGAGACACACAAAAGAGCGCCGCACAGCAGATGCGGCCATCACCGCGACCGACGGACAATGATCAAGAACAGGTCGCCGTCCACTGGCTCACTCGGCCACCGTGATGTGAGCATGGAAACCGTTGCCGGTCAACTCGCCACCGTCGCCACGGTCGCCATCATCATCATTGTAATCATCATCATTGTCATCATCATCATCATTGTCATCATCATCATCATTGTCGTCGTCATCATTGTCGTCGTCATCATTGTCGTCGTCTTTAATCATTGTCATCATCATCATTGTCATCATCATCATTACCATTGTCATCATCATCATTGTCATCATTGTCATCATCATCATTGTCGTCATCATCATTGCCACCATCGCCACAGTCGCCATCATCATCATTGTCGTCGTCATCATTGTCATCATCATCATTGTCGTCATCATCATCATTGTCGTCATCATCATCATTGTCGTCGTCATCATCGTCATCATCATTGTCGTCGTCATCATCATCATCATTGTCGTCGTCATCATCGTCATCATCATTGTCGTCATCATTGTCGTCGTCATCATCATCATCGTCATCATTGTCGTCATCATTGTCGTCATCATTGTCGTCGTCATCATCATCATTGTCGTCATCATTGTCGTCATCATCGTCGTCGTCGGATAAGAGACGACGAGGAGGTGGTGCGGGATCTCGGGGTGGTCGCGCACGACTGCACGCGCAAGCAAGCACACGGGCGTGCACCCACTCGGCCACTGCGCCAAACAGCAACCTTCAAGGCTGGCAAACAGTCCCACACCCTTGGTGCGGTGCAAGGAATGTGCGTAAGCCGTTATTGTATTACGCACGATATGGAAGAAGAACAAAACAATAAAGTATTGTGACTGGTAACAGAGACGTTGAACGACAAGAGCGGCCCAGGATTAAACCTTTTGTCGAGCGCGACGGAGCAACAGAGCGAGTTTCTGGCTTCTGGGTGTTGTTGTGTGCGGTGCATTAAATGTGACCCTGGAATCATTATTATTTATTTATTCAACAGTTTTATTATTATTGGGTACGTAGCCGAAAGATCGGCAGAAAAATGTTGCATCGCCGAAGCAAAAATCACATTCCGCGCGCGTTGCGGAGTACGCCCTCGTGCTCAAAAGTTCACGACGCTTTCACGGCGCCGGTTCGTGTCGCGGGCCTGGCACCCGCCACGAGACGGCGTGCGATGGCACCAGGGCCGCCGCACGACGTCCAACAAACGTCGCGCACGGCACCGTGGGGGGCGCCGACGCACGTGGTGAAAACTCCGCGCAACGGATGTCGCCCCCCTCTGCAGGGTTCAGCGATAAACGATGCGAAACAACGAGGGCGATGGGCGAGTGGCATTTGAAATCGGGGGGGGGGGGGGGGGGCGCTCTTTAAATCGCGACTGCGCAAGGCTTTCGCGGTTGTGCTGACGTGGCCGTCCCATGACGCGCTCCCTGCAGGACTTCGACGCGTTCTCATCTTGACAGCTCCTTGGCTGCCAAATCGTTTTTTGTTTGTTTTTGCTCCAAGATCGTGGAGCTCATAATAAGCCGAGCTTTCAAAAAAGTGTTGAATTTGCCAACACAGATAGCTAAACTGCATTCTTTGAATAATAAACTTGTCCCTGAACAAAGGCGCTAGGTTAACGCGTGCACGCGTGCAAATGTTTAGCTTGGCCGAGCCTCGTGCACGCACTTATCTGGGTTCCACAAACAGCAGGCGAGTCGTCGCTAGAAGAGGGGGTTTGGTTCGGGCTGGTTGGGTGGCTCCCAGCGTACCACCGGGTCAAGGGCGCGAGCACTCGTGATGGTCAGACAGGCGCAGGTCAAGGTGATGTGTGCTGCGTGGAACAAAAGTGACTCCAGTGCGCAGGTCGATCTCGACTGGACCAAGGGGGCTCGTTCGCTGAGATCGGACGTGATGAAAGAGAGACAACTCAAAATGGAGTGGACACCCAGGAAACTTTGCCGAACAGGCCGCACTCCGTCGATGGGACTCGCAAAGTCAGAACGGGTCTGCAGTTTCCCTGCCTAAACAAATGCAGCTGGCAAACACCGGTGCGGAAGGCCCATATAGTCTGGTGAGCTAATTTTACCCATAATCAACCACAGCATTAGATAATAACTTTTGTACAACTTGATAAATCATGCCAGCTTAATTTGAGACTTTACAATTCACCTGTGATACTATTTATTGCATCACCTTCGCACACTTGGCAACACAATACATTTTAATATAAATTAATTGTTTCACTTAATTGACCAATGCCCAGCACAAGTCCTGCTTTCGCGAACAGCGCTATTTTGTCGGGTTACCCAAGCTTGTTTCCAGGACAACCCTCAAATTGCCCTTTGTCCGTCTCACCTGCAGTCAGAGTCTCACCTGCAGTCAGAGTCTCACCTGCAGTCAGAGTCTCACCTGCAGTCAGAGTCTCACCTGCAGTCAGAGTCTCACCTGCAGTCAGTCTCACCTGCAGTCAGAGTCTCACCTGCAGTCAGAGTCTCACCTGCAGTCAGAGTCTCACCTGCGGTCAGAGTCTCACCTGCGGTCAGAGTCTCACCTGCGGTCAGAGTCTCACCTGCGGTCAGAGTCTCACCTGCAGTCAGTCTCACCTGCAGTCAGAGTCTCACCTGCAGTCAGAGTCTCACCTGCGGTCAGAGTCTCACCTGCGGTCAGAGTCTCACCTGCAGTCAGTCTCACCTGCAGTCAGAGTCTCACCTGCGGTCAGAGTCTCACCTGCGGTCAGAGTCTCACCTGCAGTCAGTCTCACCTGCGGTCAGAGTCTCACCTGCGGTCAGAGTCTCACCTGCAGTCAGTCTCACCTGCAGTCAGTCTCACCTGCAGTCAGAGTCTCACCTGCGGTCAGAGTCTCACCTGCGGTCAGAGTCTCACCTGCAGTCAGTCTCACTTGCAGTCAGAGTTTCACCTGCGGTCAGAGTCTCACCTGCGGTCAGAGTCTCACCTGCGGTCAGAGTCTCACCTGCAGTCAGAGCCTCACCTGCAGTCAGAGTCTCACCTGCAGTCAGAGTCTCACCTGCAGTCAGAGTCTCACCTGCAGTCAGAGTCTCACCTGCGGTCAGAGCCTCACCTGCGGTCAGAGTCTCACCTGCGGTCAGAGTCTCACCTGCGGTCAGAGTCTCACCTGCGGTCAGAGTCTCACCTGCGGTCAGAGTCTCACCTGCGGTCAGAGTCTCACCTGCAGTCAGAGTCTCACCTGCAGTGAGAGTCTCACCTGCAGTCAGAGTCTCACCTGCAGTCAGAGTCTCACCTGCGGTCAGAGTCTCACCTGCAGTCAGAGTCTCACCTTCAGTCAGAGTATCACCTTCAGTCCGAGTCTCACCTGCAGTCAGAGTCCACAATTCGGAATAGGTGGCAGGTGGTGATCGCAAACCACACCGACGCCAAATCGGCCCCAAGCCTCGCAACCCGACACGGCCCGAGCGGACAGGTGGCTCGCGTGCGTAGAGCAGCTTCCCCCTCCCCCTCCACCTCCCCTTGGGGTAGCCGCGGCTCACGATGAAGCCTCAAAGCAGCCAGGAGAAGCGGGGAGATAAGCCCGGAGGCAAAGAGGAACCCTACCCACACCCACCCCCCTGCAATTACGCCCCGTGGCTTTTAGCAATCCCCTGGCCGAAACATTTTTGGAGCGTCAGGAGCGGTTCTCGGTTTCCCTTTAGGGTCGTCATCACCGGGGCATTATTTCAGCTCGGAGCTGTCCGGGGCTGAGTTCTGGAAAATATGTTTTACTTCCTGCACCTGCGTGGCGGGTGGGGGTGGGAGGGTCTGTGGGGTTTCAAGGGTAGTCCAGTGGGTTATTGGGGGTCAGTCATCGCATTACTTTTATTTGCACAGCCTGACAACGCGGTAATTAAAACACACGATGGCACCAAGCACACACACACACAATTAGGACCACTGCCAGGCAACGAATCCGTTGCGGCGGCTGGTGACGTTGCCGTGATGTTGGTTTCAGGTTTAGGGCTGCACCTCTTGCGGGCAGCAGTTACGGTTGGAGAGGTCACGGGGTCACAGGTGTGTGCGGGTTATTGATAGGGGTTGAGGTGCGGGGCAGGAACCACGGTGTTGGGTTCCACCAACACCCAACAATCTCAGAGTCTCAATGGTTTTTGGTGTTTTTTGTTAAATGTGTGTGTATATAACAGCTCTTCCCATACCCAAAATCATCTGGTGTGAAAGAGCCATGTAAAAAGTTATATCACAGGATTGTGTGGCAGGTGGTGATGGCTTGAGGAGGCCTTCATCCAGCAGTAGATTTGTCAGATATGATGATGACAATGATGGTGTACCCCATACCCAACCTCTCCCCAATACAATATTCGCTGACCACTTTACAAATGTAAACAAAAAAATGCTTCAAAAATAAATAAATAAAGATTGCCAAGTTGGAATTGGATGCACAGAAGGTTTGCACTCCAGAGACCAGCATCTCAAAACCCGATATGGAGTTCAAGCACAGGCTTGGCCTGGCATGCAGGTCTTGTAAAGTGACACTTCACTATTCCCTCCAGACACAACAGGGGAGGAGGGAGAAATGTCTGCGAGTCTCTTTGAGCTTGGCAGTAATCACAGCTTCAAGCGGCCATTCCATTTAGGTGGCCTCAAAGGCCAAGCATGTGACCAAGGTTTAGAACAACACCAACCAGCGTACCCTCCCTCTTCCCCCTCACAAAACGCACAACCCCCAGCACTGTTTGGCTCGTAGCTTTGCAAACATTTTCCCATTTGAAAATGATTTGCGCGCACGTGTGCGTGTATGTACGATTGGGCTGGAACAGTGGCACGGCGGTCAGCGATTTGTGCACGAGGAGCCTGCTGTCAGCGAGTTTGATTCCCGGCCATGGCTAACATCGGAGCGGAGTGCTATCCGAACCAGGCCTGTGCCCACCCCAGGATGGTGAGGTATGGCCAAACAACCACCATTACTGCCACAGTGTGAAGAGACTTTAATCCAACGACGACGTTGACAGGATGCACGAATCTAAATCGCGTGAGAAGCAATGTGTGTCGATGTTTATGTATTGTGGGTGACGGACCACTGCAGCTAGAGGCTGCAACATTCACAGCAGTATATATCTATTTTAACTAACTACCCAATTCTTGAATCGAATCGCAAAACGTGAATCACGACAAATTCCCCTGATCGCCGTCGGGTTGTTTGTAAATCTATCCCGTCGCTACGGGGTTACCATCAGTTTCATTTATTTAATTGAACAATGTCAGCCGCTCTATTTAAAGCGTGCGGCAACTAACACGTCTCGCGTATCACCGCACGGCGGTTTGTCACGCCAACCGAAGCGTTTGGCGAAAAACGCTTCCCCCATCCAATGACTTGGACACGACCTTGCGGCTGGGGGGTGGGGAGGGGGGGGAAATAAAAAAAATGTGTGCATGAAGATACGCCAGCATCTGCCGTGTCCGAAACAGACACGCCAACTACCCTGCCCTTGACGACGGGCAGCGCGCCTGCCTCCCCGCCGCCACATGTCCGACAGTCCAGAGACCGCTCCCCGCGAAAGTGGGCCCTCCGGCAAGATTTCCATGACCCCCCCCCCCGTGCGCGTTCCCTCGCGCGACTCGAAACGCCGGAACGTGCCAACGTCGGAGCCTCCCCCTCCGACGGCGTCGCCGTCGTCGCGTGCCGACGTTTTCGCTCCACGCGCCGCAGAGATTTTCCCCGAAGGAGCTCTCGGCACGTGGGGCGAAACGTCGGGCCTTCGTGCCGAACGACGCGTTCGTGGCAACCCGAAAACGCTTCCGGGACGCGTACGGCAAACATTAGCAACAAGAAAAAACCTTGCCGAGGAAATACAGTGCACACTTTGACAAAAACTGAAGCGTTTGTGGGAAGGACTTTGAGCGATGCACGAGTACAGGACGCAGACACTTCAAACGGCGGACCCCTTGTGACCAGGCGCTCAATGAGGAGGTTACGACGGGACGCAGCGTCGCACACTCCACCGTCACGCGTGTGAGCACACACACGGCCATAGAAATGGGTGAACGTTTCCCCATAAACCCTTCTGTCAATGTGGCACAGCGTCGCGTATCCGACTTGCTGGGGACCGAGGTATTCGAGGTCGGATATGCGAACGTCTCTAGAAGACGACCAATTACATCGTGCGCTAATACCTGCACCGGGCGGTTAGTGGGTCAGGGCGGATACGTGACGGTCGGATATGCGACGTTGCCAAGTGCCATTGTATGTAACGTGTTATTTTAAGAGCTTACCCTAATCTGGCTGGGGCTTCACGCAGTTGAAAATCCATCTTTAGTTGTAAATTAAACATTGCTGTATTTGCACAGAGAGATACTTCAACAAGTCTCGAGACCGCTTGCCGAAAGATTCCGCCGTGGAATGTTTGGCCAGTTCCTTGTTCAGTATTTATTGAATGTCCGTTTAAAAAGAGAAAAACCACACGGAAGATTTGTCGAGAAAAATCCCAAGCACGTTGCAACATTCTCTTCCCACTTTGCACGACATGGCTCAAAACCCTACTTGCTGTACCATCTCCTGCAAGTGCCTCTTTGTCCTCGCCGTCTGTGTGTGTGTGTGATGCACCCAATGTTTCCACCTCTACATGACCTACCAACTCCAGCGCAGAGACGTTGAACTACAGCCACATATACACACAAAAGCAAAGCCACGGTCAAAAAGATAAGAGGCGCAATCCTGCAATTGCTTGCTCACTCCACTGCTGTCCAAAGGGCCTCCACTGAAGTTGAGCTACAGAGAGGGTATTTGGCCTACTCTTCCACGTTGTTCAAACGTCTTGGAAGAGGTGGACGCACCCACACGTTTACCCCACCATGCGTGACCTGCCGATCCCACTATAATTTAGATCGTGAGCTCAAATCAAACTGGCGCCCTCCGGATTGCCAAGCCCTGCGTGCAAAAGCCATTACCCCGTGGTGGCGTCCAAAGCCATGCAACTGGGTGGAAGCGACAGCGAGTCGTGTAAACATCTGGTACGTTTTTATTACGAGCTGTCGCCAAGCAATTTCTCCAAGCAATCTCAAAAAAGCGAATTCTTTAGCAGCCCCAAAATAGGCTCGGTGATATACTCCAGAAGCGGGGGAACGGGCTATATTAAGCCAACATGTGGCAGCATTAGGGCAAAGCAATAAGGTGAAATAAATGCAGCAATTCCTCTGTGGCATGTTAGACATGCCTTGGCATAAAAGACACATTTTGGTGGGTTTTGTGCAACATTAGAGGAAAAAAGGTTAAAGGTATTTATTTAAAATGTGATTTAAAAAAGCCACGCACTTTGGCTGAGTTGGAACAGAAATATGCAGGATGTAATTCAGCCTTTATAAAAAAAAATACTGCGTTAAGAAACCACAAAAGATTAAGTTCTTATGATTATAATCACATGTCATTTATGCACAGTCAACCAAGACATGTAAATGAATCGTGGCATGCTTGACATGTGATGTTTTATCTAAAGGTGCAACCCTCCAATATCTTGCTCACTCCACTGCTCCTAGGAGGCGCCTCCACAAGGAGGAGCTCAACATAGCTCCCATAGAGGGTATTTGGCCTACTCTTCCCACCACATTCGACCGGCAATATCTACTGAACATTTGACAGTCTGTTGGAACGTACGCGGTGTTCCTTGAACAACTAAATACCAAGCCTAAGTGCAATAATCAGCCCAAAGTTCACGGGTGATGTAAATGTATTGCCGTGCAATAACAGACTCTCTGAAGCCGAGAGCAAGTTTTGTTAAACAACGCAAGACCTCCTGCCCCCCTTTAACCCACAACAGGCGTGGCTCCGCGACTCCACAAACGCCACCGCTCCCACATCTCGCATCTCCCCACAAAGGCACTTTCTTCTGTGCAATACTTTTTTTTATATATCACAGCAGAGGGAAAAACACTAACGCTCGTAGCAACAACGCAGAGGCACACGACCGCCACACCGCCGCGTGTTACGAACAGAGGAAGCACATGATAGCAACATCATCCTCAACGTCTCCTGTTGGTTGGCTCCGTCTCCCGTTCAACATAACACACCACCAATTTTAGATTTGAAGCTTTCGTGACTGCAAGAATTCATATTCTTAGGTTTTTTCGGTAAAGTCACGTAGGTACGTCACGTACCTACGTGACTTTACCGAAAAAACCTAAGAATATGAACACACCACCACCCTGGGCTCTCATGGGAGCTGCTCAGAGCGAGAACTAAACTCAAACCTAAATATGTTTTTATTTTACCAGGCAAGGCCCACTGGGCTATGTAGCGACCTGGATACAAATGAAAGCTCAACGAAGTGCTTTAGGCACGTGGACATTTATAGCAGCCAAATACTCTAAATGCACGCTTCTAAATGTGGAGGGGAAAACCGAAGGACCCGGAGAAAAATCCACGCGACCATGGGGAGAACACGCAAACTCCACATATACAGGCGTCAGCGCCGCGATCAGGATCGAACCCACGACCTCCTGTACACCAGGCGAGGTAGTTAACATCTCGCTACTGCAGCGCTCACGATGGCAGATCCCACACACTCCCTCCTCTACTCTCAAAGCAGAAATTGCCAGGTTCAACCAATGGGCACTCCCGGTTCCCCTTGCTGCATGCAGGCCTCCCCACGCAAGTGCCGATTGTGGGGCTTGTGACCATACTTCACCACGCTGCGGCTGCGTGAAGGTAGGGGAGCGTGGAGGTGAGAGCCGCAGAAGCACAGTGCGCGTAAACGGATTTTGATGAACTGCACTCTGGGTGCTCATAGTTTTGGCCACGCAGTTCAACTTATAAATGTTCCTCTTAGCTTGGAGGCTGGTGCTAAATAGATCAACAAACTCTGTCTGGGAAAACTGTTAATTCACAGCAATCGTCTGGTCATTAGTGATGTGTAATGAACACAAAGCCAGATCGTAAGCAACTGATCCGTAACAATACTATGTATTCACCTGGTGAAGCCTCAATGAGCCTTAAGGCTATTTTACATCGGGATGTTTGGCCAATTCCTGTCGTGCGTGTTTTGGCTTTCATGCGAAGGGAATTGGGAAATCCCGGAGAACCCCCCCCCCCCCACGGTTACGATGCGGGGGAGTGGCACTCGGCAATGCTTTCTCCTCGGACGCTTTTGGGTTTTCCATCCAACATATCAACCAGGCTCCATTTCGCCTGCTGAGCTTCCATAAATCGGATGCGTTCGGGAATATTAAGCATAATTCGCCCACCGCGGTGTGTGAACGGACGCGTTCATGAGGGGTGGATAAAACTACAGTGGCAACAACTACAACTTCGAGCTGACATGACACTATCGTGAATATACATACAAATGCGCCGAGAATATGTAAGGGTCAGCATGAATTTTCACTGACAATGGACTCCGCACGAAGCCGCCACGACCACCACCACGACCATCCGCCACCGGTACAACTGAACCAATACCGCAAGCAATGACAACGTAATTTGGAAACAAACACGGAATTCTCTCCCCGACAAGGTTACGACTTGAAGTGCTGGATGAACGTAATCTACACGGTTTTGGGGGGGGGCGAGGGGGGGGTTCAGCGAGCACGTCTCTCCTTTGGCGAGAAAATAAAGCAATAATTATACACTCAAAGAAGCTCCCAGCGGCGATTTAAATAAACATTGCTGATTTTGGCGCGTGCATTTCCTTTCAGGTCTCCCCGAGAATAGACGCGCCGACTCGATACACTCCTCCCGCGTCTGCTTTAAGTCGAGAGGATGATTCACACGGAGACATTACGGCCAATACATACCCGCCCGCCCTCCCTCCCTCCACGTCCCCCGAGTCCCCCTTGCAATAATAAGCATTGACGAAGCTTAAACATAGCCCAGCACAGAAATGGGACTCGCTTAACGCGAAATGTAAAACAGACACGGCCGTCTAACGAGCACGGTGCACAACTTGTAGGAACTGGCGTTTAAGGAATCGGCGCTTGTTCACAACTCTAAAAGATAAACTACACGGCAAGCTACTGTTGGTGGGGGGGGCATGTCCCTTGTTACAGTCTCGTCAGGCAGCGTTAATTATGTGGTGGTGGAGTTGGTTGCGATGGATGCTTGCACAACGCCGGTTTGACTGGTACGACATGTCTGCACGTGCCCGTCTCGCGAGCCACGCAATTATAATAAATCGTCGCAGCAGCAGCAACAGCAACAATCATCGTCGTCATCATCATCATCATCACCGCCTCCTCCTCCTCCCTCCCGCGACGAGTGGGCAAGGACGCTCCTGGAAAATCAGGGGGTCACGCGACTCGCCGATGCTGCCGCGTGTGTCAACAAACGAAATAGCCCAACGTGTCACCGTGCGTGTGTGTTGCGAGTCGGTCCTGGGACTCCCCTAGGTGGACTCGGCCTCAAATGAGTGCCCTGCTGCGGTGTGTAAACACCGCTCACCGGGGAGACAAAGGCGGCCGGGCGTGGTGCTGGCCACCCACCAGCGTGCCGTTTCACGCACCTCGCTAAACAGCACTTGCCCCAACAACCTGCCGAAGGCTATACGGGTGATCTTTGTGCGCGCGCGCGCGCGCGAGAGGGAACTTGCCTTGATCCCCGTAGCTCTGTCGACCGCCTTCTTCACCGTTCCGTAGGTGCCCTTGCCGAGGGTGTGGAGGAAGTCGTAGCGATGTCTCAGGTTGTGCTTGTGCTGGTGCCTCTTCACCGCCTGCCTCCTCGTCTCGTCGCCGGTGACCCCGGCGGCGGGTCCATCGCACGGGACCCCCACGGCGTGAAGGGGGCCCCCCGCGGCAGACTTCTCCAAGCTGTGGCGGCTGCTCAGAACTCGGACCAGGCGATTCATCGTCGATTTGCCGTTTTGGAGCATGACTCGGGGCTCAGGTCTCCTAAGTCGGTGGTCTGGGTTCCGCGCGTCCAACAAACTCACTGCTCGACTAATCTTCGACCCTGCCACCAGACCGACCGCTCGCGCCCTCTCCAACGCGAATACAATTAGCGGGCCGGGGGTCACAGAACCGTCAGGCACCGACTGCTGCTTGCGTGCAATGCGTTAGACTCGATCATGCTCCGAGAGCTCTCAAAACCTCTCGGCGAGACTGCGCCTCTTAACTCGTCGCCCTTTGTTGGGGCCCTCCGACACTCGCTGGGCTCGGGTCTACTCGCCCGTGGTCTCTCACTCGCTCGCTGGCTGACTGACTGGCTCGCTGGCCCGCCCGCGTACTGCGCAGGGCTCGGAGCGGTGTGCGAGTGGCTGAGACGCGTCGAGGTGAGCCGCTCCTTTTATGAGGCCGCCGTGATGATGTGGCCCCGCCCCTGGCAGCCCGCCTCTAACAAACTCCCGCACGACAACAACAACGACGACGCTCCTGCTGCTGCTGCTCCTGTTGCTGCTGCTCCTGCTGCTGCTGCTCCTGCTGCTGCTGCTGCTGCTCCTGCTGCTGCTGCTGCTCCTGCTGCTGCTGCTGCTGCTCCTGCTGCTCCTGCTGCTGCTGCTGCTGCTCCTGCTCCTGCTGCTGCTGCTGCTGCTGCTCCTGCTGCTGCTGCTGCTCCTGCTGCTGCTGCTGCTGCTCCTGCTGCTGCTGCTCCTGCTGCTGCTGCTGCTGCTGCTGCTCCTGCTGCTGCTGCTGCTGCTGCTCCTGCTGCTGCTGCTGCTGCTGCTGCTCCTGCTGCTGCTGCTCCTGCTGCTGCTGCTGCTGCTGCTCCTGCTGCTGCTGCTGCTCCTGCTGCTCCTGCTGCTGCTGCTGCTGCTGCTCCTGCTGCTGCTGCTCCTGCTGCTGCTGCTGCTCCTGCTGCTGCTGCTGCTCCTGCTGCTGCTGCTGCTGCTGCTGCTCCTGCTGCTGCTGCTGCTGCTGCTGCTCCTGCTGCTGCTGCTGCTCCTGCTGCTCCTGCTGCTGCTGCTGCTGCTGCTGCTCCTGCTGCTGCTGCTCCTGCTGCTGCTGCTGCTCCTGCTGCTGCTGATCCTGCTGCTGCTGATCCTGCTGCTGCTGCTGATCCTGCTGCTGCTGCTGATCCTGCTGCTGCTGCTGATCCTGCTCTTGCTGCTGCTGTTGCTGGCCCGGCTGAGCGAGTTTTGATGCACGGCAGCTTTTGATTTCAGCCGGAGGTGTCCGGAGCCGAGCTCCGGAAAATATTTCTCCCCCCCCCACACCCTCCCGCAGGCGGAAAATATTAAATATTCCATGACCCCAATGATTGATATGTTCCAGCCATTCTCAATCCACTGATGGATGGATTCCTCAAGTTGGGGGGAGGGTGGGAGGCGGTGTGGGGGGTTGGGGCCTTACCTCACAACTCGGGTCATGGCGGTGTGGGCAGGATCGGTTCGCCGCCACCAGGAATCAATCGAACTGAGGTCGCTCAATCCCATAAATAATTATTTACTATACAGAACACGCAGGCTTGTTACAGAACTGCACTGTGTCTAAACTTACGCGTGTATCTTGTAGAGTTTAGCGATTAGGCGTAGCGAACGCGGCTATTGTGTGAGCTAGATTCCGGGCCACGGTTAACATCAGTGGCGAGTAATACATCAATTCCAGTGCTGGGCCATCTTACCCGCTCCCCGCACTGACCATCTTGCAGAAGTATGGACACACAATTAACACCCGTGATCGGCACGGCGTGGGGAGGCCTCCATCCAGGGGCCGTCAACTGTACAGGCACGATCAGAACCGGTCCAAAGAGCCTCGTTGGACCCGTCAGAACCTTGTGATGACTGAGCAAAATTTGGAATCCGCGCAGCGTTTACGGTATCAATCTGAGCCGCTTGATTGGTCGGCTCTAGGAGTGCACGTGCAGCACCAACGCGTTGCCACGACCCCCAGATAGTTGCCACCATGAAGGTCAATCGATGAAAAACGAAACGTCGACTTCCCCCTGTCCCCGTCGGGCGAAAGTAAGGATTATGTGCTGCCGTTCGCTGCGGCACATACATCATCATCATCATTAATAATAATAATACCGTACAGAAATAATGTGCAGCTTTAAGTGTAGCATCGTTCGTGCAAATTGAAAATCTCACAATCGCTGAGGAATGAGACTGGCGGGCTGGGAAGGTACCAGCCACGCGGTGACGAGCCGACACTAACCACAATTGGCCAAGCTCTGCGTTGCTCTATCTATTCAGGTGTTTTAATCCCATTAAGGAGTGTTTTGTACACATTACAGCAGTTTCGTTGATTTCGGACATACGTATACAAAGGAAGGAACAAACACTTGAATATGCGTGGATTATGTAACGCATTCCAAATAGTTTTTTTTACAGATGCATTTAATTAACTGTAAAGAACGCGTCTTCCGCCATGTCTGTCTTTACAAGTACAGCATTTCATAATAGGTATGGAAGCGTCTGCACATTTGCAAAGTGGTATTTTTGTTTCTTCCCCATGGTTTGTTTCTCCAAGGGGCGCCGCTGCGGTGGCGAGGAGAGGGCATCTCCCTCGCCTGCAGGGCAGGGAGTTGCAGGTTCGATCCCGGACCCTGTTGTTATATTTGAAGTCCGCGAATTCTCTTTTTTTTCCCCGTGGTGGTCACGTCAATTTTTCTCCAGGGCCCTACGGGTTTTGCCCTCCACAGTAAGAAAACATGCGTTGAGCTTATTTGGCTGCGAAAATGCAGCCCACGTGTAACGATATACGGCACCTTCTTGGTTCTTTCGGTAAAGTCACGTAGAAGGGAAGTAATAAAATAATAAAAATAAAACATAATAAAATAATTCTCACGACGTTTCGGCCACAACGCAAGCAGCCGTCCTCAGGTGAAGAACAGGTATCTCGAGAAGACAGAGTCTGAACCTGTTCTTCACCTGAGGACGGCTGCTTGCGTTGTGGCCGAAACGTCGTGAGAATTATTTTATTATGTTTTATTTTTATAATTTTATTACTTCCCTTCTACGTGACTTTACCGAAAGAACCAAGTAGATGAATCCCTGCAGTCACGAAAGCTTTAAATCGAGATATACGGCACGTCAATGGGCTATCATGTGTGAGCATGATAGAAAAATAGCTCAAGTGACCAACCCCTGCTGTGCAAAAAGAGCTTCAGAGCTCATCGGATTCCTCCTCCAGTCTAAATAACAAAAACAAACTAAAGATTCTGGCTATGCCTAGGAAATAAAATGTTGAATATATAGTTTTAGCTGCTTCTGTTTAAATTAGGTGAAGCCCATGATAGCAACACAACATCATTCGATAGTTTCCTTAAAATCGGGGTAATTCTTTTACGATAGTTCTCCCAACCCAATAAACGCCTTTCTTGTAAGATAACAACAGACAAAGATTCCCCGTATAGCCTGTAAACAGACTGTTGGGGCAAGTGCTGTTAGCGAGCACCTATGAAGACCGGCAGGGCTCACGAAGGGGTGGGTGGCCAACACCACGGTAGGCCACCTTCGTCTGCCCAGTGGCGATGTTTACACATCACACCAGGTACTCATTTGGGGCTGAGTCTACGTAGGGGAAGCCCAGGACCGGTTCAGATAATCATCACAGGCGTTTGCCGTGAGCGGGAATAGAACTCGGATCGCCGGGTTCGCAGCGCAGCGCGCTAAATATGAACGTCCCTTTTAATTGGCATCGAACAGACGCGGCTGCAAGCAATGCGGTCCTCGAGATTAATTCACAAACGTGGCCACGAAAACGGGTGAGTATCGGCTCAGCAGCCGTCATGCTGGCAGCTCTCGTCATCGACGCGGGTGCCTTAATGATGCCCTCTCACGCGGGCGGGCCCCGCTGTCTGGAGAGGCCATCCGCCGAGGCAGGGAACCCAGAAAAACGTGCCTCTGAATAAACAACGCATCCACCCACGGCGCTCGATCCCATTGTCGACGGTGGATTTCGCCGGATTAAAGGGCCGTCGTTTGGCTGATTATACACGCGGCGTAATGCGGCAGTCTGACAGCTTAATTATTGTGAATGTTCGGGGTGGCGTGGGGGGGGGGTCCAAATCAGGACACCGCAAGGGCCGTTTGTTCTATGAGCAATTGATGTCGTCTAATTTCGACGTGTACACTTGTTCGTTCACTGTCGAAGAGAGAGAGAGAGCAGAGGACGACTCAGAGGCGGCAAGAGGAAGACCCACAGACGAGCAAGGAATGCAGCAGCAGCAGCAGCCAGACGAAGCTAAACTTTTATTTTATTCTACCAGGTAAGGCCGACTGAGTTATATAGCTCGTTTTCAGAAGAGTTCTGGCCGAAACTGATAGCTCAACGGAGTGCGGAAATTCATAGCAGCCAAAAAACTCTAAACGCACGTTGATTCTAAATGTGGAGGTAATACCCCGACGGCCCCCGAGAAAAATCCACGCGACCACGGGGAGAACATACGACCTCCAAATATACAGCAGGCGTCAGTGTCGGGATCAAAACCACGACCTCCCGCACACCAGGCGAGGGAGATAACATCTCCTCGTCACCCCGGCGAGATCAGCCGGCGCCAAATCCACCCTTTCCCAAGCTCCGCTGTCCTTCACATGTGGCGGTGTTATCGGCCAATGAGCGATGGTTTACACGTGGGAGGAAACCCACCCGTGCGAGGGAGGCGGCGAGTCTGCCCAGACGTGTGGAGGGAACACGTGGAGTCCACTCGCCGTAGCGCCATCTCGTGGCGAGCCACGGTAGGACACCTACTCCGCGCTCGCGGGATGGGAGTTGTTACACCGAATCTGTGTGTGAGCCACCAACCCCCGTTGCTGCCTCCAAAGCGCCGGACCACCGCCTCAATTTTGATCGCCTGTCATTTGTCTGGATTTCCAAAATCTGCTGGGTTGCGAGGTGAGAGACCGGCAGATGGCGGTGCAGCAAGCGGGTCTGACAGGATCTTTGCGAGGCGTGTCGGGTTATCTCATCATTATGTGTCTCATTCTCCATAGTTCCACCTATAAAACGAGGTCGAAAATGATGCCATATGCGTGGGTTCCGTAACGCGTTCCAACGAGAGCTTGCCAACACGCGTACGCCATCGGAATGACACAATCGTCTGGATTGATGTGGCAGTGGTCGGTGCAGTGTCGAGGGGGCAGCACGCGTGGAAATCTACAGCCCTCTAGTGGACAATGTTCGCCCTGCTGCTGCTGCTGCTGGAACCTGCACATTCCAGTAAAACACTTTTGTCTCTTTAGTTTGGTGTACCGCGAGGTGAGCACTCGACAAAACCGGGATTGAGTCTCGTCTGCAATAGGGACCTTTGTTGGCATCAGTCTGTCAGTAGGGGACGATGATTGCTGCTGTGTGCTGGGGGTATAATCCCAATTGAACAACCGACCGGACCCTGACGCCCGCCGCACGATGGCCCTTAAGTCTTGCGAATGACGGCCACTGTGAAGCGTGCGGTTTAGTGCACCCGCAGCCGCAGTATTCATCAGGGCGGCCGCTGGACTCGAACCGTGAACCTCTACGGACTTACCGCTAGGCCGTGTCACTGCCCTTTTGGTTGATCCACTGCTAGATGCAGGCCTCCCCCACATCGTCTCGGCCGTGCTGGTCGAATGCCCATACTTCACCGCGCCGGTCAGGGGGATGTCCATGGTGGGTCGACGTATTTACTCCCCACGGATTTTAAGTCGTGACCGGGAAACGGACTCCAGTTTGCTGGGTTCATCGCATAGTGCGCTAACCACTGCGCCACCCCTCCTCTCTGCCCCGTGAAGGTGCAATACAGACTGCAAGAGCATGTGACATTGGACTCGATGCAATAAATAATAAAGTTTAGAAACGTAGAATACCTCTCGTGCGAGTGGCTTGGGGAACACGTCCGGTCAACGGACATTTTTCAAGTTAATGTTCCTATCATTTAAGAAAAATCATCATCATCCTCAGCCATGGTCAATCCACTGCTGGATGAAGGCCTCCTCAATCCGTCGCCATCTCTCACGATCCAGCGATGTAATAATCCCACCCAGCACCTGCTGCACACGAGATGATTCCATCGCTCCATCTCTCGGTGAACTTCCACTCGAACGCGTTCCGTTCCTTGGTGCAACCGATTGCCAATTCGACAGCCTGCATGCCTGCAGCAGAGGATTGGTCATTGCTGCTGCTGATTATGATTGATCTAATTTAGTGGATTATAAATCTACGCAATATCATATTCATGCTGGAGGTTAGTGGGAAAAGACATTGATTTCTCAATATCAATAAACATCTCAATTGGCGCCGTTAACAACACTAGGACACGACACAATGCGAATCTCGACATTGAACCGCATCTGAAAGACGTCGTGATGGAGGTGTAATCGCTCAATTTAGCTCAATTAGATAAAGGACTTAATGTGACGCCCTAGCGATTCAAACGTGGCCCTGGTTCCAAGATCCTTCATCAGACAAAATCAGGGCGCTTAATGGCGAAGCACCACTCCACATCACGGTTGCTAGGAGACGTTAACTACCTCGCCTGGTATGCAGGAGGTCGTGGGTTCAATCCCGACCATGACGATTCCTGTATATTTGGAGTTTGCGGTGTCTCTCTCTCTCTCTCTCCGTTGTCGCGTGGATTTTCCTCCGGGTTTTTCCACATTTAGAAACATGCCTTTCGAGTATTTGGCTGCGATACATTTCCAAATGATTAAGCCGCTATCATTTGTGATAGCCAGGTCGCTTCCGAAAAAGAACTCGAAAGCTCAGTGGACTCATCCGCCTGTTCAATTCCCCCCCCCCCCAACGACCCCCTTTGTCGCCAGGTGCCAGCATAGCCCCCCCCCCCCGACCCGTGGGTCCCGGTGCAGTTGCACCGCCTGCGCACTCGATCGCTATTGCTGCTGTCGTCATCGCCGCCGACAACAATCGAGCTAGTAGAGAGTTCACATGCTCGTCGCCATCATCGCGGCACGGCTCGTGACGACCCGGGTAGATGAAAGAAGCATATTGTGGTGAGGCTGCCCCACGTGTGGCGATACGTTGACACCTACTACCATCACGAGCTCCATCTCCGTGGCGGATGTCCTCTCGGGCGTGTTCCCTCCGCTCGGCTGCCCGCTCCGCCCTTAGCCTCCACCGCCGACCACCAAACCGTGCCCAACTCGTACCCAAACCGTGCCCAAACCGTACCCAAACCGTGCCTAAAGCGTGCCCACTCGACTCGCGTTACGAATGCATCATTGGGGCTGAGAGCGCCTGCAAGTGGCGCTAAACGCACGGGACGCGTGTTAGTACGGCCACGTCCGCTCGGCAAAACTCACCCAGACCCCCGTACTCGACGCGACTTCAATTGCTCAGCCGATTAGCATGGCTGGCGAGGTACCGTGGGAAACAAGTTCAACATGCGTACGTGAAATTGGCGACAGAGGCATAGCCACGCAAGGGTTGGTGTACCACGCAAATATCTGTGAAACGTGCTGCGATAGGGACAGGGCAGTAAGGCAAGTGGGGTTGCGAACCCGTGTGCGTGGCCTCGTGGCGTGCATGGCGAGGTGCGGGTCACACGTCACAACGCGTGACCCACCTCGAAATGTCCCATGCACAATCGTGCACAATACACTGCTGGATGAGCGCCTCCTTATCCAACTACACTTCCCCCATTGCTGATCAGTGCAGGTTTGGCAAGAGCGGGCGGAGCATAGACGTGGGCTCATAGACGTACGGTACAACAAAGGAATGTTCGCTGCACTGCTGTAGCCCACGTGGCCCAGTCTCCTGAGCCTGCACAGTGCTCGAATGGGAGTTACGTTGCGGGCATCAGAGGGCAATGTCCACCGTTGTACTGCACTTCTAGGCTACTGCGTCTTTTGCTCAGCGCCTTCACCAACCGGCAATGGCCAACATGGTGAAGCGTGATCCGATGACCTCCACGACTTGTAGAGACGTGGGGGGGGGGGAGCCCTCGTGTAGCAGTGGGTTGACACAGGGCGGGACGTATCAATGCATCGCGCAGCATTCCCCTGCACGTGTCAATTGCTTGCCATGCCTTCTGCCGCGTTGGTGGTCTCCCATCCAAACGCACGATTCCAGGGCTCAAGCGCACCGCAGCTTCCTAGAGAGAGAGAGACGACGACGACGGCGAGGAGGAGGAGGACAGAGCCGGGCGCATCGGTCAGGCGACCGTGTAAATGCAGATCAGCGTACAAGCGCGCAGCGAATGAGCCATCACTTTTGTTCAGACTCACGCTGAATTATTTAGTCGTGGAGCCGCGCATTTGTCGGATATTGTGCGACTCGCGCTGCTCTCAGCGCGGTGGGTTACGTGCAATGTAAACATGTTCTAAACAAAGGGGGCTATTATATATATACACTGTATATATCCACTGATATACACACACACACACAATGAACATCGTCACACTTTAACTTGCGGTGACGTTTCGCGATACGCTGCTTTGAACAAGGTGCATGCGTCGTGTCACATGATGACGACCCGCTATCCTTCTCAGCGATAATCGTCGCGCTATTATGATTACCCCTACTATTATGATTACCACTACTATTATGATTACCACTACTATTATGATTACCACTACTATTATGATTACCACTACTATTATGATTATCCCTACGCATGCCACAGGCAAAGGCGCGGCCGCGAGCGAGTGCTTGATGACACGACCTGTCAGCGGAAGGGCCTCCGCTCGAGGAAATTCTGGAGAAGCCCCTCGAAGGCACTTGGCCTCCTCTTCCCAACGGGACAGATGTCGCGGAAGAGCCGGGGCAGCAATCCCACGCTGCACCCCACCGCAGTTCGTGAGACAGCGGATCGACTGATTGTGGTGGTCACACATCCATCTGTTATCTATCGACTGTCTGTGGAGTGGGATGCCATGTTTCGCCTGCCGCCCCGGGAGATCAACGATCGAACTGACGCCCTGTGGATTGTAAGGTCACTGTGACGATACTCACACAGGCTGACGATGCTCACGAAAACAATGCGTGTCGCCCCTTCGTCAGCCCATTGCTGGAGGAAGGCTTCCCCACGCCGTGTCGGCAAATTGGGATTTGTTTGAGATCATACTCCATGATGTTGATCAGCGCGGGTTGGTGAAGGGGCGGGGGGGCGATGACATCACCCGCTACGGATGTTAGCCGTGGCCGTGAATCGAACTCGGAGCCACCGGGTTCGTAGCGCTGCGCGTTAACCACTGTGCCCCCCCATCCCACAGTGCAGTACTTCAATTCTGTCATATAATACGGCATATCGCAAGTTATCTCAGTGCACACACGGGCGGTTAGACAATAGATTACACTTCTACGACGTAGGAGTGTCATTCCTCACATATTTATATTCTCAATGTCTCAAATGATCACGGGGATGGTTTCAGTCTCCTCAAGGGACGATGCATTATTGTTATTATCATCATCATCATCATTAAACGCGTAATTTGAGTCGTAACTTGTGATGTTGTGGCCGGTGCAACCAAATTTTCCCAGATTCGTGTGCTGCTGCGCTCCATGCAGACGACCCGGCGTCTGTTCAGTGCGGCCCGACGGCCAAAGGGGAGACGGAGCGACGCGGATCACAGAAAGCACGCGCGCGAGTGAACGCGCGCGAGAGTGAACGCGCGCGCGAGTGAACGCGCGCGCGAGTGAACGCGCGCGCGAGTGAACGCGCGAGCACGGACGGCGATGCAGAACTTCCGCGAGCAGGTGTCCAACTAGCAGTGGATAAAGACTGGATGGCGATTATAATGATCATTCTGCTGGTGGTGATGACGATAGTAGTGGTGATGATGATGATGATGGTGGTAGTGGTGGTGATGACGATGGTAGTGGTGGTGATGATGATGGTAGTGATGGTGATGGTGGTGGTGATGACGATGGTAGTGGTGATGATGATGACAGTGCTTGCTTGTAAATTACTACGTTGCTGGTGGTGATGATGCTAGTGGTGGTGATGATGATGATGGTAGTGGTGGTGATGACGATGGTGGTGGTGGTGATGATGATGGTGGTAGTGGTGGTGATGACGATGGTAGTGGTGGTGATGATGATGGTGGTAGTGGTGGTGATGACGATGGTGGTGGTGGTGATGATGATGATGGTAGTGGTGGTGATGACGATGGTGGTGGTGGTGATGATGATGGTGGTAGTGGTGGTGATGACGATGGTAGTGGTGGTGATGGTGGTGGTGATGACGATGGTAGTGGTGGTGATGATGATGGTAGTGATGGTGATGGTGGTGGTGATGACGATGGTAGTGGTGGTGATGACGATGGTAGTGGTGGTGATGGTGGTGCTGATGACGATGGTAGTGGTGGTGATGACGATGGTAGTGATGACGATGGTAGTAGACCCTGGTGATTATAATGGCGCCGGTCACTGTGACGTGCTGCTGATTGCGGGTCACTAGAATATGACGACTGATGATGCTTATTGTGATGCCGGTGCTGGCGATGATGATCGTGATTGTAGTTTGTTGGTGGTGCTGCGAACAATAATTGCACTCCTGATGATGACGGTGATGCTGGTGGCGCTTGCACTGATGATGATGTGCAACTGGTGGTGGTGGTGGTGATGAATGCTTGCTGGTGGCGATGCCGGTATAACAACAACATCACTAGCGATAATTCCGCTTGTACTGATGCCTCTGCCCGCACAAGGAGAGGGACGGGGGGGGGGCAGCTTTGATGATCCTCAGTGACGTCGGCAGACAGACCTGCGGGTGTTGCCCGCGTCTCTCCTCGCCATCGTGACGCGTGCGCAACCGCACGCAGATACAAGGGAGCGCCCACTCATCACAGACTCGCGGAGAGAGCACCACCACCACCCCCACCACCACCACCACCCCCACCACCCCCACCACCACCACCACCCCCACCACCACCCCCACCACCACCACGCGCGCGCGCGCTCTCTCAACAGTCGCCACGACCCTCGGTCGCACTCCGCGCGCACCGCTGAGCGCGCCGCTCATTGGATCAGTAATTCAGAACAACGAAACCACCACCAGCAGCAACAACAACAGCAGCAGCAACAACTGAAATAAAATAAAACACTAAAAACGAATAGACACCTGCTGGGCGGGTGCTTCATGGACCCTCGGATCCAATTGCTGCAATCGTTGTCGACGGTCCAGGTACGTGCCGATGGCAGTGTGCATGAGTTCCGTTTAAAGATGATGATGATGATAATACTATTATAAGTTACACGCGCAATATGTATTGTGCTCACACGCACTGATTGCAATGGCCACACTTGATACATCGCAGTAGCGGTTGTGAAGTGTGGGGATAATGATGTTGATGATAGCTATCGAGTGTGTGTGTGTGCGTGGTTTTTTGGGTTGTACCGCCGCGCATTATTCGGCAACGACGTCCCGATGTTTCGCCGGGAGCCCTGGGGGCCTCTTCAGTTCCTCGGAGAAGCTCATCGTGCCGTGAGCAACACGGGGGAGCAACCCGGACGCAACATCAGAGCGAATGATTCAACACGACGGCGGCAGCCTGTCACTGCACGGTGTTGCTGATTGTGGCAGAGCGCTTTTCTAGCGAATATCTTCTGCGATGAGGCACCGAGAAATTCCTGTGTGTATCGTGTGTGTGTCGTGTGTGTATGTGTGTGTGTGTATAATGTGTGCTACATTCCCTACTGTGTGCCCCGAACCCAATGTTGCTGCTGCTGATGATGATATCCATTGTGCCAATCCCACTCGGGAACACACGCGTAACGAGCACAGTACATCAGCTTGTTTATTTTTGCCAGGCCAACGTTAGCAGGCGGGAAGTGTTTAACAAGTGCACGTTGTGCCGATTTAGACCTTGTGGCTCTCATCAGCAGGCTTGTTAAAACAATGCCGATAGATCACCGAATGTTGCTGGCAAAATAGCACTGCACGTATCAGCAGCAGCATCCGCTAAAACGTGAGCCCTTTGAAGTTGCACGCCGTTTGCTATTTGTGGTAAGCTATTTTTGTCCGTCTAGATTTGACGAAATTTGGCAAATTAATCTCAGAAAATTATCACTAACGTGCAGCAATTAGCAGCGATGATGGCACCTTGAGTGCAGTAAACCGACGCATATATATATTGCTTTCGTGATGCCACTGCGTCGGCAGTGGGTGCACAAGCACAGACAACACAACCTCCACACATTCCTTCCATCGCACCGTCAAAGTGTGGACAAATACATATAACAGGTGATGTTTCGGGCCATGACCCTTCTTCGCAGCAGAGACATGAAAATGATCCAACCGTGCAGCGATTCGCAGCAGCAGCGGTGCTATAAATGGACGCAGTAAATAAAAAACACAACGATTTGTGTAGTAATTAGCAGCAGCAGCAGTAGCAGCAACAATAAATAACATGCGCATTCAATCCCCACGCAACCCCCCCCCAGTACCTCTGAAGATAAGATGCAGGGGATAAGCCATGCGGAACGCTTTAATCAGACCCGCTGGTTTAGAATCCAAATTTCGTCTCTCCCAGTTAACTGCTTGAGCAGTGTCGGCGAGAAGCCACGAGCGAACAGTGCGGGTCCCAAGTAACTCAAGGGGAAGCCGAATTCGTTTTACACAAATAGGGGGCGCACCGTATCTCAGCTCCTATTCAAATTCCCATATAGACACGCCGAGCTAATTGACGTCAAATATCGTTTAAACACTCTCGTCTCCACCCTGTTCGCATCTCACTTCTTCTCTCATCTCACGACACCGCTCAGCTCAGTCGACTAATCCTGCACGGCAGAGGCGCGGGTTGGTGTGCCGGGAGAGGGCGGCACAGAACACGTGGACTCCACGTGCTCCGCCTGCATGGGATCGAGTGTTGCCCCCTCTCCGGATGTTCCGGTTTCATCTCACGTATGAACACTCATCAATTGGCCGATATCGCCTTCACATATAGAGAGAGGACCGCAGCGCTTGGGTCAATTGTTTGTAGCGCCAGATCCGCGGTTCGTGGTTTCGGAGTCGTTTTGTTTTCTCCCCCCCCCTCTTCGAGAGCGAACGACTCCTCTGTGCCGGCGGCGCGTTACAAGTTTGACGTCATTCTTATTCTTACATTCATCTTATCTCACACACTACATCTCTAGCTATTGTGTCTATATATATCGTCATCTCGCTAGCCTTTGAAATGGTGGAGGAGATAGAATGAGGAGGAGGCGGAGGCAATTAATATTTGATGAGGGCCCTCCAATGGGCTAGCGTCATTGCACTGTTGCTCGAGGCTGACAGAGAGAGGAGTCGCGTTCACAAACACAAAAAAACATTTCCAGAAGGAAGCGAGGCTCGTGCCCACGTGCCCGCGTGCCCGCGTGCCCGCGTGCCCACGTGCCCACGTGCCCCCGCGATCATGCGCAGAGGCGACCGCGCCGCGACCACCACGGTGGAGGCGAGAGGCGACGTGCATCGTGGGTTGTGTGCGCAGCGTCGTGTCTTGCTTTCTCGTTGTGTGTGCGCACGAATGTTGAACCTCTTTCGCACCGTGCGTAGCCAACCGCGCTAGTCGGAGGCGCGCGGGGTATTGACAACAACCTGAACACAAAAAAGCAGTGCTCAATAAATGAGTTTTCTATTTTGATTTTAAAGTGCACAGCACCGGTGGCTTCCTAAAATCGGACGGAAGAGCGTTCCAGACGGCCGCAGAAGCGCACCTGCACGCGCGCGATGCAGTGACCGTCTTTGTTCGATGGCCAGCCAAAGCTGCCGTGAGGATGATCGGAGTTTGCGTGATGGTTTATACTCCTTAATCAGGGCCCTGCAATGTAGACGGAGTGCCCTTGTCAATAACATCTGGCAGCATTTGTTCCACAAGCCTGACTCCGCTGATGAGATCCAGGAAGACTCAACATCGGTCCGGAGCTCCCTTTTGACGAGGCACGTGTCGCTGGATAGACACCGCTCGGGAAAGCGAATGTCGGCGCTTGGACAACAACGTGTTTCGTGTATGTGTGTGTTGAACTTCTTTCGTACCGTACCTAGCCAACCGTGCCAACCCGGAGGCACGGTGCTGAGGTCTGAATGTAGCCACGATTACCCCGCGACGGCTAATTCGAATTGTGAAGCAAAGTAGGCTGGGGCAAGACTCGGGTGAGCACGCGTGTCTGGATGGAGCGTCGACCCCGGAGATGGAGCGATGGAATCCGCTCCGGTGCAGGTGTTTGGGTGGATCGTGAGATATGGCGGCGGGCTGTGGATTGACCATAGCCGATGATGATGACGATGCGATAATGAATCAGTTATTGAGTTAAATGGTTGAAGTCTTCGAACGCAACACTCGTTCACGTGTCAACAATAATCACTTCAAGTCGTTTTACAGCCGCCTTGTCAATCCCACTGCTCTATCGAGATGTCCCCGTGCGTTGCGCAACAGCCACGAGGACTGTTTCACCATACTTCACCACCGCTGCTGATGACTGATGATGATGATATCGTGGCAAGACGGCGGCTGCGTGTCTTTGTCTTCGAGTGTCTGTTTGAGTGTCTTGCTGTGGGAAGCGGTTCGAGCGCTGCGCTACGAACCCGGCGACCCGAGTTCGATTCCCGCTCACGGCCAACACGAGTGACGATTATCTGAACCGGTCCTGGGCCTCTCCTAGGTCGACTCAGCCTCAAAACGAGTACCTGGTGCGGTGTGTACTAAACATCGCCACTCGGGAGACAAAGGCGGTCGGGTGAGGTACTAGCCACCTCATCCCCTCGTGTACCGTTCCGGCCTTCATAGGGTGCTCGCTAACAGCACTTGCCCCTACAGTCTGTGAAAGGCTGCACGGGGTATCTTTGTCTTGCCGTGGGTTTAACTTTGAGATAAGATGACGATTACCCGTCTGTTGTAGTGTGTGTGTGTGTCCGCGATAAATCACCTGTTACGCAAATGCATTTTCCCCGTCTTGTCACAAGGCGGATTAAATATTAAAGCGCCGGCGTTGACAGCAGCGGAGTTCGAGACAAACAACCACAGCCACACTCAGGAGCATTGTCTGTAACGCCACAGCGATGTAGAATAGAACTACACTGTCTGTTCATGCTGCTGATGATCATGCTGCTGATGTCGCTGCGTTGGCAGTGGTGCACAAGCACCTAAAGTAAAAACAATATATATAACGTGCGACGTTTCGTGCAATGGTGCTTCTTCATAGCAAATGAACGTATGATATCGGATGATGTTTTTGGGCAATGACCCAACCTTCGGAGTTATTCATACTGCAGTGCGCTAAGCACTGCGCCGCCACTGCATCACATTGTGATATCACCACCCCATCATATATTGAACTGGAATAGAGGCTATCGCCTCGTTGACATGCGATAGCAGTCCTATGCTACGAGTACTTGTCGCCGAGAGGGGGGGTTTCCAGCCTTCTATCGGCGTATGCGTCACACTCCACGGCAGGTAAACAACTTGATGCTGTTGATTCTCTCTTCAGCACACCGGTGGGCTAAAGAAGTCAATTAATTTGTCCTTTGAAAACGTGACACATTTTTTACTGTTTGGCCGCGTCGGGTGGTGGAGGGTTACGACACATTTATAAATAACGCGATCTGACCCAAAAACCTATATTATGAATAATATTGGTCGCGAAAGCCTGCCACGTGTTAAATTGATGGTGGGACTCGTGTATGCGGGAGTGTTCAGCACGAGACTTGGAGCAATGCAAAACCTTAGTCCGACGCTGCACCACGAGTGAAACCAATCTGTCTCCAAGCTGTAATGCCGGGAGCCACAATGCAAACATTGTATTTGTATGATTAATTATAAGCACGTATTCATAATAAAGGTTTTTGGGTTAGATCGCGTAAGTATACATGTGTCGTAACCCTCCACCACTGGACACAGCCAGTAAGGTTTGTCACGTGAACAAAACGCGCCAAATAGTTTACTACTTAAGCCCACTCTATAGGCACATAACTTGATTATGGAATAAATTAATACTTTAACAACCTTTGTTCATCCACCGCTGGATGAAGACCTCCGCACGCTGGGTTCATAATTGGGGTTGGTTGACCATACTTCACCACGCTTGTCAGTGAGGGGTTGGCAAACGATCGAGCTCCAGTATGGGTTGAGATAACACTCGCTACTGATGTCAGCCGTGGCCGGGAATCGAACAATCCTCTTTTCTGGTTTCATATTGTGGTGCGCTAACCACTGCGCCACCACTCCTCTGTTCACCGTGCTGTTACAATACAGGCTGTAAGCGAACGTCTAGGTCGTTAGGCTCTCCTTAACTTCTTACGCGGTGTTTTTTTTCATGAATTGCACGAAACTATTCCCGACAGTCAACTCGACAAAAGTAATAATGGGAACAAAGTTAAGAAACGCAGAGGATTACGTGCCATCAGCATGGGGAACACGTTCCGTCAACGGACGTTTTGTAAATTATGTTTCAGAACGAATTTGTGTAGACAATGCTCAGGACCTGTTCAGATATCTCACTCGTCATTGATGTTAGCCGTGGCCGGGAATTGAATTCGGATCGCCAGGTCCATAACGCGATGCGTCAACCACTGCGCCACCGCTCCGACCCAGACGAAGCCACAGAATGCATCTTCCTGTCGCTTCTCAAGGGTCATGCGAATTGACGTCAGTCGCCCAGTCACATGCTGGTCTCTAGGCATTCGATGCCATACCTCGCGGTAATATTGTGGCATCCGAATTAAACTATTTTGGGTTTCGGATATTTCTGATTTAAAGCACAAACCTGACCATAACTATGCTTTGGTTCTTTCGGTAAAGTCTCGTAGAAAGAAATTAAGTAATAATATAATACGACGTTTCGATTGCAACACAAGCAACCATCATCAGGTACAAATGCATGAGAAAACAAACATAGTAAACGTGGAAATATAATGCAATACAACACAGAGAGTCGGCCAACACAACAGTCAACACCCCACCTGGTTGATTACGTTCCTCCAGAGATTGCTAAATTTGAGAGAGAGACAAAACATAGACACACAGACAGACACACACGCAGAGAGAGACTCACACAGAGACAAACAGAGAGAGACACACACATGGGCACACATAAAGACAACTTCTCTGTGTCGACCATAACTGTTCCATATTTCAGCTCACTGTGCCTTCTGGAAGACCACTACAAATGACATCAGTTGCTCAATCGGGAACGCCTGCATGCACGAGCTATAATACCCAGTTGTACATTTGGGTGACCCAAATTTAAACATACGCTTACGTGGTTCTAAGCGTATATCCGATTTTAATTGTCCCAAATTTCAGCTTCCTATCTCTCGTAGCACATCATTATAATTTGCGTCAACCAGTGGCTCCGTCGCGATATTCGATGCACACACGAGGCGTCGTGCGCAGTGTTCGAGGCTGCTCACATTCGCCCTGTCGATAAGCATTGTTTCAAGATGGCTCAG
This sequence comes from Lampetra fluviatilis, assembly GCF_964198595.1. Lineage (NCBI taxonomy): Eukaryota > Metazoa > Chordata > Hyperoartia > Petromyzontiformes > Petromyzontidae > Lampetra > Lampetra fluviatilis. The sequence continues at coordinate 13,918,414 of NC_136285.1, read as the reverse complement.
ACTGCTCAGATGAACACGGCTTTTCCTTGCGCTAAAAAAGCGAGGCGGCCTGCTTTGAAATGGCACAGCGGCGTCGGCGAAGGGATAAGAGGACGAGTTACGTAACATCATCCGCCACGCTCTCCTAAAAATGACGCTGACCTTTGTGAATTACTATTTCGAGATTGGCATGTATCTGGTGACGAGGTTGGCAGTGGGGCACGAATAACAAAACTAAACAAAAAGTAAACACGATCGTCAATAAACACCGCTCGAGCCTCGAAAGGAAAACAAATTATGTGATATGCGACGTTTCGCACGATGAAGGGCCACTGACTGGAACGTCGCACATTGGTATGTTCTCCCTGTGAAGGCCACGGTGTTATTGACGAATGTGTTGAGCTTTGTTTGATATATAAATATAGAAAGAAAGAGAAAGAGGGGGCTTGTAAAATGCCACCCACGCCCGAAAACCTCGTTGGTGTTTGTGATTGAAGTACTTGGTGCGGCGAATCGCACCCACCCCGTCTGATCTGTTCCATCTTCGCCACCAACTGCTACAATTTTGCGGTAATGTTGTCTCCCCGAGACACAAAAAGGCGTCACTCGGGATTTTTTTCCAGAGCTCTTCCGTACCTATTCTGCGTACAGCACATCATCGCTCACATCATAGGACGGAAGCATTCTCTTTGCACGAGGAGTAGCAAGAGGCCTTCTAATCCTGATAACGAGCTTGCAGGACCACGTGTTGTGCAGCACGATGCCCTTTGCCAGCTCACTGCTCGGGGGCATTCGTCCAATGTACTTCACCACTACCGCTGCCCACTACTTAGCCTCCGCAGCCTATAACACCTGTTATTAACATATGAATGTATGTTGGACTTCATTTGCACCGTGTGTAGCCAACCATGCAAATCGGAGGTGCGTGGGAAGGACAAACAACTAAACACAACAAGTCGTTCTTAAGAAATGACTTTGTCAATCTAGATGATGATTTAAAAGTGCATAGCTCCAATGGCTTCCTAATGTCGGACGGAAGAGCGTTCCAGACGGCCGCAGAAGCGCATCTGAAAGTGCGCGATGCAGTGACCGTCTTTGTTCGATGGCGGCTGAGCCAAAAGCTGCTGTGAGGGTGATCGGAGTTCGCGTGATGGCTCACGTTCCATGACGAAATCAGCAAACTATCGTGGTTCATTTGTGACAAGTACTTTGTGTTTAATGAGCGCTGATCTAAGCACTCGCCAGGCTCAATTCTGCTTAGCATCGCAGATCTCATGAGACTGGGTGCGCTCCCGCTCATTCGGTCACAGGTATCCCGTGGAAAATCGACCTCAATACATTTTGACCGCCGCTCAATTATCACCAGCAGTTGTTCAATGGATGAACTGGCCTTTGCCATGGTAACGTGGAATTTCCATCACTGGATCAAGGTCACAAACAGAGATGAATTTCTCCATCACTCGATTGAGCACTTTGACTTGACGTCAAATATTGACGATCATGACGGAGTGACGCGGGCCTTTTCTAGATTCTCTAGAAGGGCCACTAAGATGAAATGTGGCACAGAAGTCGGGCAGTCTTTGCGTCACCATTGTTATCATCGTCCATTCTCTATCCACCGCTGGATGAAGGTGTCCCCCATGTCATCCCCATCCCTCCTGCTCCTACAATTAATGTTGTCCAATTGTCTTTGTCCGTGTTAACGATCCATATATCATGGCTGGCAACAAGCAGCGGTTGAAATCTCTCCTCACTTGTTCACACGGGCTAGCACGTGGCCTACAGCACTGCACCCTGCTCTTGTTCGCTCATTATTTGATCGTCTTCATCCCATGGAGTCCATCTTCATTCGTGGCCCTTCAGACATAATGATTTAAAACAACACAATTTTAAAATTTGGGCCCTATAGATATAGATGTATACATCCTGAAAGTTGATTGATTTCACTCATTGGGTACGGGCAGCCTCAAGTTCAACGTTACTTTAATGTTTCGTGAACACTCACAAACACACTATCCCCATTACTAGTGAAGCCAGTAATTCTATTTCGGTGGGATGTGACTCTAAAGGCAGTTTATAAAGACATAAATACGCTCTACAGGTGGAATTATATCACTGCGCGAGGTATGCCAAGAGCAGCTACGGATGATAGCTGACGATACAGCGATACAGCGAGCATCCCTGTCGACACACCAGTGCGTGATGTCGCTGTGTGTTTTGTCCGTGATTGCGTGTGTGTGTCGCTGTCCGTGATGTGAGTGTGTGCGTGTGTGAGTGTGCGTGTGTGCGTGTGTGAGTGTGCGTGTGTGCGTGTGTGAGTGTGTGTGTGAGTGTGCGTGTGTGAGTGTGCGTGATGTGAGTGTGTGTGAGTGTGCGAGTGTGAGTGTGCGTGATGTGAGTGTGTGTGAGTGTGCGTGAGAGTGCGTGAGTATGTGTGAGTGTGCGTGAGTGTGTGTGAGTGTGCGTGTGTGAGTGTGTGTGAGTGTGCGTGAGTGTGTGTGAGTGTGCGTGTGTGAGTGTGTGAGTGTGTGTGAGAGTGCGTGAGTGTGCGTGTGTGCGTGTGTGAGTGTGTGAGTGTGCGTGTGTGAGTGTGTATATGTATGCGCGTGTGCAAGGTGGGAGCGGTGATGCAGCGGTTAGCGCGCTGCGCCAAGAACCCGGCCACCCGAGATCGATTCCCGCTCATGGCTAACACCAGTCACGATTATCTGAACCGGTCCTGGGCCTCCCCTATGTTGACTCAGCCTCAAATGAGTAACTGGTGTGGTGTGTAAACATCGCCACTAGGGATACAAAGGCGGCCGGGCGTGATGCTGGCCAACCACCCCCTCGTGTGCCGTGCCGGCCTTCAGAGATGCTCGCTAACAGCACTTGCCCCAACAGTGTGTTAAGGTTATACGGGGAAATCTTGGCATTCGTGAAAGCTATGAATATGCTAATGTCGCATATATGCTCATAAAAGCAGATGTTTGTGTAAGCGTCTGCATGATAGTAATGTCAGCGCGTAAGGGGCCTTGCAAGGCAATCTCACCAGCCATGCGCTGCTCCGCAGGACGTAGACAGTGTTTGGATTGTGCCACTGTGTCTACTTGACTGGCAGCGGTGGGCCCAGGTATTTGAAAGTATCGGCGAGCATAGCATAGGGCGATCGCGTGGGCTTTCTAGGTAGCTGCCCCATGGCTAAGACCTCCGTCGAATTATCAGCAACGGTGCAGTCTTTGCTCATGCCACTGCTGGCAAGAGGGCCTCGAGAAAGCCACTCCAGAGGGTGCTTGGCCTACGCTTCCAGCTATCTTGGAAAAGGTGAGCGTACCCACACTTTACCCCACCACACGTACGCTGCCATGCGACTCTATTGTACCCAAACAAAAGGAGTTCAGATGTCCTAACACCAAATAGACACCGATACCAGGTTATCAAATCTGCAGTAACCATACATACTTATGGTTTTATAATGTATGCACTGTCCTTGAATATGATTGGCCTGCCCCAGAGACAGCTTCTATGATGGCTTTATCTCACCAGGCTAAAGCCCAAAGGCTGCCAGAAGGCGAGCGGTACAAGGACAACGCAAACACCAAAGCATCAATATCTCAGGTTGTGCAGAGCTTTTTATAATCATTCGATGCAGTGTCTCGATACTGGCGAAAGGGTCCTCGTGGAGGGATTCAAAGAAACCGATTTCCGCGGTTGGCTACGTACGGTGCAAAAGAAGTGCCACGTCCGTACGTACAGACCTTGTTTCAAACGCCGTGGCGGCAGACCGAATCTAGCCGCCTACCGCAGGATTGCAAGTTCAGTGCCCGAACCGTTACACCACGGAAGCCTCCCCGGTTTAATTACCAGCAATACACAGCACAACAAAATTGCAATCAACCGCACGCAATTAAACATCGTTCTTACCGCAATTAAACATTAGCTGCATATTCACTGTATGCAATGCATCAAATTAAATTAAAAAAATATATATATAACGCCTCTTGGAGAAGCGCTCCGGGTGATTTTATTTGAATGCAGTTCAGGGACGGTGGCGGGTATTACGGGCAATAAGTCAGGGCCACCGTGCAATTTTCATTGCCGTAATGAACGGACTGGAACCCGTGACACGTGTGGATATCTCCGGAGAGCCTACGACCGTGATCTCCTATCTCATTACAGCTTAATGAATTGTACCGTCCAGACATGAATGTAATTGTGACGTGCGGCAATTGTTATCTCACCTGCTCCTATGCAGCAGCGTCGTCGTCGTCATCGTCGTCAGCCACACTTTGATCCACTGCTGGATGAAGGCCCACCCACACCCCCCCACCCCCCCAAATCGCCGACACCTATCACGAACCTGCGACGTATCGGTCCACCTGACACCTGTGCACAACTACCTCGCATGGTATGCAGGAGGTCGTGGTTCGATCATGACCCTAATGCCTGCTGTATATTTGGAGTTTGCGTGTCTTTCTCTCCCCGTGGTCGCGTGGATTTTTTCTCCGGGTCCTCCGGTTTTTTCCCCTCCACATTTAGAAGCATGCGTTTAGAGTATTTGACTGCTACACATTTCCACGTGATAAGCCACTTCGTTGAGCTGTCATTTGTGTCCAGGTCGCATCTGAAAAAGAGCTACATAGCTCAGTGGGGCCTTACCTTGTAAAAGAAAAATTAAGTTTTAGTTCATCCCTCCTCGCAACGTGTCCTGCACAAGCCCCCCGCTCTACGCGTGTTTATTATTGAATAATGTCATTACCCTGTGGATGTTCTCGAGTTCAAGTGTTCCTCTTTCTATGGGTCATTGTGAGTATCCAACGCAATCGTGATACTGTATATAAAAGAAGGACCATGGCCTGAAACATCGGCCTGTTAACACTGCAGAGTGGTCGAGGTATAGATGCCTCACTGAGATATCAACAAACTTGAGATTGGTGGGAGACACGTAGATGGCTTTGCAATTAAAAATGTCTTTATCTCGATTATTTTACCCTATTTTAGTGGGGTGTCTACAAATGATTCACCCGATTTACATAGCGAGTTTTTTTTCTGTTATAAGGCAGTGGTAATAACTACCTATGCGATGGAAATATTCTAAATTTGTTGGGCAGCGGATGTGGCTCGAGAAGAGACGCAGGAATAACATCCAAGCAGCCAACTCCATGGAACAGTGGGACCCAGGGGGCAGGAACCTGCATGGCAAGCCTGTTTGGCTTCTCCCTTGCTATGCTTTGCCCCCCCCCCCCGCCCTTGCGGGAAACCGTTAAAAATGTTCAAATCTTCAGAATAATTTAACGTAGAAATAATTTTTGAAATATGGCAGGGAATTGAGTCACTATGGAACCTCTTGGTGTCGACAAAATGTACAACAGTCAAACTCTACTCTTAAAGAGGACCTAGGAGGGGTGCGGGGGGGACTAAACAGACGCCGTTCATCCCATCACCTATTTGTTCACTTCCGTCAGAATGGAAGTCTATGAGTCCCTATGGATATTTATATAAAATTCATGAGTCTCAGAGTATATGGGTCTCTTTGGCAGTACTCTATTTTTAATTGTACCTTCTCTCTGTGCGTCTGTGTTCTCCATGTAGGTCTGTGGGTCTTCTTATGTCTATATGGGTCTCTATGTAAATTGATGCAAATGTATGGGTGTCTATGTCAGTCTATGTTTTTTTTTTATGTAAATTCTATACTGTATATGAGTCTACGGATCGACTGAGTATGAGTGAGTTTGTGGAACACTCTGTCTGCAAGGACAGTGGATGTGGGTAGAGGAGAGGTGCAGAATAGAAGTTAATGGAGGGAATAGAAAGAAATGCGAACAGACGGCCCCCCGATGAAGCCACGGGGGGACTTCTGGCTGAGAAGAAGAAGTAGCGCCGTAACAGGCGGTGATGAATCCGCGACAGAATGAATGATACATTATGTTAAATACTCTGGCCCAAATATGGAGTTATTTGGCGTGCCTTCGTCCATATAAGAAATACTGGAATGGGAATCGGCCGATTTTTCACGATCCGACGCTCGATCGCAGCTCGGTCTATGCTCGTACACATAGACGCAAGACAATATCCAGAATGTCATAGCTTGATCAATACTGAAACACAGATGACAATTTGTAGATGGAAAGAGGCCATATTATCCCGCCCATTGACGCTGATTGGCTTCCCTGCGCATTAACATAAACGAGTCGTTATATCCTGTTGCAGCGCCCGCACACCCCAGCCTGGGGTGCATTCATCGTCACGGCGGGGGGGAAACGCGCGATTGCCTTTGCACGCCGCGGTTTTCGTCTTCGCGGCTGCCCCAGAGAGAGAGAAAGAGGGCGCGGGGTGGGTGGGGAGCGGGCGGGGGAGGAGGGCGGAGGAGAGAGGAGAAAAAACGGATCCTAAAACGCACGCGACATTTATTTGGCGGAAACTAATTACACCTGTAACAATTCATTTGGATGAAACGTTTTGCAATTAGGCTGAATGGAAATCCGGCGGCTGCGCGCGAAGATTTAGACGAAATGACATCCGCGATTCAAAGTAAAAAAAAAAACCTGTTGACTTTAACCGATGCATGAGCGTGCGTGTTGGTGACAGCCCCCCGCTCCCCCCCCCTCCCCCAACACACACCCCCCCTCTCGTTCAAATTCAACTTCGTTTGTTTAGCCAGGCGAGGTTGCATTGAAGTTCACCACCAATTTCACAACAGAGATCTACAGAAACTGCAGAATGCATACGGAGAGATACGTTTCTTGGCAGCTGCAGGTAATATTTGAATTTAGGATTTGAGCTATGACATCAGCAAACAGCAGCAGCATATGTACTCTTAAAATTAGCTCTATGGCGTTTGACACATCTGACTGAGCACACTTAATTTAACCTGGGGTAATCCACAAAGCCAGACGTCGGCGGAGAACGGGGACGACACGAAGCCAGATGTGGCGGTGAGACGATCACAAACGGCCCAGGGCCTGAAGTTTTTGACTCTTCAACAGTTACGGGGTCTGGTGGAACGGAATATTGATAACAGTGGCCTTAGCCATGATTAGCTCAGTTTGTTGTAATTTTCCCGACAATTGTATTTCAATCGTGCTATCGATGTTGCTGCACGACACGAAGTATCGATTCTGATATATGTTGCAGAGCTGGACGAAAACAACCCATGGAAGCGGATGATCACAGAGGTCCCTTCAAGCGGATTCTGGTCCACGTTGTGGGGCAGCATGTTCCCACCTGCTCTGCATATGAAATGTTCATCCCATCTCAGAAAATAAATACAAAATGTACCCCATTGTCAACAATTTATTGACGCGTTAATGATCTAACAAGTATAAGAAACGTGGATAGTTTGGGATCTCTGCTGACGGTTGCGTTACACAACGCACTTCTATTTTACAACAAGCGGGCCTTTTCTTCCAAAGGAATGACGTGCGATGTAAATAATGCGACGAGAAATCTGAGCGCCATCTCCGTCCGTCCCCTTCGTGGCGTCGTGCCGTGAGCACGATGGTGGCGGGGAGATGTTAACTACCTCGCCTGGTATGCAGCAGGTCGCCGGTTCAATCCTTGGACCTGACGCCTGCTGCTGTATATTTGGAGTTTGCGTGTCTCTCTCTCTCTCCGTAGTCGCGTGGATTTTTTTCCGGGTCCACTCCGTTTCTTCCCTCCACGTTTTATGAACGGGCGTCTGTTGGCTGCTATAAAATGTCCACATGATAAGCCACTCTCCGCTAAGCTATCTAGAATTCGTGACCAGGTCTCTTCTGAAAGAAGAGCTCTATAACTAAGTGGTCCTTAACTGGTAAAATAAAAGTTTCGTTTAATTCCGCTCGTCTTGTTGGATGTAACGGCCTCAGTCCACTTCGCGATTTGGATGATGATGATGATGATCATGATACTTATGATTATCATAATGATGATAATGATGATGATGGGGTTGATTTTTGCTTTGTTTTATCGTCTGATCGACGGCAAAAAATACACTCCACGCATGCTCGTTATTGGAAGATATTTCTTGAAGAATGTATCGCACTTATTGGATGATATAAAGAACACTTCACATCACCGCTCGTGCCGCAACATGGACACTGGTAAAGGGGAGCTGTTTTTGCTAAGGCTGCAGACAGGGAGGTTTTATGTATTGAAAGCGTTTGTTTATTGAGGACAGCCTCAGTGAGTTTCAATACTGCTTCAGGAGGGGCCTGTGCTGCTGCTGCTGCTATGCACCCAACTGATGATTGTATCTGAGTGTTCGTTTTTGACTTGGCACATGTATGGACCCTGACGGTGGCACGCGTGGGCTACTCATTTTCGAATAACATCGCGGAATATTTGAACCTCCACTGTGAAACGAGCGGCGGGGTCTTTTTTGATTGATCACTGCAGAAGGATTCACACACGGCACGGAGACCCCCCCCCCCATGCCTGCCGTTGTGTGCCCAGGTCATGACCCTTAGTCGAGGCTTTTACGAACTAAGACCCAACGGCAAAGCCCCATCCCGATAAGAGACAGACCCTCAACGGCGGTGACGGCGGATGAGCTCCGATGGCACAGAGAGCTCGCGGCTTGGCGTGGACGAGGTGTCTGAGAGGGACGATGGTGCGAGTCTTTAACAGCATCGCGGAGGAAGGCCACGGGGAAGCGCCCCTCGGCTGTGCTCGCCTCTGGTTTCTGTGACGTGGGGCGAGAAGGAGGCGGCCACGCAACAGCGATCGTCCCACCTCCGATGAGCACGTTTGGCTACGTGCGGTGTGAAAGAAGTTCAACATGAATCGTACATCGCTCGTTGACGGACGCTCGTTGGACATTGACCCTCGGTTACGAGGATGACACGAGGTAGATAGATGGAAGGGGGGGGGGATGGATTTCTTAAAAAAAGTAATGCAATACCGTGACATTTGCCACGCTCCGATGTTACAATTACATGGCATTGAGCGCTGGGTCACATTGGGCTGGGATTAAAAAGAAAACGCCGTTCCTACTCCAGTGTTGCTTGCAGAGACTGCCACGTGGTTTCACTCCGGTGTACTGCGGTCAATGAATTATTATATTAATATTATCGATGTGAATTGCCCCTGTAGTATAGAGAGAGGGAGGTGATCCATGAATAGAGACCCCGCGATATTAATATGGAAATTGAGACCGAATGAAGCCCTCGCGGTGGCTGCAGGAGAAGGATCACGGAGGGGAATGTCGCGAATGAGCTCACGGGACGTGCGGGAGGGTGGCGCTGCAATCTATGGGAGCGGCAGGAAGACGAGAAGGTTGCCGTCTGATGGAACCGTGGCACGCCGCAGCCGCCGTCAATGTTCTCCGTCAGTCGACGACAAAACTCGCGAGCACCGCGAGTCAACCGCCAAACCCCTACCGCCACCCCCACGACCACCGCAGGGGTTGTTTGATCTCTCTCCGCCGAACTATCGGTGGCACCGCTGCGCTTCGCGGATGCGACGGTCGTTTGGCAACGCGGGAACGCTGCCGCTGCTGAGCCACACTTGTCAGTGTGCCTTAGCTGTAGCTCGCCCAGCCGGCAGATGAGGCATTTACAGCGAAGCGGACACCAAAATCGTTCAAACCCAGCCAGGAATATTTGTGCTGTATACGCACAGCTCTTTAGACGACAGTCTCCCAGTGCCGTGTTGATCGTAAACCATGCTTGACCACGTTAGTCCGTTCAGGTAGGTGGAGGGCGGGAGTGCAGAAGTACAGCACAACCGTGTACATTTTGCCTCCCTGCAGATCACATTCGGGGTACAATCCAGAAGCGGCTCGCACGGCGGTCGCCCACGCAAACAGGTAGAGCACCTGCTGCTTAGCATCCACAAGGAATGCGACGAGATGCATAGAGAGTCTTTCAGATCGTATGCGAGCAGGAGAATGGGGCTTTGGATGAAATGCCACGGGGCAGGGTTCATTCTTTTTGATACGGAACTAAAGTGGGGGCGAAGCTGAATATAAATGAGACGCGATGCTACTCCGGCATTATAACGCCGCACGTGCGCGCGCGATGGACCACCCTCGGGGTGAGGATGAATCTTTGAACCCTGAGCTCGAGGCTGCCACGTGTTTGGGTAAAACACACACACACACACACAAAAACACCAACGCGTTAATACCGCGTGAGGCGCCCGATCCCGTCACGCAACGGAAGCTCAGCAGGTTTGATGCCTGGATACTGCTTGGACGGGAGGCGACAGTACGCGCCACGGGTTGTTATAGGATGCAGGTGATACGTGTCGGGCAGCAGAAGGCAGGGCAGCAATCCATTGCTGCATGAAGGCTTTCCCCATGCCTGTTTGTAGGTTTTTTGACCATACTTCACCAAACTGGTCAGTGCAGAATGCCGGGGTCATGTTTGTGGGGAGCGGTGGCGTAGTGGTTAGGGCTACGCTGCACAATGAGCCTGGCGACCCGGGTGCGATTCCCGCTCACGGCCAACACCAGTGACGATTATCTGAACCGGTCCTAGGCTTCCCCTACGTCGACTCAGCCTAAAATGAGGACCTGGTGCGGTGTGTAAACATCGCCACTGGGGAGACAAAGGCGGCCGGGTATGATGATGGCCGCCCACCACCTCGTGTGCCGTGCCAGCCGACACAGGTGCTCGCTCACAGGACTTGCTCCTACAGTCTATTAGAGGCTATACGGGGGATCTTTGTATTTGGTTATTTGACCATACTTCACCAAGCTGGTCAGAGCAGGTTGCACGAAGGCAGGCGCCTACTAGTACAGTACAACGGTGGGTATTGCTGGATGGTTGTCTGCTGCTCACAGCGTAGCCCTGCAGCATGCATCGCCTGCTGTGCGTGGCGGTCGCCCATTCGATGACTAACCAGACTCAACCCCCTGCTTAGCGTCCGAGATCTGACGAGAGCTGACGCATTTCCAGTGATTTGGCCATGAGGAATTTTGAATATATATCTATAAAATACGTGTGTGTGTGTGTATATATATGTCTATATAAATAGACTGTCAAACGGTGCCAATAACAACTCCTAAAAAACACCAACCGCAGATTATCCATGACGCGCTGGCAAAATGAAACGCGTCGCCTCGACGCGTGGAGTAACCGCGTTCTCCGTGTGTGTATCTTCAGCAGCAGCAGCAGCAGCAGGAGAGTTCACATCCGCCCCGCTTCGCCATCGCTTTTACTGGGAACTTCTAAACAACAACAACAACAACAACAAAAATCGATGTCTCAAATCCCCCGCGGACTCGACGTTCGCGTGGGGCCCTCATCCCGAGCGAGCGAGCCGGCACCGTCACCCCGCGTCACGGCCCCGCCAAGAAGCTCGCCCCGACAGAGGTGAGACACCGCGAGAGAGAGGGAGGGAGCCGGGAGCAGGCGCGCCGGGCCGCTCGACCTCCTCCGTCTCCCGCAGTCCTTGCCAGCTCCGTCAACTTTCCTAAACAAGCGCCGCTGCCGCCTCTGCCAAGTGTCAAGGCTTTTCCTGCTCGCCCATTAGGGAGTTTGGGGGCTTCAGCGCTGCCGCTGCTCCAGCCACACCGGCGAAAACAGCATCGCGCGCGTGCAAGCAGTCGATATTTGCCATCGATCGGCCCTCGCACCACACCGCGCGCCATTAAGCGCGGGCCTATTGCCGAGGAAATAAAACACCTTAAGCCGAGCAATGGTCCGTGAGAAATCGGGCGAGATTTACGCTACGCTTGGTAAAGAATACAAAATGCCGCTGCCGCGAGATCGCTGCGCGCGACGGATGGCAGGCGTGCCGGCAGAACGGGTTCTCTAATGTGACGCTCAAGCCCACCATGTGAGCCATTGCCCTCGTAACGACCAATAGACCACCGCCGCTAAGGAGTGAGGAGTTATCGCAGCGGCGGCAGCAGCAGGAGCCGCACTTCGGATGCCGCGTGGCTTATCCCCGCAAGTCCTTTCTCGAAACAAGACACGTGAAAGGTGACACCTCCTGACCTGCGCCGCGCCCATTACGAGGATTTACGGTCATAATAAGTCGCGGGCGCCACGATCGATACGTCCAATTTGAGCGTGTCCGCTCTGAGCGGGCGTCAGCACCAGGGACAGCTCCCCACCCCCCGCCCTCCCCCCACCACCCCCCACCACCCCCCTCCCCCGGCCGAGAGATGGCTCGCGACGGCGGCCCGCAGCGCCCTGCGCGGAGACCCGAGTGCCGCTCTCTCGCCGCCCGGCGTTGACGGGCGGCCTCGGGGCGCGAGCCGCGCCAAACCGCGCCGATGGCCACGACCGCGCGCCGGGCCAAGGCGTTCGTGTGGGAGCAGCTGCCGCCCATGCCCACGAAGCGCGTGTACTGCACCCCCGCGGCGTGCGCCGGGCAGCTGTACGTTGCGGGCGGCTGCGACGCGTCTGGCGCGCCCCTCGACTGCCTGGAGGCGCTGGCGCCCGACGCGAGCCAGTGGACCAAGCTGGCGCCAATGCCCACGGCGCGCGCAGGCGTCGGGGTGGCGGCACTGGGCAAGCGGCTGCTGGCGCTGGGCGGCGTGGACGGGCAGCAGAGGCCCGTGGCGGCCGTCGAGGCGTTCTGCACGGAGGAGCGGCGCTGGGAGAGGAAGGCCCCGCTGCCCGAGCCGATCATGGGCATGGCGGTCATCGTGAAAGGTGAAGTGAATTGTCTTGTGGGGATGCTCCAGGGTCTTCGTTTTCACTGTCATCGTCAGCTGCGGTCGCCATGCGCGATCGACTGCTGGATCAAGGCTCCCACCCCCACCCCTCATGTTACCGTGTCTCATTGTTCCTTCGTGTCAGCATTAATGTTGCTCCTGCGCAGGTGCTGATCGCGTTGCTCCATTTCCATGGTGGCAACGGAGCAACGAGATCAACCTTTGTCTTCCACTCTGTCACCGGTATCATCCATTTGTCATCATCATATCTAGGAATATGGCCTTCCGAAGTCACATCATTTATCCTCACAGTCACCACGAAGGCTTTAGTTTCCGTTATTCTATGATCCACATGCTTCTTTTTTCGTGCTCCCGGTGTAATTTTCCTATCCTCATTTGTGCAATGTTGAACTTTTGTTTCATATCATTTGTCAGTGTCCATGTGCCCGATCCGTGCGCTATGGGGTGGTTAAGCACACTGGTGACATTGTTCTTCATCATCAAATTCACCTCCCCGATAGCCCAGGTGTTGAGTCCGATATCCGCGTGGTCAAAGTCAACGTTCAGTAGGAAACGTGATGACTTAAGGCTACGATTTTGTCACGGAATTTTTTTTTTGGCAAATATCAGAATCAGACTATATATCTATACTGGTGGAATCTGATGAGCTATAAAGCTCTTTTTCACAGATGTCCAGTAGCGGCGGGTAACAAGGTTACAACAGAAAAAAATACAAAAACATCATAGCAGTGTAAAGTACAAGAAAGGTAAACAAATCACCCAATCACACACAAATGAAACCAAACCATCCCCATACTATACTCTTTGGTTCTTTTGGTAAAGTCACGTAGGTGAATAAATAAATAAATAACATTTAAATTAAAATAAATAAAAAAATAGAAATAAATCACGACGTTTCGGTTGCAACACAATAAATCATCATCAGCTGTGACAACCACAGCAATACATTTTTTTACTGAAGTGGGAAAGATGCCGGAGTTAAGGGGTTTATATAAGTCACAGAGGGCTATGGGGGGGGGGGGATGAGGAGAGGGGGAGCGTTGCGTGTGCACTAGGCACTGGGACGTGAGACTGGGCAGGGGGGGGGGAGTGGGCGGAGCTGTAAGTAACCTCACGCGGTGCCAGGTGCGCGGGTGGGGAGAAGGAGAGCAAACCATCCCCATACTTTTGATTTAAAGCTTTCGTGACTGCAGGGATTCATATTCTTGGTTCTTTCGGTAAAATAACGTAGAAGGGAAATAATAAAATAATATAAAACAATCAAAATTAACACCTAATGATGATGATGATTGCTTGTGTTGCAGTCGAAACGTCGTGAGAATTTTTATTGTTTTATATTAATATTATTTTATTATTTCCCTTCTACGTGACTTTACCGAAAGAACCAAGAATATGAATCCCCATACTATCAGGCAAAGCCCACTGAGCTATTAGTTTATTTTGCAGAAGCGACCTGGCCACACATGATAGCTCGACAGAGTGACTTCTCGTTTGGACATTTATAGCAGAAAATGAATCTAAATAATCTCAGTGGAGGCTAAAACCGGATGACCCGGACAAAAATAAAATCCACGCGAGCACGAGGCACGATACGTTCTTGAAGCGCCGAAATTGAGCGCGGTCCCGACGGCCAATTTTTCTTCCCGGCCTCTCGCGGACTTTTTTCCATTTCGCGATTTCCGTGACCTTCGTGACCTCCGTGCCCAAAATGATTACTCAGCGCCAGGCACAACGCACGCCAGCAAGGAATCTGCACGGGGCAATGACCTCCATTATCACTGTCATCACGTCATCATCATCGTCGTCGTCTGCGTCACCATCACTACCCACAGTGCAGGTGATGTTTGTATAACCACGGTGATGTTCCTAAATCACGGACAATATGTTCTTCGTATGCAGAATATCCCATGCCGCCGGCCCCCACATGCAATATGCTGATTGAAGAATTTGACGAATATCCCAGTGCATAACCCTCCGGCAGGGGCTTTGAGACTGAGTGAGGCGTCCCTGTGTAAACATGGGACATTATTAGTCTCAGAGCCATGATCCCACATCAACCCCGGGAATGTGACCTCGTCAGATCGCCGAAGCTAAGCCGAGCCAGGATATTGCTTTGTTGGGTGACCACCATGCACAACCAGGTTTTAATAATACTCAATAAAAGAGAATAATGATTTCAACTTGTCACACGGCTCCACGCTGTATCGTCCTCTATATACAAGGTGCTTCGAAAAAATATTTACACTTGTGGGAGTTTGCAACAATACCCCAAGAAATGTGCTGCCTCCGGGCTCTGGAGACCACCTGCAGAAGATTCCAGGCACGCGTTGACAATGGTGGTGAACAAGTGGAGACTCGTTGACTTTTTGAAGCTATTAACATGAAATTTGTTATCATGTTACAGTGTATTATGCGTTCTTTTTTATTAAAATAGATAGCCCCATATAAGTGTTAAAACATTTTTAAAGCACCCTGTATATATTAAGGCCATTTCGGCTGATGAGTCAGTGTTTACATTGGGTTTGTTATATGATGAGTGAGTGTTTACATTGGGTTTGTTATAGGGCTTGTGGAGCCACGTGATTTCCAGCAGAGGACATTTCAGTAAAATCCAATGTTGTATAGTACTATGCTCCAACATCTACGTTCCCCGCCTTCACCAACCGAAACCGACCAATGTAGTGAGGTATGGTCAAAGAAACCCGCATGACCCTTTATCCAGCAGTGGATTAACAAACGAGCGATATACCTGCATAAGTCTCATGTTCGTCGCCATCATCATCATCAGCATCACATTGCCCTTGCGTTAGGTCCGCCACCGCTGAGGAACATGCGACTCACGCCGTCCACACGATTCAATGTGCCGCTCAGTTGCTCACGAACCGAGTCATCCGAGTCGTAAAACCCCAGAACAAAAGCTACAACAACAAGAACAACAACACGCAACAATGCCGCTCTGTGCGAAGGTCCAAAGGCCAGCAACGGCACCTGCGCCGTGCGAATGCCACGTGACCGTCACGAGGGCTGCTGCCACGATCGCCAAAGCCGCCGCCGCCGCCGCCGACTTTGGCGTTACGGGCGCTGGCGGGCGGTGTTCGATAAAATGCGAAGATTTCCCACGGCGATTGTTTGCCGCTGCTCGCGCGCGCGCGTGCGCGTGCGTGCGCGTGCGAGCGTAATTGGGAGTCGACAAGACCACGGCGCCTCTCCGCGCCGGACGCGCGAGCGCGCGCTGCTCTCGCGATCCGTCAGCGTCGGGGCGCGGTGTCGTTCCCGTCGGTTCAATGACTCCTCGCGTGCAGCAGCCGCGCGGCCGCCGCTGTCGGTCCGGGAAGCACATCGCTGAACGATGACGTCATTTTAAACGTTGGTTGTCAATCACCGCGGATATGAG
This sequence comes from Lampetra fluviatilis, assembly GCF_964198595.1. Classification (NCBI taxonomy): domain Eukaryota; kingdom Metazoa; phylum Chordata; class Hyperoartia; order Petromyzontiformes; family Petromyzontidae; genus Lampetra; species Lampetra fluviatilis. The sequence goes on along the minus strand of NC_136285.1, from coordinate 13,902,452 downwards.
CGCGCGTGCAACTCGTGAGTCCCGTTCGTGTGCGCTAAGTTTGTTGTCCTTCCCGCGCACCTGCGAAATAGTTTCAACGTGCACGCAACACATATTGGCAGGGTCCAGCCTGGATCGTGCCGAGATGTGTGGTCGTCGTGCGCACCAGGCGATGTAGGCTGTTGCACGGCTACGTTGTCAGCAGAGGACACCCCATTGTTGTACCGTACTACGTTTTAATGGCTATGCTTCCCTGCTAAACTCGCTTTGAAGAGTGGTCACATAGCCGCCCACGACTTGCTTAGGGAGGCCCTCATCCAGCAGCGGATTGTATGATAGTATTATTAGGGCGTCAGACAAGCGACCAGCGAGTACATAGGTGAACCAGCAGTGAGTGGAGATCAATATCACCTGCCCGAACGGTGAAGCATGGTCGCACAAAGCCCTCTAGTCGACAAAGCGTGCGTGGAAGCATGCAGCAGTGGAATAGCCAAGAGGCTGTCATTAAATATAATATAGAGCTGCATTGCATACACAATATACACACGGCGGGCAGATAACTCACGTTTATTTTCGTGAGGCTGAGATTTGTGGGGCTGAGTTTCTTGATTTTAATCATTAAACTTCATGAGAAATAAGTAATACTGTTGACGGCTCATTGTCAATTTATCAAATAATATATCATGCTTGATTTATAACGGAGTAGAAGCTCTCCAGTTTTATTTTACGAGATGACTCATGACAGATTTATCAGATCTCCTCGTGGCCGATGTGTCAGATGTGTGACGGCTGACTTATCGGATACACCACGGCCGATTAATCAAAAGAAATGCCAATCCGAGATGTATTTATCAACTTCTACCTCATTGTTAATTCACTACATGTTTTTTAATGGGAGGCGTTTTTTTAAGATTATGTACATATTCTGTTTTCGTAATTTACATTCTCGAAGTCGCTGTGATGGACATACACTGTGGAAGAATGACCTGTGTGTGCGGATTTGTGAGTCTCGTACCCTGCTGTGCATGCCTTATCTCCAGATTCGTCAGTTTCCTCGCAAGTGAAATCTCTTTCCCTTTAAGTAATTGTCCAGAAATCCCAATGCGGGGAGTCTTGAGAGTGAGCAAGTCTTTGTTGTATAAATAAACACGAATGTTTAAATAAAACACAGAATAGCTTGACTTGGCTATGCATCATCACCGCTCCTGCCGTCAGTGACTGGCTCAGGCTACCACGCCACTGAGTGTTCGATCTGATCAGGTTATATATTCATACTGGAGGAGGAATCCGATAGGCTATGAAGCTCTTTTTCACAGATGTTCCAGTAGAGGCGGGTCCGAACGTCACAAAAACAAACACAAACACGATAGGAGGGCAGATTATAGGAAAAGTAAAGAAATTCCCTTTTAAAACATATACAATTAAAACGAAGCCACTGAGCCATTGGCTTGTTTTTTCAGAAGCGACCTGGCCACAAATGATAGCCCTCTGAGCCAACACTGCCGAGATCCTGGGTTCGAATCCAGGTCTCGGCTGTCTGCGATTGGCTCAGTAACGATTTAAGGGACACGCTCACTTCAGGCGTTTCACTGCAGCTGTTTCACGCAACTGGCCACAGGTTAAATTTCTGTTTAAAGCTTTCGTGACTGCAGGGATTCATCTTCTTGGTTCTTTCGGTAAAGTCACGTAGAATTGAAATAATAAAATAATAATAAAAACTCTGTCTCCTCGACAGACCTGTTCTCCACCTGAGGACGGCTACTTGCGTTGTGGCCGAAACGTCGTGAGAATTATTTTATTATGTTTTATTTTTATTATTTTATTATTTCAATTCTACGTGACTTTACCGAAAGAACCAAGAAGATGGCCACAGGTTCTCTAGCATCAACGTTGAGCAAACGTTGAGCCAACGTTGGTCAACGTTGAGCCAAGGTTAACCAACATTGGTCCGACGGTTTCAACCGCATGTCGTCGTTAACCCAACGCTGGCGTGTGCACTGGCTCGATGGTGTTTAACCTCATTACCAATTACTGTAGAGTAGATTAAATATATATATAATTACATTACACGAGGGGTTTTGCCTCTTCATTTGAAGGATTACAGCGAGGAGAATTAAAGAATATCGGTTTTATTGACATGCGGCGGACACTCTCTGGTAGGTACATAAAAGGCGTGACCCGAGTGCGCACAAAGATCCCCGACTGAAGTGACTTCAGAGAGCGCTGCTTTGATGTCTCGCCTTCAGGGGCCTCGTCTTCTTGGTTCTTTCGGTAAAGTCACGTAGAAGGGAAATAATAAAATAATAAAAATAAAACATAATAAAATAATTCTCACGACGTTTCGGCCACAACGCAAGCAGCCGTCCTCAGGTGAAGAACAGGACCGACAGACCTGTTCTTCACCTGAGGACGGCTGCTTGCGTCCGACAGACCTGTTCTTCACCTGAGGACGGCTGCTTGCGTTGTGGCCGAAACGTCGTGAGAATTATTTTATTATGTTTTATTTTTATTATTTTATTATTTCCCTTCTACGTGACTTTACCGAAAGAACCAAGAAGATGAATCCCTGCAGTCACGAAAGCTTTACATCGAAATGTAACTTCAGGGGCCTGTTCTCCAGCACAGGGTGGTCCACTGCTTGCGGCGCTCAAGGGTTCTTCGCCGTTGAGATGCCTCCTCCACCGTGGAGTCACGGGTTAACGCGCCCGGACTTGCAATCTAGAGGTCGACGGGTCGATCTCCCGGGACGGCAGCTGATAACAGGAGCGCAAGTTTATTAAATCCACCCCCCCCCCACCCCATTTTCCACCCCCCTCCCCCGACCGCCCATTCCTCTATCCATCCGTCAGTCTCCGCCAAACCTGCGACTAGCACGGTTGGCTACCTACGGCGCGCAAGAAGTTCAACACACACGCGTGCAGCCAGGCAACCCCGGGAGCTCTCGTGCGGACGGTGGGGGTAGCGTGCGGGGCGCTTCCCACGTGCGGCGGGCTACGTGGAGCAAGTGGGGATAAGTATGGGGCCAAAGCGTCCCTTCTCGGGCGGTGGGGGGCGGGGGCGTTTCCTGAGCGAGAGAGACAGTCATTCCACGGGAGAGGGGAGTGGGGGTGGGAGTTTGGGGGTGGAGGGGGGGGAGAACGAATAAATAAAGCAAAGACGCCCCCCCCCCCACCCCCCAGAAGTGCGTTGTTGAGTGTAGGGTCAGCAGTGAGTCCCCGGGTCACGGGAGTCGAAGCCAAAGAGGGATACTTGAAGGATGCTTTCAAGAGAATGACAATTTAACGGGAGGTGGTTATTGAATTATTTCGAGTGAGATTTGCCCAATTAAAAAGGTAATTGCCAGTATTTGTACCTAATAAATGTTTTAAATTAAAATCAATTAATGTAAAGTGCTTCCAGAGAATGTAATGTGTAAAATGCACGTGTATCATTTGCACTTGGCAATTATCCCACAAACCAGTAATGGGAGTGCGGTCGTATTCCAGCAGTACAGGTTTTGTGCCATTTTACATGCAAATTTAACTTTCACACAGTAATAACAACGCTACTTTGAGGTTCATCAACCATGACTTAACCTTGTCAAATCAAACCGAGAATAAAAGTTTAAGGCCCTGAAAGTGCTCGCTAACACCACTGCTGGCAAAAGGTCCTCCGCTAACGGGGGCTCTCGTAGGAGTACCCACACTTTACCCCACCACACGCAGCCTGCCCTCTTGACTATTTCCGGTGAGCCCATTTATACCACTGTGTGGACAGAGGTCGATGAACTTCCTTTCACCGGGAGAATGAGCCAGAGGCCTTCGAAGCTCACTCCCCCATCTTCAAGATTTCCCCCGTGGAATCGCCTCTGCCCACTTCTCCCCCTCTCATCTCTGTCCAAGCCTCCAGTCCACTTCCTGCTCAGTGGCACGTCGGCGCATTCTCCTCTACTGCCCCGACAATCTGGTGCTCTCTTCCTCCCAGCCGCCCGTGCTGTCGACACCCTGCCCCCTATTCTAGAGCAGGCTCAAGACCTTCCCTCTTCCTCTGTCGGCGACTGCCTATCTCTATGACATTAAATTTGCCCACTGTTCTGGTACAGCGTCTTGAGATGCAGTTGGCGATGCATTGTATTACATTGTCTTTGAACAAGGTGGCAGGGTGGACTCAAATGGTAATACTCGTGCCTTACAGCAGGAAGGACGTGGGTTACATTCCTGCCTCTGACGTATCTCTCTCTGTATGGAGTTGGTGTGTTCTCTCCCCTGTTCTGCGTGCCTTTCCTCTGGGTTCTTCGGTTCCCTGCCATGGCTGAACACATTCAGTGGAAGCGGTGTTGTCAAATGTGATTGGCGTTGTCCAATCAGCCCAATGCAGGGCTCACCGAAAAAACAAATCTTTGAACTCGCCGTGGCTTTCATGGGTAAGTAAGTCGTTGTTATTCGTATTAGACCTCTAACTAAAAACTACACAGACTATATATTAATTAATATATTTAGTTTAATGTCCTCTTAACACGAGGAAGAAAAAAACGCCTTTTGTATATATTTTTTCTTTACCCAGCCTGTTGCTCATTGAATAATACCACGAAAAGCTTCGGCAATTGAGGCACTTATTGGAGGACAATGAGGTTATTATATCCGGTGACAGCTACGACACACGCGGAATAGCCAAAAATAGACGGCTAAGTGCAAGACCACACACACTGCCAATATCTCATTTCAAACCTGCTGACCCTGCCAAATAAACAAGCGAGGCCGTCGTTGATTCATCTATCGATGTATCTATCTAGCGATGTATCTAACGATTTGTCGATGTATCTATCTAGCGATGTATCTAACGATTTGTCGATGTATCTATCGCCTGCGGCCGTGGCGCAACGGTTAGCGCGCAACCCTTTGGATCTGGCGACCCGCGTTTGATTCCCTGCCACGGCTAACAACAGTGGCGAGCCATACCGGAGCCGGCCCTGGTCCGACCGAGCCTCAGTCTCACGAGGGCCTCCTCACGGCATGCAGGCCCCCCGGGTGAACATTTGACCATACTTCACCATCCCGCGGGCCACCGCGGGATGGTGAACGACGGGGATCGCAGACGTTGGAACGTAGAGTGGAGGACGACAATCGACGTTTCGCTGCCCTCTCTTGACAATGTAGGCACGCAGAAGCCTATAGCACCTGTTTCCAGCATGGTGTAGGAAGAGTGGTTCCGAAACTCTCCGGATGCCGATGACCGCTGTCAGCGCTCAAAAAGTAATTCTCGTTTTTTCACCACCCTGGAGGGAAACGATTTCGGCGTTTTGTGAACAAACATGTAACTCCGAAGACCTGCAACTCATTATTTTACAACGCTGCTGCTGCTGCTGCTTTGACAGCGGTGCGCCCTCCACCGCATTCGTCAACAACAACAACACTATGTGGCCTTAAAAGGGAAAACAATAAATATTAAAATGAATAGGGAAACGATATCTGTGCGGACCACATCCTGGCGGTCCACACACGCGAAGTTGGGCGACTGGCATCGACGAATGCGGTGATTCTCACAGAGGACTGCGAGTTCAATTTGGGGAATAGCGTCCTGGACCCCCCTCCCACCGCCCCCCTCCCCTCCCACGTCAAATCCAATAAGAGGAGTGAGCTGTTATATTTGTCTCAAATAATTGTCACTTTATCAGTATTTTTTCTTCTATCTACGTGACTTTACCGAAAGAACCAAAGAATATCGTTGTCACAGTGCCACGCCTACTGATACGCTGCCTAGCCCAGCAGAGCCCAGAGTGGTGACGCCTGAGCAGCGGCTCGCTCTGTTGTGCCGTAGCCCTGGCCACGTGGCTCTCTCTCTGTCTCGCGACCGCCCCGCTCATCATTGCTCTGCGTCACACGATGGAGGCCCTCTGTGGGTGTTTAGAATTAATAATGGATTTTAAATGATCGTCGGGCGGAGAGCGCTCTGTTTTATCATCATTACCGCCACCACTACCACCGTCGCCATCATAACCACCTGCACCACAACACCTACGCTCTACGGCTGCAAGCATCATCATGATTGCAATCGTCGTCAGTGATATAAGCGTCACCATCACCAGCACGACCACTGCCAAAATATTCATCAGTATAATCAGCACCATCATCATCATCACCACCATCGTTTGTGGCACTAACGGGACGACAACCAGCACTCCTACAATCATCAGCATCATCATCATCGTTTCTAACACCGCCGGCGCTCCTACAAACGTCACAATCCTCAATGCCATCGTCACAACTATCATCATCGCCAGCGTCTTCATTCATTGTCTATGTTCTGCCGGGTGAAGGCCTCCTACTCCCACCGCACAAGACAAAGATCCCCCGAATAGCCTGTAACAGGCTGTAGGGGCAAGTGCTGTTAGCGAGCACCTATGAAGGCCCACGAGGGGGTGAGTGGCCAGCACTACGCCCGGCCGCCTTTGTCTCCTCATTTGAGGCTGAGTTGACCTAGGTGATGCCCAGGACCGGTTCAGATAATCGTCACCGGTGTTGGTCGTGAGCGGGAATCAAACTCGAGTCGCCGGGTTCGTAGCGCAGCGCGCTAACCACGACACTACCACCCCCCACGGCCACCTCCACCATTAAAGACACAGATCCCCCGTGTAGCCTGAACAGTCATTTGGGGCAAGCGCTGTTAGCGAGCACCTATGAAGGCCGGCACGGCACACGAGTGGGGGGGGGGGGGTGGCCAGCACCACGCGTGGCATCTCCACCTCCACCACGATCCACCTCACTGCCGGGCGCAAGGCCGATCGTCTCACCGCCGGAACCGTCTTCACGCGCCGCTCTTCCCTCCCTCCCTCCCTTCACGTGAAAATATCTTATCGCCGCTCGCTAATCGAGCATCATTGTCACCGCCGTCATTCCCAGGGGGCTTCCGCCTTCGAAAAAAAAACCCGCGCGACCGGTTGCCCCTTAATTGCAGTCGCATCGCGCGCCGCCGGTGCCGGACGGCGATGCGCGGCGGCCGTGCGGTCAGGGGACATTCGGCGCGGTAATTGGCGGCTGTGAGAGCAAACCCGGTTAACTCTTTCCTCTCTACCCCCCCACCCCACGACAAAAAAATATAGCACTGGCCCCCCACCCCACCACCCCCCCCCCAGACGAAGCGTAATCACCGGCAGAAGCCACAATCAATTTGCTGCGGGGTTGCCATGGTAGCCACGATTGCTCTCCCTCCCGCCACGCGCACGGTGGGTGGCACGGAACGGGGTCGGTCCCCGGGGGGTGGCGGGGACGTGGGGGTGGAGGGAGCTTCAGGGGGTTGGAGGGGTGACGTGGGGGTGGCGGGGACGTGGGGGTGGAGGGAGCTTCAGGGGGTTGGAGGGGTGACGTGGGGGTGGCGGGGGCGGAGGGGGCGGGCTGGGGGGTCCCTCGATGAGGACAGAGATTTGTGTCTGGATTTGGGCCCAAAATTGGGTGTGGGAATGAATGTTTGTTCTCGCGCGTGCAGCTGATTTGAGCGAACTCGGGCACGCGGGCTCGGGGTTCACGCTCGCGCCGTGCGGGGAGCACGGACGGTGGGGGGGGGCAAGACGCAGGGGCGTGAATGGCGATGGAAACGTACAAATAAATAGTTTCGTAAATAAATGATGCGCCAGAATATGTTAACCGTGATGGAAAGGATTTTTTCTCGCAATATATAAATACCGTAGCGAAATCAAATTTAAATTGAGAGGTGCGAGCGAGACAGACAGAGTAGAGAGAGATGAGAGAGAGATAAAAAAGCACAATTTTAAACTTGCATGGCAAATACAAATGCCGCTTGAAGAGGTGAATATCGCAGCCCGCGACGTTGACTGCGATTACAGAGCGCATGGGGAGCTTCAATATCGACCACGAAGACAAAGATTCCCCCGGTGTAGCCTTTAATAGACTGTTGGAGCAAGTATGGATGTATGTTGAACTTATTTCGCACCGTGCGTAGCCAACCGTGCTGATCGGAGGTGCAAGTGCTGATGAACGAACACCGATGCATGAATGCACGCACGTTGAACTTCTTTGGCACCGTACGTGGCCAATGGGAGGTGCGGGGGAAGGGTGCACGGGGAGGTGGTGTGGCCAATGCTACGCAAGGCCGCATTTGTCTCCCCACAGTGCTGATGTTGAGACACACGGCTGAGTCCACCTCGAGGAAGATTCGGGACCGGTTCGCAGATACGCCCGCTGTTATTGGTCGTGAGCGCTAACCGCTGCTCCCCTCCTCCTCCCCCATCGACCACAAAATAACAACAACAACAACCACCATTCGCCGCTAAGTGGCGGTGACATCACCACGGCGCTTGTGCCAGGCTAGGTGCACATTGAGGCCACACACGCACCGGTTGACACACAGTCACAGTGCATGGCGTAATAAAATGATAATAATATATAATAGTAACATAATAATAGGACCGCATTCCGCCACTCATCCCCAGCAGCGTGGCGGAAACGATTTCAACCGCGAGTTCCCATGGCAACCGGGACTAATTTGTATCAAACACAATTAGCGCCAATTAAGCCGCGGTGGTCTGCGTTAATTCGATACAAATGGACATCTTTCACGTGCGCGCCGTCGACGCTGGGCGCGGCGCGGTTAGCGAACTCGACGGAGCGAGCGGTCGTCTCGCGCGAGCACCGGCGGCAGAGCGCATCTCGTGCACCGCGAGTTTCACATTTTTGACACCGTGGTGGTGCTGACACTGGCCCATTGGGGGGCCCTAAGCAAAAATTACTTTCGGGCCTCCCATCACCACCACCCCTCCCTCCCACCCCCTTTCAATTTATAAACTCCGAGTGAGATGAAAGAAAAGATACAGCCATGAGATAGAGATGATAATAGGGGGTTTTCCCCTTTCTGACAATGAAACAGTTGTGTTAAGATGTTGAAATACAAAACTGAAACCTTTTGCAAGGAATCATGTCTGCATTAACCACATATACTTGTGGTGAAAATGCTAACAAACAAAAAACATGCTCTGACAGTATATGGTGCATTGTCTTTGAAACTGATTGGTCCACACCAGAGACAGCTTTCTTTTGAGCCTCGTCTCAAACGGTGTTAGACCAGAGGACGCCAAAAGGCGAACAGCACAAAGACAACGCCGCCATTAGGACATTGAGAGCTCGGGGTGAGCAGCTACATGATGAGACCTCCTTTGCCAGTATTACATGATGATAATAGGGTTTATGTGGTTAATGCAGACGTGATTACCTGCAAAGATTTCAGTTTGGTGTTTTAACATCTTAACACCTGTTTGATTGCCAGAAAGGGCGAAAAACTCTATTATCATAATTTAATACTGGCAAAGGAGGTCTCATGAAGAGATAGCGATGAAGTGAGATGAGAGGAAATGTATACGAGGTTCGAGCCCGGAGTGAGTGAGATGAGAGAAGGGGAATAACGGAGGAGATGTAGTGACGTGTGGGAAGTGCAGATGAGACGGAAATGGAATTCGACGAGAGGATGAGAGAGATGCAGACAAAACAGAGACGAGAGAGATTAATTCTCTGTTCGATGTTAATAAAAAAAAACAATTGCTGAAATAGGATGTGAATTTGAGCTGATATTTCTGATGCAACCCAGAGTTTTCCATCAATCCAGGGGCCCTTGAGCTGTTTGGAGGCGTCCGCTTTGGCTTGGCTTGCTGATGCCTCGCGCCGCCGCTGATTTTGCAACACCCCCCCCCACCCCCGCCCTAAAGTGGGCACAGAGCTTTGCAACACGCGCTCACATATATATATTTGTTTAACCCTTCTCATCCGTAAATTATTACAAGCAAAACAAAATAGTTTTACTTTTAACATTTTTACATCACGTGATTTCTGTATTCACGTAAATTTTCGCCCTCCGCCCCCCCCCCAAATGTTTTTTTTAATTCACGCAAATGCTCATCTAAATGTATTCACAAATTGTCAGATCGTGTCCATTACAGGGGGACATTGTCGCCAGAGCGCCGTAGTCGTGCACCGCTGGAGTGGCGAGCCGAGTTCGCCGACGTCGTACGGAGAGAGGGGGGCGACTCTTGCGCGCGGTGCAAGTTCCGATGCATGCCTCGATTCGGCCTCGATGCCAATAAATCCTCGCAGTCCACCCCAGCGGATGTCACACACACGAGGGATGCGGGGGGGGGGGTAATGTGCATATATATACAGCAGCGGCGGCAGCAACAGCAGCGGCGAAGCATGCCCCTATCTCTGAGATACAACAACAACAACAACAAAACCACGCTCGTTTCATTATTTACTTCATAGCGGATTGCAACGCGCATCAAAGTGCGGTATGGCGATCATTCTTACGCAGGCGAGGGCGCAGCAAAGCGCGCGGTGCAAGCGACACGGAAGCCACCGCGACATCGATGCAGCATTGCGGCCTCGGCCGACGGCGTGGCTTTTGGAGCGCACAGATAATTTATTCTTTTAAGTCACGCGTCGTTTCATCGTGCGAACCGTTTGTGCCAGTAGGTTGTGCGAGCACGCGCGCGCGCAAGAAATATAATGTAATAATGGTATTTATACAAAATATAAAGATATTTTTTACGGTTCATTATTATTTCGGCCAATATTGGAGGTTTTTGTTTGAAGTTGACTGTCCATTTTGCTGGCAATAGCATCGTCATATTACGTTCTAATATTGCATATCGTCATATTGATATGGCATCGTCATAATATAACGATATAACATCGTTATATGACCGCCCCTGTACATACTATAACGCAGTACTGAATACATGTATAAAATCAACACATTCGTCAATAACACGGTGTGGCCTTTAAACAGAAACGTATGTAATAAGTGACGTTTTAGGCAACGGACCGTCTTCACGGCAGTGAAATTATCGAAAATAATTGACAGCGCTCTGTAAATCAAGTGCTCAACGAAGGCATCCTGAGGATTGTTTGACCATACTTCACCACACTGGTCAGTGCGGGTTGGTGAGGGAGGCATGCGCAGGACTAATGCAAACATCACTCGCCACTGATGTTGGCCGTGGCTCCAGGGAGATGGACTTGTTTCGCCCGGTTCAAAGTGCATCACGGACAAACCGCTGCACCACCGCTCCCCCTCCTGAGAATGGACAGTGTTTAGAGACGAGACTATGCTCGTGATAATTTGCACTCACAAAGGCACCGTACACAGTGTCTCGGGGTGCCGTATCATGTCGAATGATATGAGCTCATGTGCCAGAGCAAGATTGATTATGGCAATGCTAGAGCGTGAGAGATGGCCATTAAGTGTGGGGGTGGGTGGGGGGCGTGGTGGGCGGCGGTCTGCATCCAGCAGTGGATGTATCACGCCTGCTGTTGATGTTGAGCAATGTGGCGCTTAATTGCTCGTCCGCCAAGCCACTCTCGCCTTACGCGAACAAGTTTGTGTGGAATCGGAATCGTTGAGTTTCAATGGCGAGGAAACAGAAATACCATTTTTAAAATAGGTCACATTCAGCGTGCGGCTCATCCACACGGAATAAAATGCATAATCAGTACGGCCAACAAATATGACAAGAGAATTAATTTTGCACAGAGAGAGAGAGTGAGATAGCTCCCTTTGTCTCGGTGCATTCATATCAAGGACGCGAGGCACACAACAGGAAATGAATTTGTTAAAAATAAATTTTGACGTTTGCAACCACCACAAAGAATTGGTTTTCTGATAGGTTTTCAAAAGAAGTTTATATATACACAATGTAACGCTGCAAACAGACCCACCTCCTGGGTGCACAGCTTTTCGGTGGTTCATGCAAATTAAGAATTGCACCACGGTTCTTGATATTTATACGTTAAAAGATGCATGATCTAAACGCGTAGCCTGCGTGAATGTATGAAGGCTGCATTAACCCAGCGCGCCTTTGAAGGAGTTCTGCAAGCAAAGATTGCCCACGCTTAAAATAAACCGCAGCTCCGCCACGATACGAAGGCATCGTCGCGGCTGAGAATAAAATAACATTACAGCAACAAAAAAACCCCAACAACAACAACAAAGCCACCAACGATAATGGAAGGGTCCACATGCCCGACAATGATGTCATCAAGCGCGTGGAGCTCACGCGATCAAAGCCGCGTCAACGCGACCTCCCCCGCACGCCCATTACAACGACAAGGGCGCTTCCCATTCATGCGTAAATCCCGCGCAATCATTGGTACGACCCCAGTTAGATTCCTCGCCACGGCTGGCGTCAGCGGGTGGCGAGTTCTAACGGTGCAAACCTGTGGTATGTACGTGTGTTGAGCTTCTTTTGCACCGTACGTAGCCGACCGTGCTAATCGGAGGTGCCACTCGAAGCGACACGAAGGCGACGCGCTGGTTTGGCAGATATCCAAACGCGGTCTTTGTCTCAAACACGACCGGGATACATTTTGAATTTGGGTGGGGAGAGGTGGGCAGAGGAGGGGAGGAGGAACATGAAACAATGAGTGCTGCTCTATGAACCTCAGCAACCTGAGTTCAATCCCTGGCCACGGCTCACAAAGTGGCGAGTGATATTTGAACAGTTGCTGGCAATTCCACACCCGACGCTTTCAAGAAGCCGCGCAGACCAGCGTGGCGAAGTATGGCCAAACGACTCGCGATGACCAGTGGGGCGTGGGACCTGCAGCGGTTTGACAAAGGGTTGTAAGTTATGGCAATAATAATCATAATATTAACAATAATAATCATAATATTAACAATAATAATCATAATATTAACAATAATAATCGGCGTATGGCGTGTGCGCTTGTCGCAGGAGTTTACTTAGCAAACACGGAGAGAGGCTTCCAGCGGAATCAACGAGCCTCTTTGACGCACGCCGCTGTCCCCGCCGCTGTCGCCGCAGAAAGAAGGCGGCCACTTTGCATTCCTGGGCCACGTTGACATTTGCTCGCGTTTCATAATCAAACAACACGGGCGCAAAGTGCGCCGCAGTGGTAACATATATTTAGTCTTTAAATTGAAACCGCTACCGGCATGTTTATAATGTTAGTGATTGGTGACGCAGGATGCATGGCATAGGGGTGGTTTTCTTCAGCGCGGGTATTTTTTTTATTTTTTATTAACTTTTTAAGCCAGTACATCCCCTCTCATATACCAGAAATGTCTAAATGACCCCGCATTCAAACAATACAAATTCTCATTATTATTTGAAGAAGAAGAAATACATTGCCACATTGCCCTCTCGAGAAGGCAATGAAACTCACGCAATGTGACGGCGTTGTGGCGGAAACTTCGAGTAGCGCGATGGGCTACGTACGGTGCGAAAGAAGTCCATCATGCATACATGCATCCATTTAAATGCCCCCATGTTGATCGAGTTTCCGTGGCAACGGCGGGATTTTTTTAGCTTTTCCCCGACTCCACGTGGCGAGTACCGGCGTCTCCTGGCGCTTCGTGCCGTGTGCACAACCCCTCCACCCTCCCCCCCCCCCGTGCAGGCGTATCGCGATCCCAGGCAACGTGAACGGCGCGCAGATTTGGGGGCTCTGCGGTGGCGAGATGTTAACTGCCTCGCCTGGGACACAGGAGGTCGTGGGTTCGATGCAGACCCTGACGCCTGCTGCTGTATATTTTGAGTTTGTATGTTCTCCCCTCCCCCACCCCGCGGTCGCGTGGATTTTCTCCGGTGTCAATTGCGGGCGGCCGAAGCCTGGATTCGAACCCATGTTCTCAGCGGTACCGACTCGGCGCTCTTAATCTCCCAGGCCACCCATCCAGCAGGCCTCCTCTTGACGAGCGATGTTCAAACTCGTCTGGCCACGTTCACAATCTCGGCGACCCCGCGCCGATGTCTCCATTGGCCAGCGTCGTCAACATGTGGCGGCGCTCGCCTTGGGGGGGGGGGGGGGGGGTGTCGAGCGCGGCGTCGGTGGGAGCCCGTCGAGTGATCAGCCGCGTGCACGCGAGCCGTGTGGGCGCGCTTCCCTGCGTGGGTGTCTGAGCACGCGTGCGTCTGTGTGCGTCTGTGTGTCTGTGTGCGTCTGTGTGTCTGTGTGCGTGCGTCTGTGTGTCTGTGTGCGTGCGTTTGTTTGTCTGTGCGCGTGCGTCTGTGCGTCTATGCGCGTGCGTCTGTGCGCGTGTGTCTGTGTGTCTGTGCGCGTCTGTGTGTCTGTGTGCGTGCTTCTGTGTGTCTGTGTGTGTGCGTCTGTGTGTCTGTGTGCGTGCGTCTGTTTGTCTGTGCGCGTGCGTCTGTGCGTCTATGCGCGTGCGTCTGTGCGCGTGTGTATGTGTGTCTGTGCGCGTCTGTGTGTCTGTGTGCGTCTGTGTGTCTGTGTTCGTGCTTCTGTGTGTCTGTGTGCGTCTGTGTGCGTGCTTCTGTGTGTCTGTGTGCGTGCGCGTGGGCGGACTTCTGGAGCGGTCAGTACACTGCGCCCCCGAAACCCATCGACCCGAGTTCAATCCCCGCTCACGGCCAACAACGGTGGCGTATATCTGAACAGGTCCTGGGCATCCCCTAGGTCGACTCAGCCTCAAATGAGTACCTGGTGTGATGTGTAAACATCGCCACTAGGAAGACAAATGCGGTCGGGCGTGGTGTTGGCCACTCATCCCATCGTGTGCCGTGCCGGCCTTTAGCGGTGCTCGCTAACAGCACTTGCCCCGACAGTCTGTGAAGGCTACACGGGGGATCTTTGTCTTTGTGTGCGTGTCGCGTGCAGACTGCCGCGTGTTCGTGGCGGGCGGCATGGGCGCGGACACGACCCCCCTGGCCACGCTGTGGGAGTACGAGGCCGTGCGGGACGCGTGGCGCGCCCTGGCGCCCATGCCCACGCCGCGCTACGCCGCCACGGCCTTCGTGCGCGGGGGCAAGATCTACGTGCTGGGTGAGTTCCCAATTCTGCCGCGTCGTCGTCGTCATCGTCGTCGTCATCATCAGCAGCACCAGTAGAGTCAACATCATCAGCGGCGCAGTAGCGTCGTCATAATTACCATCATCACCAGCAGCATCGCCATCGTCATCAGCAGCAGCAGTAGTAGCAGCAGTAGCGTCATCATCATCAGCAGCAGCACCAGTAGAGTCAACATCATCAGCGGCGCAGTAGCGTCGTCATAATTACCATCATCACCAGCAGCGTCGCCATCGTCATCAGCAGCAGCAGTAGTAGCAGCAGTAGCGTCATCATCATCAGCAGCAGCACCAGTAGAGTCAACATCATCAGCGGCGCAGTAGCGTCGTCATAATTACCATCATCACCAGCAGCGTCACCATCGTCATCATTAGCAGCAGCAGTAGTAGCAGCAGTAGCGTCATCATCATCAGCAGCAGCACCAGAGTCAACATCATCAGCGGCGCAGTAGCGTCGTCATAATTACCATCATCACCAGCAGCGTCACCATCGTCATCATTAGCAGCAGCAGTAGTAGCAGCAGTAGCGTCATCATCATCAGCAGCAGCATCGGTAGCATCATCAGCAGCACCAGTAGAAGCAGAAGCAGCAGGATCGGCACAAATATTATTACTACAGTGGACTACCCCTGTGAGTGACGTCATGGGTTCTTGAACGTCCACTGTAAATCAGATGGCGCGGAGTGTCTGTGTGGTTAATGCGCACACCGCAGTATTGATCAGGGCGGCCGCCGCGTTCGAACCGTGCGCCTCTTCAACACGCGGACGAATGCGCCACCGTTGGTCACAAACTCCACAGCCACACGGCGGCGGTGCAGTGATTAGCGCGCTGCGCCGTGAACACCGGTGACCCGAGTTCAATTGCCAGCCACAGCGAACATCAGTGGCAAGAGAGATCTGAAATAGATTACCGTTAACCACAAGAACAAAAAAACTGCAATTTTTTCTACCAGATTCCCGAACATTTAGAAATGTCTAGAACAATAGAGATAACGTGTTTAGCTTGTTTTAACTGATTATATCTAAGGGAGCTGCCACGGTGGTTGAATGGTGTGCACACGGGACTCGCCGTTCAGAGTTCGCCGGTTCGACTCCCATCTCCCAGCGCTGCAGCCGAGACAGTGATGCAAGTTGCAATGAGTGCGATCATTCCTGAAATCCACTGGGATTGGTTACCGGTTGTCGTTTACCAACTCTGATCTGGATTTATTCTGTTCCCCCCATCCGGGGCCTATTACCCCCCCCCCCCCCACACCGTTCACCATCAGCACTTAAATTAAAATGAAGATGCATCTGAAGACGCTATAAACAAAGAGTGGAACATCACGACGAGCCACCAAAAAGAGAGATACGTTTAAAATATATATTTAAGAAACTTCACTGACAGGTGACAGTCCTAAGCAGAAGACCAGAGGGAGGCCCTGAGCGTGGACTCCAACAACAGGAGCAGAGCGTCAGCAGCACGGACGGCTGAGCGAGGTGGTTTCAGTCACGGGAGCAAAGACAGAGAAGCTGAGACCTCATGGGTCGGAGGTCGCACGAAAGTTCGCTGATCTCAACAGAACCGTTCCATTTTGCACAGATGTGTTCAGATCAGAAGCCCTCATTTATGTACTCGTGGTGGGTGAAATGTGAGCCCGTGTCTGAACATGTCTCATCAGAACAGAAGGAAATCTGAACAGAAGGAAGTCTGTTCCGATAAAAGGACTCTCGATTTACAGCTGGGCGAGGTTCATCCGGCCTCAGTGGCATTCGTGGCTTTGATCTCCACAGATCTGTTCAGACTTGAGCAGATGTGTTCAGATCAAAGGTCCAGATTTACATCTCCGTGGGTTTCCTTTGGCAGCGTTCACACAAGCGCCTCTGAACTTCACAGATCTGTTCACGTTGAACAAGTCTGTCTACATCAAGGGCTCTGTGACCGGAGCAAAGTACAATTGTTTTAAAGCCGTGTTGATATTATTCGTGCATTTACATATTATTCGTGCATTTCCATTCATCCCGTCGTTTAGATTCCCGCGTGTGCCTTGTCAGTTGTCCTATTAGAGTGACCGGTTTGGCCGTGAATTCCTCGGATCTGGCACTACCCAGGAATATCTGTTGCATGAATAACCGCCGTGTGTGTTTAGTTTGTGAGAGCAAATGTTGCAAGCAAGCCCCGATTAAGGACGGCACGGCACACGAGTGGGACATTTTGAACCAGCACTTGCCCCAACCATTCATAGGGCGACAACGGGAAACCTTTGCCTTCCTTGCATTTAGTTTGGCGCAGAATTCTGACACTACCCATTTCTTGCCACTAAGGAAACAAGTCCCCACTTCACAAAGACAAAGATACCCCGTGTAGCTAAACAGAGTGTTGGAGCCAAGTGCCGTTAGCCAGAACGTATCAAAGCCGGAACAGCGTACAGTGAGGTGGAGGGGCGAACAACACCCCAGGGCAGATGTTCAATGGAGGCATCAGCTGCTTATTGCAGGCCGAGTCAACCTAGGGGAGGACCCAGAATAAGTGCAGATATCACCATTGATGTTCGCAATGGCTGGGGATGTTGACCAGGTGGCTGCGTGGTTCAGGCAGCGCAGGAACAACTACGGCGCCGCCCCTCCCACACGCGCGCGCACAATGTCACGTGGCCCACGCATCATCATGCACAACCACAAGGTGACCTCTCCCTTTGTGTGTTTGCCACAACGGTAGCGGGTGCCCCAGGTGCCGTGGTCGCGCCGAGACGCTGGGATGGTCCGCGTGCTTACCCGTGTGACTGACTGGTTTCGTGCAGATCGCGGTTTAATTTGCAATCCAGCAATTTTCTAGAATGTCGCGTTTTGGTGGTCGATTCAAATGGGTACCTGCTAGATTTGAAATTTTCGTGACTGCAAGGACCCATACTCTTTGGTTCTTTCGGTAAAGTCACGTAGATTAAAAAAAATTACAAAATTAAAATAACGAAATTAAATGTAATTAATAATAAAATGAAAATAACTACATTAATTTAAAATTTTATTTAGTTATTTTCATTTTATAATTTTTTTCATCTACGTGACTTTACCGAAAGAACCAAAGAGTATGGGTACCTGCTGCAGTGTTTAAGCATCGTCACTAGGGATACAAAGGCGGCCAGGCTGACCACCCAACCCCTCGTGTGACCGTTGCCGGCCTTCGCAGGTGCTCGCTAACAGCACTTGCAACCAACAGACTGTCGAGGCTGTGCGGGAGTCTTCGTGTTTTATTGTGGCCACACCAATCGTTGGCAGGCCGTCACTTCCAACGGTGGCCAATTAATCGCTGCAGAGGCTTTTTATTTTAATTGAGGGGGGCGGGGGGAAAGCAGCCACAGAAACTGTAGCACGGTGGGGTATCCACTGTGACACGTGCCCGTGTACCCGCATGCATAATGCGGCATTAACGCGCGTGCATGCACAAAGACAAAGATCCCCCTCCCCAGTATAGCCTTTAACAGACTACACTGGGGCAAGTGCTGTTAGCAAGTACCTATTAAAGCCGGCACGGCACACGAGGGGGTGGGCCTTTGACTCCCCAGTGGCGATGTTTACACGCTGCACCAGGTGCTCATTTGAGGCTGAATCGACCTAGGGGAAGCCCACGAGCGGTTCAGATAATCGTCACTGGTGTTGGCCGTGAGCAGGAATCGCCGAGTTCATAGCGCAGCGCGCTAACCACTACACCACCGCTCCCCACATCCACACACACACACTCACTCTCACGCACATTGCATATATGAATTGTGGACAAAATTAGTGAACGTGGTACCACATGTAGGTGGTCGGGATGTCCCCTTCACTTCAACCACGTGAGCAACGATTGAGGCCATGGGCCTCCTTTTCAAAGGAGTCCTGGGTTGTAGTTGATGTTGTCGACAACCTGCACCTTCCCACTGCGGGCCACACGTCCTCCCACCACTCGCCAGTCAAGTAGTGGCCTGCGGACTCTGCGATGTCGTCTCGCTTCTGCTGCTTCTGCTGCTTCTGCTGCTGCTTCTGCTGCTTCTGCTGCTTCTGCTGCTGCTTCTGCTGCTGCTGCTTCTGCTGCTTCTGCTTCTGCTGCTGCTGCTTCTACTGCCGTGTCACCTTCCGCTGTCTCCCCCTGCTGCTTCACTCTTCCCTTGCTCCCTCGGCCTCCACTCGCACGGAGTTTCGTTTCGTCCCTCGACTCTTCATCAGCTGTTTTTCGTGACGTGCCCTGGCCCAATTCCACTCGTTTTAATGCTGCTGCAACAGCAGCAGCATCGGTGACCTCTGCTCCTTTCCCGACTTCTTAATTCCTTAACCAATCTCTTGGACTGACTCCTCGATCCTTGACAAACCCGAGACACCGATGGGCACACGGTAGACGAGTACCAACGAGCACACAGGAGTTCCCGTACGTACTCGGCACGAATGCACACGCACGAGGAGTCGAGGAGCACGAAGACTGCCACACTGCACAGAGGCGCCGCGGTCATTGCCGTCCATTCATCTTTCGCGTAAGCTAACGATCGGCACCAAACGCGTCCCAGTGGGCGTCCGAGAACCACTAATGAGACTCGGGCCCGCGGGCCCCGAGTCACAGCGACTGCGTCCGCGCGTGGCACGTTTCAAAGGGAAACTCCGAGACTGGCATGCGCACGCGTCCATCGAGCCAAAGTCCAGAATTTTTAGATTTTAACGAGGTAGAGTACGCGTTGTTCTGAAACGGAAACTAAGAGTCAGCTGTCATTTTCATACTCTGCTCAAGATCCTCTCCTGTACTCAAATTAATCTGCCCTTTTTCACGGATTAAAATTCCAAGACGATACGTTTTGTGAGTTTTTTTTTAGTATTCTTTCTGATTTAAATAATATTCTGGCGAAAGAATTACATCGATCGGAGGGCAAATTGAACATTTAGAGCTATTTTAAAAAACAATGGGATATTTCCCAAGCGCGAGCTGTAAAACGTTCGCGGTGATGCTGACGCGATGTAATCCGATGGACGTGAAATCCAGAGGTCGCTGGTTCGAATCGATCCCTTGGCAAGGAAGTTGACACATTGGGACCAGTTTCTTAAATCCACCCCCCCCCCCCACGTCTGCCCACCCACAAGTGATGGGTTGGCAGGTCCCTTGTGGAGGGGTAGAATGCGGGTTCGAGTTTTAAGTCGACAGTTTTGTTGTTGTTGTTCGTTTCAATCCGGCGAGAACTCAACAGGCCAGGGTGAGTCTCGTTTTCACAAGAGTTCCCTGCTTCTCGCCAAATCGGCGAATGCAAAACAAATAAAACCGCAGGTTACTCCCACCGCTTTAAAGACGTCTCACCAGGCGTGGAAGCAGTCGGGCGAAATTATCCGCTGGAGCCCCCTCGAGTAGCGGAGGCCTTTCCGCCAGCGGTGTCATGAGCCCAGAAATTGCAGGGGCTGCACCTGTACCCGGATTTTTTGTTTATATTTATTTATTTACGCCACCGTCTGAATTATGAACGAGTGCTCGCGGTGGCGGCCGTATTTGCGCGGCCCGTGGTTTCATTTCGCTTCGGGGCCAATTTCACCTCTCGCTTCACGAGATATCCAGAGGCGAGAACGAATTTTTATTTATTTATTTTGTTGTAAGACATCTTTCATGGGACGCCGCTTAACAGCGCTACACAGCAACGAGCGCGCCGAGGCAACCTGCAGAGCATTCGTCGTCTAGTTTGATCTGCCCCCAGAAAAGAGCAATGCGATGGCGTCCGATCGAGGTCTCTCAAAAATGTCGAGAGAATCGAGGCAGAGATGGCACTTAGGTTCGACGCGTGCGCTACGGTGGGCCTACGTACGGGGCGAAAGAAGTTCTGCATGCACGCATACACGGCCGTGGTGCCATCGCAGTGGCTAGCGGTGCCACGTGAGGCATTGTGCGGATTGTATCTCGGTGATTCAGCTGTCAACGTTCGTTGATACATTCTTTACTCGCGGTTGTGCTTGACATCGTCTGCTTACACATTGGTACAAAAGCCACCCTTACGTCTGTGTGTTGTGTGCGCGATGTAACCGTGAGAGATGGTAACCGTTTGGCGTAGACCGTCATCCCAGTAGCGGATGTGCTATGATCAGTGTAAAAGTAATCAGTGTTAGTCGATTTACACTGCAGATTATGTAAAATCTAACATCGATTTAGGCACGTGCAATATTTTCCATTTTTCATGTGACACGCGCATTTTTGCTCTGATTTCCATTGGCACCATTGCTGGACTCTACGTGGTATGATAATAGGGTTTTCCCCTTTTTTCTGGCAACAAAACAGATGTTAAAACACCAAACTGAAACCTTTTTACAAGGAATCACGTCTGAATTAACCACAATGCGTGTGGTCAGAATGCAACAAAAACATACTCTGATAATATATGCATTGTCCTCGAAGCTGATTGGTCCACACCAAAGGCAGCTTTCTTTTGAGCCTCGTTTCAAACGGTGTCCTCTGGTCGAACACCATTTGAAACGAGGCTCAAAAGAAAGCTGTCTCTGGTGTGGACCAATCAGTCTCAAGGACAATGCATATATTATCAGAGTATGTTTTTAGTTTGCATTCTACGTGGGTTATTTTGGCTTTTGTCACTTTGGGGACCCAGGTAAAACTCTGGTAAATTAGATTCATCCTCTTATCCTCGAGTTCTCTCTTGGGTAAATAAAATGACATTCAATTGTCTTGGCAATTCGTTTTTACCTTGGACACCGATATATTTTGTTGCCATTCTATTTACATTTTTGAGACAAATATGGTAAATGGCATAGGCGCTGCTCGTTCACAGCACTTGCCCAAACATTCTGTTAAGGCTACGCGGGGGATCTTTGTCAACGTCAGTGACGATTATCTGAACCGGTCCTGGTCCTTCCCTGGATCGACTCAACCTCAAATGTGCACCCGGTGTGTAAACATCGCCACTGGGGAGACAAAGGCAGTCGGGCGTGGTCTGGCCTGCACTTGCCACGTGAAGTCTGTCGAGGCTATGCAGGGGATCTTTGTCTTCGTGGCTTCTGTGTGCGCGGGTCAACGACATCGCGGCAGACGAGATAAGAACTATTAAGCCAGGCGCCAGAGGAGCTTTCTGTGCGAGACGATGTTGACAATCACGCGACTGTTCCACTCGGAAGACATGTGATCGTGGGGGGAGGGGGGGGGCTGGACAAAACAACGATAACTTTGAATGCTGCACGTGTCGAAGGACGGGGAAAACAACAAAGAAATCGACTTCACTGTCGCGCGCCACCGTCTCGTTTCGTTTCAGGATAAATAATTCCGACGCCAGCGCTCACGGCCCTGAGCAGCGCGCAGAATGATGAGTTTACGAGCGTCGTCCGTGAGCTTCCAGATGGCCCATTTCATGACTAATGAGGCTTTGGGGGATGGAGCGGCGGTGCGGTGGTGAGTTCACGGAGCTACGAAAACAGATCATATCGAACCGAGGTCGATTCCACGGCACGGCTAACAGCAGTGGCTTGCGATGTCGAAACCGGTGGTGGGCCCCTACCCCCGCCTTCCCCGATCTCAGAGTCAGACTATTTACTTATCCTTGAGGAATCCGATGAGCTATCAAGCTCTTCTTCACGTATGTCTTTGACCCAGCGGCGTAGTGAAGTATGGTCAAACAAATTATTATCATATATTTTTCTCCCCCAATACCTCCGATTAGCACGGGCTGGCTACGTGCGGTGCGAAAGAAGTTCAACGTACGCGCACGCATCACGAACTACGATTGCTCGCGTTTGCAGAGTGATTTCGAGGAGTGGATAACTGCGCCCGCTTTGGGTACGGCCCAGGCGCGTGTCCAGCTAATCTGCGAGGCTGTGGCGAGCGTGTGTTCACTCCCCCGCCCTGCTGACCGCCACGCGGGTCAAGTGGAAGCATTGAGGAGGCAATGGTCATTATCGTGAACGAGCCCAATCCCAGGGCTGCAGCGGCTGGGGGAGAGCGCCCGAGATTTCATTAAAAGCCTCCTTCAGACAGCGGCGCGCGCCACAACGGTGGTGATAAAATTATGGACTTGGACTGTTGCAGAGATTTAATTTGGGAATAAATTAAATATCGCTTCCGAGCATAGGAAACGTGTGCGGGTGTGTGTGTGTGTGTTTGCACGTGTGTGTGTGTGTTTGCACGTGTGTGTGTGTGTGTGTGTTTGCACGTGTGTGTTTGCACGTGTGTGTGTGTTTGCACGTGTGTGTGTGTGTGTTTGCACGTGTGTGTGTGTGTGCACGTGTGTGTGTGTTTGCACGTGTGTGTGTGTGTGTGTGTTTGCACGTGTGTGTGTGTGTGTTTGCACGTGTGTGTGTGTTTGCACGTGTGTGTGTGTGTTTGCACGTGTGTGTGTGTGTGTGTTTGCACGTGTGTGTGTGTTTGCACGTGTGTGTGTGTTTTTGCACGTGTGTGTGTGTGTTTGCACGTGTGTGTGTGTGTGTTTGCACGTGTGTGTGTGTTTGCACGTGTGTGTGTGTGTGTGTTTGCACGTATGTGTGTGTGTTTGCACGTGTGTGTGTGTTTTTGCACGTGTGTGTGTGTGTTTGCACGTGTGTGTGTGTGTGTTTGCACGTGTGTGTGTGTTTGCACGTGTGTGTGTGTGTGTGTGTGTTTGCACGTGTGTGTGTGTGTGTTTGCACGTGTGTGTGTGTTTGCACGTGTGTGTGTGTGTGTTTGCACGTGTGTGTGTGTGTGTTTGCACGTGTGTGTGTGTGTGTTTGCACGTGTGTGTGTGTTTGCACGTGTGTGTGTGTGTGTTTGCACGTGTGTGTGTGTGTGTGTTTGCACGTGTGTGTGTGTGTGTGTTTGCACGTGTGTGTGTGTGTGTTTGCACGTGTGTGTGTGTGTTTGCACGTGTGTGTGTGTGTTTGCACGTGTGTGTGTGTGTGTTTGCACGTGTGTGTGTGTTTGCACGTGTGTGTGTGTGTGTGTTTGCACGTGTGTGTGTGTGTGTTTGCACGTGTGTGTGTGTGTGTGTGTGTTTGCACGTGTGTGTGTGTTTGCACGTGTGTGTGTGTGTGTTTGCACGTGTGTGTGTGTGTGTGTTTGCACGTGTGTGTGTGTTTGCACGTGTGTGTGTGTGTTTGTACGTGTGTGTGTGTGTTTGCACGTGTGTGTGTGTGTTTGCACGTGTGTGTGTGTGTTTGCACGTGTGTGTGTGTGTGTGTTTGCACGTGTGTGTGTGTGTGTCTTTGCACGTGTGTGTGTGTGTGGAGCATGAGTGTAGCGGTTTCGTGCCCTGCGCTACGAACCCGGCGACTAGAGTTCAATTTCCGCTCACGACCAACGCCAGTGACGATTATCTAAACCGGTCCTGGGCCTCCTCGAGGTCGACTCAGCCTCAAACGAGTACTGTATCTGGTGCTCTGTGTAACACATCGCCACTAGGGAGACAAAGGCGGCCGGGCGTGGTGCTGGCCTTTCATTGGTGCTCGCTCACTGTACTTGTCCCAAAAGCCTGTGAAGGCTATACGGGGGATCTGCGTCTCGTCTTGATTGCGTGTGGACGGACAGTTTTGGTGGGTGGGGTGCTTTTTAGAGAAGGAGGTTGGCACTTGCTAACCTCGCAGTGTGAATCTCGCCAGGGCATTGTGGGGATATTTCCCCCGACAATTTCAAGCACAGCCGAATGTGTCAATCCGACGCTGAATGAGGGCCTCTCCCGACGCCGTGCGGGTCGCGGGCGTGTTTCACCATACTTCACCACGTTGGTCAGGGAAGGTGGGGAGCAGTTGGTGAACGCGGGGAGCATAGCTGCTCGAGCATCGTACAGTACAACATTGGATATTGCCGCACTGCCGAATATACTGTGCATCGCCTTAAAGTGTATTCTAGAACAGCAAGGACAATTAAATGTGTGTTGATGGCCGCAAAGCACACAATCCAAAGCAAGGACATGAGATAAGCATTGTCTCAATGAGCTCGTACCTGCTAAGGATTATCGATAGATCCATCTATGTTTTACCATAGTAACGCGTCTTTGGTGTTCATATTTTCGTGAATAAGGCTTCACATGTATATATATTATTTACTTTACCAGGTAAGGCCCATTGAGCTCTGTAGCTCTTTTTCAGAAGCGACCTGCCCACAAATGACAGCTCAACGAAGTGGCTTATCACGTGGAAATGTAGAGCAGCCAAATACTAAAAACGCGCGTTTGGAAATGTGGTGAGAAAACCAGAAGGCCCGGAGAGAAAAATCCACGCGACCACAACGCCGTAACGCAAGGACCCTGCATCACAAGCGGCAGAAAACTACAAATTATGAAAAGGCAAAATGGAAAGGGGGGGGTGTAAGTAGATGGCGTCTTGGGTGAAAAGCCAAGATGTGGAGTAGATGTTAGTGATAGGAATATTGCTCGGGCTAGGCGCTGATTGGATTCCGTGGGATATCATTGGTGATATAAACAACTATGTATTTATTTATTTTAACAGGTAACCCCACTACAGATATGTAGCTCTTTTTCAGAAGCGACCTGGCTATCACAAATGATAGCTCAACGAAGTGGCTTATCACGTGGATAATGTCTAGCAGCCAAATACTCTGAACGCATGTTTATTATAAATGTGGAGGGAAAACCCGGAGGACCCGTAGAAGAGAGACACACACCGCAAACTCCAAATATACAGCAGCAGGCATTGTCAGGGTCGGGATCATACCCACGATCTCCTGTATACCAGGCGAGGTAGTTAACATCTCCTAGCCACCGTGATGATGAGAGAGAGACACGCAAACTCCAAATATGCAGCAGGCATTGTCAGGGTCGGGATCGTACCCACGATCTCCTGTATACCAGGCGAGGTAGTTAACATCTCGCCACCTTGGCGCCGTAAAGAAATGCAAATTAGGGTGATGTCTCTGCGCTGATTGGCGTGTGTGCTTAGCAGTGGCGTGGCCATCGGGCGGATTGTAGACGGTGCAAATGGGCGAGTGCCTCGCGAGGCGGAGAGGCGCCCGGGCACACGAGGAGGAGGAGGGGGTGAATTCGGCTGGGGTCGCAATTTAACCCCTCTTGCCAAGGCCCCTCGCCAAGCACGCCAAGCCACTGCTGGTCACGGTGAAGGTTAGTGGACTAATTAGGATTAGGCTCTCGTTGGCGTTTTTTTCAGTTATGCTGAGCGTGTGAGTGCGCGTTTCCCGTACAGCAGTAATGCCCAGAGTAAAACAAAAAAATCCTTGGAATTCCTTCCCAAAAATAACACTATCGTGTGCATTTTACTTGGAATAAAAGTTGGAGAGAAAGCACACAATTGACTGGATTAGCGATATGGGGCAAAGGGCCTTGAGTAGTGGGCGGGTCTCCCTGAGCGGTGGGTGGGGTTGGCAGCCGAGTCAGCGGCGACTGAGCAGTGGGCGAGGACAACATCCGAAAGAGCGAATCCACTCACCGTGTGCGGCGCTAGTGATTGAATGGGCGTGACCATGTTAAAGTAGGCGGAGCTGAGAGAGAGAGACACGGGGGGGGGGGGGGAGACTTTCTCAGCTCACAACTACGTGTCCCGGTTGAGCCTCCCAAGAAAATCCAGTGGCTTTACCTTCACAGTGCCCGCTGCGTGGTTGGCGGAAATCATCGCACGATCGATTTGCTTCACGCCGTGCCCGGCCGTGCCGTGCCGGACGCATGCGGGAAGGGGGCACGGCGACACCAGCCGCTGCCCTTATTGGGGGCTCCGCGACACAAAAAATAAACGAACGAACTCAACCATCGGCAGGCAATCGGGCGGCCGTGCCAGCGTTGGGCGGGAGTCGGCGTCCGCGCGCCCGGGCAGTGCGACGATTACCGCCCACAGCCCGATCTGCTGGGACGGCAGCGGCGGCAGTAGTCTCGGCACGTGAGCAGATGGCTCCCGACGCCAACGCCGCCCCCCCCCCACTCCCTTCCCCCGGGTGGCTGTGCCTCATCCACAAATGTGATCATGCTCCTCCTCCTCCTCCGTTTGAATTTCGTGCAAAAAAAATACAAAATGTATTCGAAGTAAAGAAAAACTAAACGGCAAGAAAAGAACAACAACAACAACAACAGCGACACAGCCTCTTTCAAACGGCATAAGCACCGGATCGTGACATAAGCACGCACGCCCCGGTCTCTTCTCGGGAGCAGGGCCGCCGAGAGAGGTTCTCGGAGGCCAAATTCCAGGTGCCCCCCCCCCCGCCCCCCTTCATGCCCGATTTGCGACCCTCTCTTGTGCGAGACCCAGGGCTATGCTTTGTCCTTGCGCCCCCTAGTCTGGGCAGCCCTGCTCGAAAGCGAAACACAGTGAGCGTTCCGTCATGACGATGTGATTAAATAACAATGATGGATTTATTCTCCCAAGAAAGACTCACTTTGGGTCACAAGACTCGCTTTCAAGAGTTATTTTGAGTTATCGTGATGTTTGGCCTATTTAGTTCATATCGGTGGCGAGTTAAATCGTTACAACCTGTCCTATGGATGTCTAACCTCGTCCACACTGTACCCAACCAGAATCAGACTATGTATTTATGATGGAGAAATCCGATGAGCTATGAAGCTCTTTTTAAAAATGTTGCCCACGTGAACCATCCATCCAAGGGTCGAACTCGATCGAAATTAAAGGATGCCAAATCTGGGCTGGTTTTGCATTGTTATGATGAAGAGCTTCTGCCATCTGATGAATGTGCATTGGTTTCATGTATGTATGTTGAACTTCTTTCGCACCGTACGTAGCCAACCGTGCTAATCGGAGTTGCGGGGAGGGGGGGGGACATCATGACATTCCTACGAATGAAATTCTAATGTTTTACATCGCAGGCCTTGTATTATCCTGCGAAGCGCGTTAATTCCTAGCGCGTGGTCGGCGAGTCTCGAATAATCCCGTTCACACCTCTGCAGTGAGCCTCAACCGCATTCTCAATCCCCCGACTGTCGCATCAATCAGTGATTCAAGGCAACGTTTTTAGTTAATCCACGCGAGCGAGATTCCCGCGAGACAAACGCAACTGGTTTACAAGAGAGAGAGATTGCAAGGTGTGAACGAGAGAAGGATACGTACGGTAACCACCTCATCCCACCACGGCATTAGTGCTCTGTGGCTTCCGAAAATCCCACCGGCACATTTTAAGTATAATAATAACAAAGTAAATGCATAACAGGGAATAAAAATCATGCATATGTATGGATTCTGTAACGCTTTTCAACGTACATATGTTTTTGGAAGCGATTTTTTTTGTCAAATTTACGGCAGTCAGAAAACAGGCACGGTAACGAGGCATACAGGAACAGCAACTGGAAAGTACCACAACGAAGCGGAGAGATTCGTGCTGGGAATCACATTGAGAGAAACAATGACGCGTGGATCAAGGAGAGAGCACGGAGCTTGAAGCCATGGCATTGATTGTCGAGGAAATGCACGTGGGGGTTTGGCTGTGACAACGTCGCGAGAGGGGGTGACGGTCGATGGTCAAGAATTCCTATTAAACTAATTAGACATTCTTTTTGTTAAGGCGCTCTTCTCCCACCCCCAACCCAGCTTATATGTAAGCTCCTAGCTTGGATTGTCTCATTCTTCACCTGAGGACGGCTGCTTGCGTTGTGGCCGAAACGTCGTGAGAATTGTTTCATTTTATTATGTTTTATTTTTATTATTTTATTACTTCCCTTCTACGTGACTTTACCGAAAAAACCAAGAAGACTAATTAGACATTTTTTTTTATTTAACCAGGTAAGGCGCACTGAGCTGTAAAGTTATTTTTCAGAAGCGACCTGATAGCTCAACGAAGTGGCTTATCATCATCATCATCATCACGTGTAAATGCCTAGCAGCAGACAAATGCTCTGAATAACGTCGGAGTTGTTAGCCAAGGGACGGAGCGAGTCCGAGAGGACGAGCCCCTCTCGCTGTGCATGGAGACATCGGCTCGATCGTAGGTGCCACGTGGACCGTTACGCTGCTCCGACAGTCCGTCGAGGCTATACCGGGGGGTCGTTGTCTTCGCCGCGTTGCGAGACCGCTGTTCCCAGCACCCTGAACGATGGCTGTGGATTGGGGAGGCCTTCTTAGAGCAGCAGCGGATAGATCATGGCTGCTGCTGCTGATGATGATGAGTATTCCAACGTTTCGCAATAGGCGACTGGGGACAGGGACCTGGGGCACGCCAAAGGTCACCACCTGTCCTGACACTTCCAGCATCGTCCTCTTGTCGAAGCAGTTGTCCTGAGTCACGTGTCGGTCTTCCCCCGTGCTCGTCCGCCGCTTTGCTAACACCCCACTCAAGACGGCGAACGTGCACGCAACGCAGCTCTGGACCTCCCTGTGGCATTGCGAGATGTTCATCTTGCCATAGCGCCGCACTCCGACGCTCCTGGAACCTGGTTTGTTTTTCTGCGGCTTTTTTTGTTGTTGTGGTGGCAGCGGCGGTGGCGGTGGTGGTGGTGGCCCGTTTTTGCTGTGAGCACTGTCAGCCACCATTACACGCGAGGCCGTTTCAAATCGGCCGTGGCAGCGCGCGGCTAAATCTGTCGCGACGGCTGGCGGTCGATTCCTGGCGGCAAGGCGACTCACACCCCCGGTGGCGGCGCGCCAGCCTCGTCGCGTTACTCGCAGCGCGCGAAAAGAAAACGGGGAAACAAATATGCGACGGATAAAGTTTCAATAATCACGCTTGGTGTCCGGCCCCGTGGAGCTGTGGCGGAGAGTGTGACTTGCAAGCGTGTTCCGTTCAGCCGGCGGATATAATAATCGTCAGGATCATCATCATCATCATCATAAGTTCGTGATGTTCATCTAACTCTTGTTATCATTGTCATAATACATGTTATTATCATTATTAGATCCACCACCACCACCATGATACATTCATCATTGTCATCATATAATCGCCACAACATTGTCATCTTCATTATCATCATCAAACTTGTATTGTCATCATCTAATTATTGTCACAGTCACATGGTGATCTGTATTAGTTTTTGTTGTTGTCGGCATTAGCATCAACAACAACAGCCGCCATTCACCACGAAGTGGTGTTGATGTCACCACGGCGCTTGTGCCAGGCTAGGTGCACTCCGAGGCGACGTGAATTGTTGAAGGCTCGCTGCTGGCAGGAGGTCACGGGACAGAGCCAGCAGGTGCCATGGGTTGACTGACTGAGATGAATGGCAGATGCACCACCAGCTGTGACCCCCTACTGTGCCAACTTTCTGCATTTAAGCCGCCTATCACCATCGCCAGCACCACCACTACCATCTTCGTCGTCATCATCATCATCATCCCCTGAGTCGATACACTGGTGGGGAGCCAGCGGCGTGTGTCCCACAGGCTGATTGTGAGGCACCGCGCCTCGCGCCAGCCACGGTGCAGGCCCTGAGCTCAGAGCGAAATGCGTGGCGGTTTGGGCTGTGCAGCGTGCGGGTTCGTTTAAAATAAAGCAAACGAGTCGACGGCTGGTAATGGATTCCTTTTGTATGAACCAAAAAAAAGTCACCATTATTATCAAGTCGAGATTCAATTTTCGATTTGCCAAATGGAATTCATTGCAAAGAAACTTGTGCGTAGTTGTTGGGGGGTCCCCCCCCCGCCCACTTAATTTTTTGCATTTGACCACTTACAGAGGCTTTATAAATTAAAATCTCGGGTTGAAGGATTGTTTGTGTGAATGTGGTCATTACATTGCAAGCATTATTTATGGCGCAATCGTAATATAAAATATAAAAATTGTGCAAATTAATTTTCCTTTGTCCCGGTCACTTTTCAATGTTCTCTCGAACTAATTTAATTGGCCGACCGCTCGCGTTTAACCACGCGGTTATCGGCAATCTCGGCACGCAGGACCGGTCGCTGCGTGGTTCATTTCCGCGGTGGCTAGGAGATGTTAACTACCTCTCCTGGTATACAGGAGGTCGTGGGTTCAATCCCGACCCTGACGCCTACTGCTGTATATTTGGAGTTTGCGTGTCTCTCTCTCTCCCCGTGGCCGCATGGATTTTTCTCCGGGTCCTCCGGTTTTTCCCCTCCACATTTAGAATCAATGTGCGTTTAGAGAATGTCTGCTGTACATTTCCACACGACAATCCACATGGTTGGGCTACCATTTGCGGCCAGATCGCTTCTGAAAAAAAGACCGATATAGCTCAGTGGGCCTTACCTGGTAAAAGTAAAAAAACGAAATGTTTTAAATTTTACTGCACGATCCGACCGCGCGACGTGGCTGGCGCCATGGGACGCGTGTTCACATCCGTGGCGATCGCTGTCCTGCCGAGTCGGTATCGATGGCGCGTGCCTGCACTGTGCACGTTGGGGTGACCTACTTAGACGCACGGTTGCCGCTGGTTGTTGCTCAGATCAGGTGCACGGTGCCAACGCTGACATCTCTGTGCGAGCGAAAGGAGGTCGCTCCAGTGATCCGATCTCGACGCAGGGAAGGAAGCCACTGAGTGGCTTCCGTTGTTGTTTTTTGGTCAGATTGCAGGCGGGCTCCGTGAGGTTCGCCAACCACTTTGCCACGGCTAGGAGTAGTCCTTCGGTACGATGATGACATTGAATCTAAATAATGCATTGGTTGCGAGGGACTCAGTACCGAGTGTACAGATCGCGCGCTACTGCGTAATGTAAAGGTTCGGTCATCAGCACAACCAGCATCTCTGTCACCCCGTAGAAGAAGGGAGAATAACGCGGACTCGGAAAATGCCAGGAATTTTATGTTGTCCAAATTCTTGGGGGTGTCTCTGAGCCATTTTTGAAAGTTGTTGGGGCGTGTCCAGACCTCCCCCCACCCACCCCCCACCCCGTGACTACGCGCCTGTCAGTTGCACGTGAACACATCACAGACCGCTCTCTCTCTCTGCCCGTACTGTGGGGGGCCTGCTGTAATTACGTGTTGCGGGGGGGGGGCTGGATCGGTATAATTAGCGGCCGCGTCGCCATCCGTCTGCCAGAAATCTGATCGACTCCTCCCTAACACCCCCCCCCCCAATACCCTCGCCCGCCCCCCACTCGGACTGCCGGAGAGACTGGCGACACGGTTTTATGAAGTGAGGCAACAGTTTTCTCGTGCAGGCATTGGTTGTAATAATAATGATAGTGTACGTTTTGTGCAGCGTCATCCGTGCGTATCGCATCTCACAATGACGCTGTACAATCATGGTAGATGCTAGATCGCACACGTGGCGACAGCCTACTTATAACGACGATAAAGTAAATGAAGCGCTCAGAAAAGAAAAATTTATTTACTAAATCAAGAAGCGGTATGAAACCAACGTATATTTGCCCTATAGCGGAACTGCCGGATTAAAAAAAAAACTTCAATCGGGCAATTCCTCAAATTAAAACTACCCACCAAGTAAAAAATTAGATAACGACCCAAGGAAGCAGACACTACAGAGCTACCTCAGAAATAACTTTAAGTGACCTCTGGTCCATACAGAAGGCTGCTCTCCAACTGAAATAATATATGTGTTGTATCATCTGACACCTAAAGGGTGTTAATATTCTTAATCCCAAGAGCTGGAATTTATCCATATTCGTGCGCGGGCCCGACACCACCAACTCCCCAGACTTTTTGAACTGGGTTCAAGCTCAGGCCGCCGAATCCTGGATCCGAACTCGGGCTCTCACGGGTGCCAACTCAGCGCCCTTGACCTCCGCACCACCCGACCCGACTCACCCAACGTGAATTCTGTTCTCCCTTCGCCTCCCGTCTTCCCGTCAATGCCCCTACAACCCCACCCACAACTCCCCCACCCACCCCCACGGGGTGCCAGGCGGGCGGCAGGGCAAGAACCCCGTGACGGCCTTCGAGGTGTACGACGTCGAGGCGGGAACGTGGGCGCGCTTCCCGGACCTGCCGACCAAGCGCGCCTTCGCGGGCCACGCGCTGGCCGATCGGGCCCTCTACAGCCTGGGCGGCCTCGAGCAGCCCGGCCTGCACAACTACTACTCGCGGCCCACCTTCGTGAGCACCGTCGAGACCTTTGACTTCACGCAGGGTGGGTGCCCCCCATCCACCCCCCCCCCTCCCCCGTGCCCCCCCCCCCATCCACCCTCCCCCCATGCACGCAGCGCGCGACGCTGGCCGATTGAAGATCGTCGCGGGTGTTGTCGCACCTGACTTTGGGGGGAGTTCTGGGTGTCGCCACCTCCAGAGGTGTAAACAAAAACGCGGGGACAATGAAATAGGTTAAAGCAACAACAGCAATAATAATGAGAATGGTCAAAGTGATTTCTTGCTCAAATGGGCATTGACAGCTCGTTGGAGGACGTCGGGAGAACGGCGTTGCGGCGGTGTATGTGCGCCATGAGTGAAGTGGAGCTCCTCTCGCGTGTAAGGAGATCGTGAATCACTCGCTCAATAAAATGTAGGCCGCGAGCCCAGGCCAGATGTCTCACTTGTCGGTACCACGTGAGGTGGCCGAACAGGTGTGGTTACACTGTCTCTACGAGGCCAGTAAATAGTGAGTTATGCGATAACCGCGTGAAGTGAGTGAGATTAATCAAGTAGTTCACTCATTAGGCACATTTATAAATCGGCACTGCTACAATTTTGTTGCCTTAGGTGGTACCGATTTCTGCTTTGGCTCATGGCTAATGGAATTACCGAAACACCCAAAGTAGCAGGGCCCTCCTGAAAGGCAGTCTTGAGACTCGGTGAAGCTTTCCTGGTTAAATAAATCATAAGTCAAAGTCAAACCATATTTCCGAGGTGAGGCTCATCTATTCACAGACCTGAGCCAGTGGTGGAAATCCCAGATTCCTATGGCAGGGGCAAGCATTCCCTTAACACGCCGCACACCGCACCCAGCACGCTTACCCAGCACCCAGGACGCCGCATCCAATACCCTGCACCCTGCCCCCTGCACTCAGCATCCTGCACCCAGCACACCGCACCCGGCACACCGCACCCAGTCCACTGCTCTCGGCACGCCACTCTGGCTGCGCTGTTCATCCACAGGGCCGCGACAAAGTTCCCTGATAGCACAGTCGTGCCGCCCGCAGAGAGCCTTGGGTGCGTCGTCGGACGCGTGGCTCTCGCTTAAAACGCCTCGTCGGATCGACAGGGGCCGAGAGAATAAAAATCTACCGAGAGATAAAGGAGAGTGACACGCGGCATCCTGAGTGCCACCGTCTCCACACACGCCCCGCCTCCAACCTTTACCCGCCGTGCCACTGCGAGACTCAAATGTATGCCACAAACGACCCTGAGCCCGCGTTCCGATTAATTTAAGTGAAGCGAGACGGCGCGCCGTTAGCAGGACTGCGTGCGAGCGACAACACCGGCGCTTAAGAGACGCAGTAGGCGGCGGCCGCTTAATCTCATCATAAATCCAGTTAAGGGGGGCTTACGGGAAGGGGGGGGGGGAAGAACTTATAATTAAAAGTCAATTACATTAAGCGCGGCGATGTCGCTTCCCCGTAAGGCCAGCGTACACGTTGGGGCCCCGCGTCTTGCACGCTGCCACGGCTGACACGGCTGCCACATTCACCCCCGAAGATGGAACGGGTTTGCGGCAGTAATTTCTGGCTCGCGGCGAAGTGTAAGATATCATTTTTTTTTCTTCACGGAAAGCATTATTATTATTATCGTAAAAAGATATTCTTTTTTTTACACACGTAAGGATTGGGTTAGGAAGTTTTAAAAATGAAACGGTCCGCGTAAAAAAAAATCACATCAAGCGGGAAAATATTTGGCGTATTTTGTGGCTTCTGGCATCTGCTTATCATTTAATAGACTAACACCGCTCGCGTTAAAGGCCGCTATGGTAATAAAAAAAATGCACAGCGCATGTGAAATGTATATATACGGTTCTCCAAACTTTCTGACAGCCTCTTATATGCGAGGATGCGCCTGCACATGAGTGTTTCTGTGCGATCGTCAGCGTGTGGTGTGGTGTGTGTGCATCAGCGAGTGTCTTTGTGCGTGTGAGCGCGTCTGTGCACGGGCATGAGTGCGTGTGAGTGCCTGGGCGAGATTTTGTGCGCGCGCGCGCGTGCGTGTGTGCGAAAATGTGTGGGTGCTCGAGTGTTTGCGTAGTGCCTGAGTGAATATTTGTGTGTTTGCGTGTGTGTGTGTGCGTGTGTGAGTGGGGAGCGGTGGTGTAGCGGTTAGCGCGCTGCAATACCAACCCTTGCGACCCGAGTTTGATCCTCGCTCACGGCAATGATCTAAACGGGCCCTGGGCCTCTTCTAGGTCGGCTCAGCCACGCATCGCACCACAGTACCTGTGCTCGCTAACAGCACCTGCCAAAACACTCTGCTACAGGCTACACGGGGGCACGGGGAGGAGGGGGGGTGGCCTTCGCGTGCGTGCCATTGCTGATGGTTGAGTAGCAGACGAGACGGGTCCCGGGCCGCACGCCCGCTCCGCCGTGCGTGGAGCTGCGCGTCAGCGTGCGAGGTCGTTCGGGCTTCGTGAAGCGAGAGTGACAGAGGGGGGGGGGGGGGGGTGTTCGTTGGCGTGCACGCTGCGGCCCAATCCCCAGGGGCCTCGTTTAATCCTCGTCACGCACCTCGTCAGCAGTCGGTGCCGATGCTGAGCGATGGATGTGTTGAGTTCATCATCATTATTATCCCAGTTGGGGCTGGACTCGGCCCATCACTTTGTATGGGGTCGATAAAATACGTACCGCTTCGTGGACGAGTCAACAGTCGTTGCCCAATGGTATTTAAACCCACACCCGTCATGGGGATGTGGAATTGCCACCGCTGACTCGTGGCTGTGAACGCGAGATCAGCGTCGCCTAGGAAATCTTTTGACTTTGACTCGTGATTGGTTTCTCCGGGGAAGTCTCTGATGACTCTCTTTCTCTCCACCAGTCGTCCCGCGACATTGCGACGCTTTGGTCAATGCCATTTAATGAGTGATTAATGATCCCCTCGCAGGCACGGGAGTCGCCCAGTGACTCTCGCTAATGACCCAGAAACCTCATCGCGTTCACGTCCTCGGGGCAGTCCGCGCGAAGTCGCCGCGGTGCGGGGACGAGAGTGGCTCAGCCGCCGCGTGTGCTGCATCGGCACGTTCTGCCGACTCCGTTAACGAGCGATTGGCTCCGCGTGGCTTGAGATTTATCGGAGAAGCCCCGTCAATACCCACCGCGCACCGTGCCAGCGGGCGACACTAAAAGCCCCCGCATAGGTGGATTCAAAAATTCATTGTTGTAAGGCGCTGCTGACAGCACGTGCCCCCGAAAGTCTTTGTGTGAAAGGTGCAGGGTCCTTTGACTTTTTGCGTGCGTGTGTCTACGAGTGTGTGTGTGCGTGTGTCTACGAGTGTGTGTGTGCGTGTGTCTACGAGTGAGTGTGTGTGTGCGTGTGTCTACGAGTGAGTGTGTGAGTGTGTCTACGAGTGAGCGTGTGTGTGCGTGTGTCTGCAAGAAAGTGTGTGTACGTGTGTCTACAAGCAAGTTGCGTGTGTCTACGAGTGAGTGTGTGTGTGTCTACGAACGAGTTTGTGTGCGTGTGTCTACGTGCGAGTGTGTGTGTGAGTGGCTATGAGCAAACGAGTGTGCGTGCGTGTGTGTGTCTACGAGCGAGAGTGTGCGGCAATGTGAGTGTGGGAGTGCATTAGTGTCTGCATGCAGCCGGTGATGAATGGGCGATTGGTGCACGGGCACGCGCGAGCGGTTTTAAATCTTTGGGGTGGATTTGACCTTGAAGCATCGGCGAATTTGGGTAAATTTAGGTTCAGGGAGGGAGCCGTCAACTATTTCTAAAGCGTTTGCGTCACTGCGTTTGCGCACGTGCACCCGTGCGTGCACATCCACCTTTGTGTACACGTGTGCGTGTGCGTGTATGTTCGCGTACTGTGAGCAGCGGTGGTATAGTGCTTAGTGCATCGCACTACAACCTGAGTTCTTGTCATGATGGACATCAGTGATGAGCAAACTCTCAACCTGTATATGGGATCCTTTTTTGCCGGTATCAAGGTGATCGACACAGCCTCAAATAAGCAGCCGGCGCGGTGTGTAAAAAGAAACCCATCAGCACTGGGGAGACAAAGGGTGACGGGGGCGTGATGTTGGCCTTAATAGGCGCTCACTAACCGCATTGCAACGGCTGTCCCGCCGCGCTGCGAACCCAGCGACCCGAGTTCCATGTCAAGCCGACGGCTCCCGTCAGCAGGCGATGCTGTCTGCTCCAACTGCTTGTGTTTGTGTGTCTGTGTGTCTGTGTGTTTGTGTGTCTTTGTGTCTGTGTCTGTGTGTCTGTGTGTTTGTGTGTCTGTGTGTGTTTGTGTGTCTGTGTGTTTGTGTATCTGTGTGTTTGTGTGTGTTTGTGTGTCTGTGTGTTTGTGTGTCTGTCTGTTTGTGTATCTGTGTGTTTGTGTATCTGTGTGTTTGTGTGTGTCTGTGTGTGTCTGTGTGTCTGTGTGTGTCTGTGTGTCTGTGTGTGTTGTGTGTGTGTGTTGTGTGTTTGTGTGCCCAGGTGGCTGGGTGAGGTCGTCGCGAGCCCGGAGTATGCGCGAGCGCCGGGCCGACTTTGTCGCCGGGTTCCTGGGCGGCCGCGTCTTGGCCATCGGCGGACTCGGTGAGTTTCTCCCCCCCCCCACTCCTCCACCCCCTCCCCCTCCTCCCCATCCTCCCCCTCCTCATCCCCCCTCCCCTCCTCATCCTCGTCCAATACCAACACACAGCCGCCATTCGCCACTATGTGGCGGTGACGTCACCACGGCGCCTGTGCCAGGCCAGGTGCACTTTGAGGCCACGTGAAGTGTCGAGACCGCATCCTCCTCCTCCTTCACCACCACCACCACCTGTTCACACGTCGAGAATGGCATCACATGTCAATCGCGCTCCGGGATGATGAACATCACTGACCGTGATTTGTTTCTGATCGAGCCGCCACCCTTCACGCCGCGGCCACCTCGGAGCGCTTCGCTCGCGATGCGCGTCTTGCGACGCACGTGCGTCACACACCTCGGTCGTTCCGATGCCCGGGTGTAGCTTTTCTCTCTTGAACCCAGGGGGGGGGGGGGGCTGACTGACGACTGCTGTCTCTAGAGGGGTCTCTCCAGAGCTCCCCCTCCAGAGCTCCTCGTTAAGTGGGGGCCCTTACGGCCAGCAGTGGCGTGAGCGAGCACTTGCAGGTGCTGCGCATCTATC
The DNA here is from genome assembly GCF_964198595.1 of Lampetra fluviatilis. NCBI lineage: Eukaryota > Metazoa > Chordata > Hyperoartia > Petromyzontiformes > Petromyzontidae > Lampetra > Lampetra fluviatilis. Next base: position 13,864,651 of record NC_136285.1, on the reverse strand, counting down.
TATTCGACCAATCGTCGTCAATTCGCTTGGACAGTCGAGGCCCGCGGCGTTGGCTCGCGATGTCCTCTGCGTGCGAACTTGTCCCGAGTCTCGCTGACAGCAGCAGCAGCAGCAGGAGGCGTCAGCGGTGAGTCGGTGATCCAGGATGGGTGAGGGCGGGCGCGAGGTGCCACCCAGGTCAGCGAGGGACCTCGGCCTGATCGTACGCGGTCTTTAGGGTTCGCATCATCATCATCATCGTCATCGTCAGCAGCTCTACGTCGTCGAGTGGCATCGTGTCACGGGACGGAATAATCCGAGTTCCAAAAACAAAAACTCTCTCCCCAGAAGCAGTCGCACCCGCCCTGTGCTAGCGGACGACCCCGGGAAGTTGATGTCATAGAAGTAGTTCTGAAGGCCTTTCAATGGGCCTCTTTATCCGCACAGACGCTTTGTTAATACACCCAGCAAAGAGGGTTAATTACATATTGATTAGAATGTTAATCTCTCTCAGAGTCGGCGTGATTCCCTCTTCAAATGAGCATTGCAGCGGTGCCCATCCCACGTTCACAGCCCCCCGTGAGTGATGGAAATGTCCTATTCCTATTTACAGGGGCTGATTCTACCCACGGGTCAACAACTGTTGACGTCCCCACAACGTGGTACATTTTTTATCGACCCCGGAGTGTGATGGTGGAGGCCGAGTGAACCCCCAACCAGAATTTTAGAATCAGAGCATTCCTCCTGGAGGAATCCGACGAGCCTCTAAAGCTCTTTTGTTCACAGACGTCCAGCAGTGGGCGGGTAACGACGCTACAACGCACAGATGTGAACCTTCCGATTGCCAGCCGGCTCAAAGGCCGAGCCACCCGGTCGGTGTCGTCGCTCTGTGACCCAACTAACCACGACGTCTCTCCCCACCGCGTACCCTGCCCGGTTTGGCACGGCTTGGCCTGGCACGGCACGGCTCGGTACGGCTCGGCTCGGCACGGCTCGGCACGGCGCCAGGCAACCAGACGTCCCCGCTGGCGTCCGTGGAAGGCCTTGACCCGGAGCGGGGCCGCTGGGAGTCGCTCGCCTCCATGCCCACGCCGCGCTGCTCCTGCTCGTGCGTCGCCCTGGACGGGCGCCTGCTGCTCGTGGGCGGAGTCAGCCAGGGCCCCAGCGACGCCGTCGAGGCCCTGGGCGTCCGGGACGACGTCTGACGCCGGCCCGACAGACGTTGCCGTCGACTGACGCGGGGAGGAGAAGCCCGGGCCACACGCCGCGGCCATCGAAGGCGGAAAAACGAACGACGTGAGGGGGGGGGAGGGGGGAGGATGTTTGCGTTGGGACGCGCTGGTGGCGGGAGGCCCCAAGCGAACGAAGCAAAAGTGTAGGGCCCCCAAGCGGCGCAAGGAGCCATGGCTGAATAAGCGGAGATGCACCCAAATATCAGCTCGAGTTCAGATGCTATTCAACGTAGCGAGAGAATGAATGTGAATCGACAATTCACCTGTCATCCCTCCGTCTCGTCTATATCTCTCTCTTCTCTCATCGCATTACACATCGACGTATCGTTTGTTTTCTTTGTCCACATTTTTCTCACGTCGCTACAGCTCTATCCGCCATCCACATCTCGTCTGGGTCATCCCACTCGGAGTTTGTCATTGAAAGGGGGCGAGGGGTTAGCGGGCCGAGCAGTACACCCCCTCCCCCCCCCCCCCCCCCACATTTTATTTCAGCTTCGGTCCCCCCCCAACCGCCACAATGGGCCACTGGTGCGAACGTGGAACACTCACGTGGCGACATTCACACTCACGCAGCCCGGCCTCGATCGCTCGCTCGCTCAGCGCCGTCGGTGGGGGGGGGGGTTGCGAAAACGCCGCGCGGTCTGCGGCGACTGTGGGCCAACGCGGAGGCGTTTGCGTCGTTCTGTGGTGCTCATCGAAGGCGGCTTTGAGCCACCGATGAAAGGCGGCGTGGCGGCGCTGGAGCCTCGTTACAAAGCGGCGGCCGCTGCCGCTGCCGAGGAGGAGGAGGAGGCGGGCGGGTGATGAATCGTGGCCGTGACGCGCGCCGGTGTGTACCGCGGTGCGGTGGGGTGGGTGCCTGACGTCCCCGCGTAGCTCCGCCGCAGAGAGGAACAGAGGGAGGGGGGACAAGTCGTTTGATGCGGGGGAATCGAGGGCGAGCGATGGCTAAAGGGGAGGAGGTGGGGGGGGGAGTGAACGGCGTTTTGACGGCACGCGTTTTGCGAAATGCTAAACAGCGACAAACCGCGGTGGTCCTTTGATTTGGATTGAAAAACATTGTAAAATATATGTGTGTGTGTGTGTGTAGAGTGGACTGGCGAATTGACATATACAGGGACAATGCTGTACAAAGTAAACATGTAATGTGTACAGAATGCACAATGTGTGTATATTTACTCTATACTGTGTATACGCACGCACAAGGGCGGCAGGCGTAACGTCACGGCGTATTTTTCATATGGATGTGATGGGTGTATGTCGCATCGTGGAGGGTTAGGGTGTGTGGTGTAGAATGGAGGTGGTGGTGGTATGTGGTGTAGGGTGGAGGTGGTTGTGTAGGGTGTGTGGTGTAGGGTGTCTGGTGGAGGTGGTGTGTGGTGTAGAATGGAGGTGGTGGTGTAGGATGTAGGGTGTATGGTGAAGGTGTAGGATTAGGGTGTATGAAGGTGTAGGGTGTATAGTGTAGGGTGTATAGTGTGTGGTGTATAGTGTAACGTGAATGGTATAGGGTGTATAATGTATGGTGTAGGCCGGAGGGTTATGATGGTGGAGGTGGTGACGGAGGCTGCTAGGGACGGTGGGGGCAGATCGCTGGCGGTACAACCGTCTCCTCCAAGACCAATGCAGCAGCTGCATCGCCTGCGCGCGTACCGTCCGTAGGTAATCTTGCGTCCGTGGGCAATCGTCTCGTTAACAAGGAGACCCAATTAAGCAACTTCGCGCGGAAAGAGAAAGCGGGTTCGCGGGGCAGAGCAGTGATTTCGTAAAACAAAGCAACAAATAAAAAAAAATGTAAAACGAATTCTGGTTCGGGATTTCGATTGTGTGACCACCCTGCGGAGCACGTGGATGGCAGGGGCCCGTCCCGTGGTGGTCCAGCCAAAGAGAAACATTTCCCGGTGCCTTCACCAAGCGCTGACCTTCAGAAAAAACTGGGTCAGGTTTGTCTCTGGGACGCCATCCATCATAGCGCGGGAGCCCGCGGGGGTTGACAAGGCAAGCGAAGCGGGGTGGTGGCGGCGGGGAAGGAGGCATGAAGAGCGGGGAGGGAGATACAGCCAGGGACAGAGAGTGCGAGAGTGAGAGAGAGAGCGTGAGAGTGAGAGAGAGAGCGTGAGAGTGAGAGAGAGCGTGAGAGCGTGAAAGAGAAAGAGAGAGTACGAGGGAGAGAGCGTGAGAGAGAGAACGAGGGAGAGGGAGAGAGAGCGAGAGTTAGAACGAGACGGACACGAGCACAAAAGAGAGAAACGCAAGCGATTTTTATTCTGGAGAAATCTCCGTATTCGGACACGAATATTAATTTTACAACAATCAAGACACAAGCAAGAGGGCTCGTAAACGTATATTACAACAAACACATGTCCCAAGATATAAATGCACATTTATTTGTGTTGATAAACGGCGAGCCGCTGCCGCCGCCACCCTCGTTATTCGGTCAAATTCATGGACGAAATCTCGGCGTCTCGCGGGGTCGGTGTGCACAGTGAGGACGCCGCGCCACTGGAAGATGTGCCGAGTAAATGCCAGGAGGAGCAGGAGGAGCAGGTGGCGGTCGAGTGGAAAATAAATCACACGGCCCCGCGGAACGATGCCCGGAACGAACACGTTCCCTAGCTACCTCCCCCCCCCAACCATCCAACCCCCACCAGCAGCAGCAGCAGCAGCCTCCCGCCGGCGAGCGCAACGGAAAAATAATCCCGTGGATTAAATTCCGGCGCGTTTACTACATTTTGTGTTCATTTACGCGGACTCAGACAAGCTTTTCGGTGTGCGCGCGCGTCCCTGCGTGCGTGCGCGCGCGCGTTCGTGTGCGCGCGCACGCGTGCGTGAGAGATCCCGTAATCGAGGAAGGATCTTGACCGTCCCCGCGTTGTAGGCGACCGCCGATGTCCGCCGTCACCTCGCGAACGAACGACGGCGCGCGCGGCTCGGGCGCGGAATTCACGCGGGCAGGAGGCGGGGGGCAGGAGGCGGGGCGGCTGGAGAGCCTCTGTCGGAGTTTCGTGCGCGATGGGCAGCGAGGGGCTGCCCTGTCTCGCCGGCTACGCGATATGTCTCCGGGCGTTTTCTCAGGGGTGTCCGTGCGTGTCTCCTTCGCCTCGTCGTCGTGTGTCTTCTCGACCCTGGCCGTCCGATGCGCGAGGGACATCTCGTTGCAATGCTGCCGCTGCTGCTTCTTCTTCCCGTCGGTGTTCCCGTTGGACAGCGCAGCCACACGCACACCACGAGGGGGGAGGGGGGTGTGGGTCTCCCGTTCGTTGCCGTGCCTAAGAGGAGTTCTGCTTCGAATCAGAGTGGGAAGTTCTTCGTTTCCCCGTCGAGCGAGGCCCGTTGTTGAGCTACGAAGCTCGCTATGAAGGGCGACACGGCGAGCAGATGACAGCGTTCGGCAGCAGAGTGTTGGACATTTTCAAGTTATACGCGGGTCTTTTAAAATCGATAACTGCAGGGTGGTCCAGATGTCTTGTGACGACAAATTAATTAACATGCTTTTTCTCCCTTTGCATATTCATTTTTGTTTTACTTAAACCGTACGCCAAAAAATATTAAGTTAGAGAATGAAATAGGGGTCACGTGACATCTGAACCACCCTGATATTAAATTCACTCAACTACTGTCTGCTGCTGACTCAGTTCTGCGTCGGCTGTTCGTGCGCTGCTGTGCATTTGTAGAGCTTCCCAATTCGCACTTACGTCACCGAGTCGAAAGCGAGACAAACTCCCCAACAACAACAAAAACCCAGACTCCCCAACAAAAACCCAGACTCTCCACAACAACAATAACAACAACTAAATACCATTATTTGTTTTTGTCGTTCAAATTTAATGGGTGTCTCTGAGCAGCATCGTAACACGTTGAGGTTGTCCAGACACTCACAACACCCATAGTGTGCCTGTGCCCGTGCTTGGGAACATTCCAAAAATACTGCATCTATTTAAATATAAAAATGTGAATCCGTGCGTCAATTCTTGGCCGCTGATAAGCAATTCAGAGCACACCCTGTGTTGTCGGCAAAACGAATATTCCAACACCTTTTAAGGGCTTTAGAAATAAAAAATTGTATTTTAATTGACGGAACGCAACGCAACAGCGGTGTTGTAGTTATTAATCGCTTTCAACTCACGCGGGCAAGGCAAGAGTGGTTATTGTAAAACAAAACAAAGACGAGTGTGTGATTGAACAGCGAGAGATGGAAGTTTTGTTAAAGGGAGGCAGCATTTAAAACAACAACAAAATATACAGGGCCTCAAGGGATGCTCCGGAATTTTTTTTTTTAAAAAGCTATTGTCTGCTATTTCCCTCCCTTGGCGTAATGTTCATCGTCGCGAAATAAAAACCAAAAAAATTCTGGAAAATAACGCAACTCCGGAAGTCATTCGTGAGGCTCTGCGCGAGGATTTCCGCTCATCTCGGGCCAATTGCCAGGATTTGAAGTTCAATTTGATACCACCACAGCTTTTTCTTCAACGAATATTTCCTGGGTCGTTGGGTGCCACGGTGGCTAGGAGATGTTAACTACCTCGCCTGGTATACAGGAGGTACGTGGGTTCGATCCCGACCCTGACACCTGCTGTATATTTGAAGTGTGCATGTTTTCCCCGTGGTCGCGTGGATTTTTCTCCGGGTCCTCCGTTTTTTCCCTCCACATTTAGAATCAACGTCACGTATTTAGATAACTTGCCCGCGACAAATGTCCACGTGAAAAGCAACTTCGTTGAGCAATCATTTGTGGCTCAGGTATCTTCTGGAAAAGAGCTACATAGATCAGCGAGCCTTACCTGTTGAAATTAAAAATAATTTAGTTTTAGATGCCACAACCATAGGGAGAGGTAAACTGGATGTGGTGTGCCAGCGTGGAGACGCTATCTGGGTCACCGACCTGGCTGTAATTCAGCCCTGGTCCCCGATGTAAGTCCACGGAACGCTGTGCATGCCTATGGGTCTCGTGTAGCTCCATTGTTCCGAATTGCGGATTCGCCACACGTTGAGCCCCGACTCTCTCCCCCGAACAGACAGGCGTCACGGTGGGGATCGTACCCACGACCTCCTGTATACCAGGCGAGGGAGTTAACATCTCGCCACCGTCGGACAGCCGTACCGCACAACCGCGACAACTCGCAGACGTTATTTCAGAATCACAATCCTCATTTATCCTGGAGAAATAGCGACGAGCTACGCAGCTCTTGTTCACACGCGTCCAGAATGGACGGTGAGGCCCACGGAGCCCCAACGGCGCTTCCTCGAGGAGGACCAAACCTCACGCGGTGGCCACTGACAGCTCCTTGGCTTGAACGCGCAGCGAGCGGTGTTGCCGCCTGTACACGTGGCAAAAATCGCCGATTCATAATCCCCGAGGAGGTCACGCACTTGTAAGAGCGTTATCTGCCCGACGGTAGCGCGCCGCAAATTTATTTTTTAATTCGCTTTAAAAAGGCTGTCAGGATTATGAAAAAGCAGAAATCCCAGCGGGTAAGTTTTGACAAACCGAGGACGTTCGAAGAAGAAAAAAACACCCACAGCCACCGCCGCTCCGTCGCTCCCGCACCGCAAAACCAGTCGCTGCGCTCGCTTGTTCTGCCAGCCGTCGCTAAACATGCTAAACATGCTAAACATGCTAAACATGTTAAACATGCTAAACATGTTAAACATACTAATCCGCGCGCTCCTTTTCCGCTGGCATATCTGGGCCGCGACAGTCCGGCGGCTCGTCGCGGCCCCGGGCCGTTTCCCGTTGGCTTATTTGTCGAGCCGAGCCAGAACCAAACTGTGCTGAGCTGGGTTCAGAAGACGTCTGATTGGCGCTGGGGGGCCAAGCAGGGCCACCCGGGGCGCCGTGCTCACGATGCATTCGTTGTTGCGCGAGGCGTCTCTACTTCGGCCAAGGAGGTAAATCGTCCAGCATGCAACCCATCTCGCCGAGGTCTTAGAAGCTTACAGTGACTGAGCTTTACGATCTATAACAAGATATATATTTTTTTGGGATAGATCGTGTCGTTAAACCCGCCACCAACCGACACAGCCAATTAGTAAGGTTGTCACGTCAACAAAACATTACAGTTCGTTACTAGTACAGCACACCGGTGTGTGGGAGAGTAAACCCATCCTGTGCTCTCCTCGTTACGAATTGCCATATTTTGATTCCGTGACAAAGCTTACCAATTGGCTGTGTCAGGTGGTGGCGGGTTTAACGACACATTTATATTTTGATTTAAAGTTTTCGTGACTGCAGGGATTCATATTCTTGGTCCTTTCGGTTATTATTATTTCCCTTCTACGTGACTTTAATAAAATAAAAATATCTTTTTATTATTTTATAATTTCCCTTCTACATGATTTTACCGAAAGAACCAATAATATGACGCATTTATATTTACGCAATCTGACCCAAAAAACCTCGATCGTGGATAATATTGGTCGCGAAAGGCTGCTACTACTACGACCACCACGTGTCAAACTGAGTCGAGGGTGTTGCTTGGACGGGCGGCCACCATGCGTGCACCTGGTACTGTCGGCTGCGTGGCTGCGCGGTTTGGCAGCAGAGGGCAGTGCATCAATATCCAGAGTTGTACTGCACTACGCCACGCCGACTGTCCCCTGCCTCGACCCAAAACCCGCACTGACCATCGTGGTGAAGTATGGCAAATTAGCCCCCACGCCCCGCACGTATGTATGTACGAATGTTGAACTTCTTTCGCACCATACGTAGCCAGGTGAAGGGAGGCCCTCGTCAAGCAGTGAATTGACAAAGCGCGGTGTATTCTTTATTCATTATAATAATCGTATAAGTATTATGACTACGCACGCCCCATCTCCTCTCGCCCACTCTGCAGCTGATGCGGGCGCGAGGGTTTAAATCGGCCGCCCTCCATCACACTGAGAGGAAACAATCCCCTTTAGACTCCGCCACCACCACCACCATCAACACCACCGCCGCGTGTCTGGACTCGCCCGGATTCACCAGGGCCCGATTAACCAGGCTGCCAGAACAATCACTCCGGCGTTATTATTATTATTCTCCTCTTTAATTAACTACCCAAGCTCCATCGCGAGGGGAGTTCTCTGATCCAAACGTAGATAGATAAATACATCAACAGACGAATTAATAAATTCATCCCCACGTCCAAAACATGTCGTGTCGGAGACTCATCGGCCCATCGGGACGACAGCTCTTGCGTAACCGAGGCGCGGTGCGCGCCTTGTGAGAGCGCCTTTCCGAGCCGTCGAGGAGTGTGCAGGCGGTGCAACTGCGCCCCGGCTAACGGGGGCCATCGTGGCCCAGACGCCGGGCTACGGAGACGGTGGAACTGAACAGTCGGCTGCGCCGGGTCCCAAGCCAACCACGCTACGTCACTGCCCAAGGCGATCCCCCCCCTCCAACCCCTCTCCACCGAATGGAGTCCACGAACTATTTTTTTAAAATATTTTTTGCTAAAACTCCGTCATATTTCTCGTCAATAAACATTTGGCCTCCCCTTGAATTTTTTTTTTATCCCGAAATGGCTGTCGGAGTTTTGCAGCGCTGGCTGATCAACGGCGCGGGCAGCCATACGGATCCCTCGAGGAGACGGGGGGGGGGTTCAGGCCAGAGGTCGCAAACGGGTTTTGATTCCTTACCCGTACCCGGCCGCACCAGGGTCGCAAACGGGTACCCGTACCCGGCCGTACCCGTACCCGGCCGGGTATCGGGTAGGGTACGGGTACCCGATTGCGACCTCTGGGATGAAGCCATGTTGCAGGCACGGGTGGGTTGATTCTAGGAACTTGAATTGTGAGAAGAGACAAGACGTTGGGAAATGAGTGACAAACGGTGACTCACCAGTGACTCACGGCCTACCCGTACCCGTACCCGGCCGCACCAGGGTCGCAAACGGGTACCCGTACCCGGCCGGGTACGGGTAGCCGGGTATCGGGTAGGGTACGGGTATCGGGTACCTGGTTGCGACCTCTGGACTTCAGGCGCGGGTTCAGCGCATGGACGGCCGCCCCAACTCGCAGCCTCGGGGCAGCGAGAGGGGCGCTAACGAGCAGCGCGCGCGGGTGACGGCGGCGGCGGCGTTCGCCTCGCGACGTTCGAGACGTGAAGCGTCGCGGTCGGTCGCCGGCCATCAACGCCCGGCAGCGCAGTCGCCGTGACTCCGGAACGTAATGGGCACCCTCCACCTTCCCCCCCCCTCAGGGTTGAGTGAGAGCCTCGAGCTAAATTTGAGAGGTCATGGAGATTCCCATCGGCCGCACACAACCCTGAGAGCGCGTGCTTTGTCGGCGTACAACCGCACCCAGGAGCCGTGTCGACATTCCGTGCCTCTCGTCGGCAGAGTCAGGCTCGCTCTGACCGTCAACAAATCGATCGGTGCGGCTCGATTCGTCCAGGGATGGCGACGGAGGGCTTCGAAGATGAGGAGCGGCGCTGGTGCCGGTTTCCGAGTGATCATCAAGCGCAGTGGCGTTCGTCTTCATCGTTGTGACCTCAGGGCCCCCCCCTTTCCCGGGTCTGTGACCTCGCAGCCGTCGCGGCTCCGCGGCGCGGCGACGTTTCAGGAGGCGACCCTCAAACAAATTGACGGGGGAAACACACGACGGCGCAAATCGGGGGCGGCTTTCGATGCTAAGCGGCAGCAGACGCTCCATTAAACACACGCGGGAGATTTAATTATGAGCAGGGCAGGGGTAGTAGCCATGCATGGCAAACATCTTCGTCTCCAATTCCACAAATTGCGAGCCAGACCTCCACTGTCGTTGTTGTTGTTGTTGTCGTTGTTGTTGTTGTTGATCACCACGCGGGGACAACGATTGCGGGAATTTCATCGGCAGCATCAGGGCTTCATTTTTAGCGGGAGCTGTCTCGGGGAAGAGCTCTGGAAGCAAAGATTTGTCTCCGGGTCCTCCGGGTTTTCCCTTCACATTTAGAAACAACATGCATCTAGAGCATTCGGTCGCTAACAATGTCCACGTGATAAGCCACTTTGTTGAGCTGCCATTTGTGGGCAGGTCGCTGCTGAAGAAGAGCCGCATAGTCTCAGTGGGCCGTATCTGGTAGAATTACAAATAGTTTATAGTTTTCTGGATTAAATGTTGTATCGTCCGTCCTGTGCCGCCACCCTCCCTCAGCTTCAAGAGTTGCCCTTTTGGAGGGCAACGGAAGAATATTCCGTGAGAAATGAAGCCTCCGTGCGGATCGGCATCACCACCGTGTGCATGGTCCCCCCCATGCGCACAACGCTCAAAGAATTCTGTAGACAATCGAAATCAAATGGTGGGCGAAGACGGAGGAAAGGTTGACGCCGGGCTAACGGCATCGTTCTCACAAATAAATAAATAAACCCACGCGCGTGCGTGATCAAGGAGCCACTTCCTTAGCGCAGAATTAAAGAGCGGAGGGGTCGTTACCACGTGGCATCTGTGGAGCGCTCCGGCAAGCGGCCAGGGAGCGCGGAGTCAAAGCGAGCCGATGAGTGGGCAAGGGACCGGGGGTGGGGGGGGGGACGTCGTCGTCCAAGCTATAGCAGGCGGTGACCTGTTTGAGAGAGGCGAGGGCTGTCGCAATCGGCGTGACAATCGGGCGGAAATCATCGGCCGCGAGTCGAATCTTTGTGTTCATGGTGCTGTATAGGCTGCTGTCCTGGTCGTGTGAGCAAACAACGAAATATTTATTTTAATAAAAACCAGAGAATCAAACAACGAATGTGTGTGTGTCTGTGTTTGTCTGTGTATGTCTGTATCTGTGTGTGTCTGTGGCAAAGTTGGCACAGTAGGGGGCACAGGTGGTACATCAGCCAGTCATCTCGGTCATCTCAGTCAGTCGACCCGTGGCACCTGCTGGGTCTGCCCCGTGACCTCCTGCCAGCGGGCGTTCGACACTTCACGTGGCCTCAAGGTGCACCTGGCCTGGCACAAGCGTCGTGGTGACGTCACCGCCACTTAGTGGCGAATTGGGGCGGTTGTTGTGTCTGTGTGTGTCTGTGTTTGTCTGTGTGTGTCTATCGGTGTGTGAGCGCGCACGCGCGTGGGAGCTCGAGTAGCATTTGTTGTTGGTGTTGCAAGAGTGAACAAATTCCGGGGCTTTGCCACGCGACACAATTACACGTAATTGCTGCCCCCGCAGATCGCGCGCGGGCGAGACCGCGAGCGTTTGGCCGCGTCTAAAAGCTGTCGCCTGATGCGCAGTGGGAGGGGAGTGGGGTGGCACATTGGGTCGCGATCGCAAACCCGGCAATGAAAACCAGCGGCCGATTGCGTAAGGCGCAGCTGCGTGCGAAATGTCCAGAAGTCGATCGCCTCGAGGCGTCGTAACGGACTGCGTGGTACGGGGCTGCGGTACGAGAGAGAGGACAAAAAGGGGAGGAGGGGCCGTCCATAAATGACGTCACGCACCTGGGGATGGGGGCAGATATTTGTGACGATGTGTGACGAGGGGGGGGGGTGGAGAAATGTGACGTCACATCAAAATGCGCAACTTTAAATGAATATAGACAACACGTTATACTTAATTATATATACTATTTTGATAAATGTTTTCTCCTACAACATCAGAGTGCAGCGCCACATTAAATAAACACTACAATGACAATAGTTTAAAGCCATTTGAAGCATGTTTTTTTTTGGGGGGGGGGGGGGGGCAGAGCTTTGTGACGTCACATTTGAGGGGGGGTCTGACTTTTTGTGACGCCGTGTGACTAGGGGGGGGGGGTCAAAAATCGTCCAAAATCGTGTGACGTCATTTATGTACGGCCCCGGAGGACGAGGGGGAGGAGAGGGGAGGAGGACGATGAGGTGGGGGGGAGGAGGTGGAAACTTCGCCAAGTTTTGAGAAGCTTCTTACGAAGGAGAGGGAGCCGCTGCCAATGCCGCCTGTTCTCAGCGAGCCGATAACGCTGACTTCAGTTTTCGAAGATGCTCCCGCCACGAAACGTCGGACATTGCGCCGAACGACGCGCGGTACACTCACGAAAACACATCGGACAGATGGAGATAAGTATGTTCGCGAGTCTCCAAGAAAACGTTATTCTCTACACTTTTTTATTAAAAAAAAAAGATTGTGCTGGGTTGAGAGAATATATTTTTGGGACAGTCTTTTCGCGGAGCTGACATTAAAAATAAGAGCCCTCTCGGGGGTTACCACTGTCCATTGATTTCACTGCATGGGCAACCTACGCACATCATCGGTGCTTCTGTGCACACTCACTCCGCTCACCACATTCACTGTTACTGGTAGGAACCCACTGGTTCCACCAGCCCACAGGGGATTATTGTGTCCGTCCGTCCGTCGTGCAGGGGGTGGCTGGGTGGGGAGGGAGGGTATGGGTGAGGAGGGGAAGGTGGGGTGGGGAGGGGCTGGTGGGGAGGGTGGGGCTGGGTGGGGAGGGGAGGGTGGGGAGGGGCTGGGTGGGGAGGGTGGGGCTGGGTGGGGGGTGGGAGGGGTGGGGCTGGGTGGGGAGGGGCTGGTCACCCCGTGGTGCCCTTATAAAACTCAACGTTTAACCTACTCACGCCGGCTTGTGCCCGCCCTCACAGTCGGGCATATTTACGGAATACACCACGCCGCCGTTGACCCTGGCCATTGACCGAGCAACCCAACGTTCCTACCAGCTCCCTCCGCAGGACAATGTGTTAAACAAACCGCCCTCACTTGCGCTCACGCTCACCACACTCACACTGCTAGGCACATTCCACTCACCACACTCACCGCAGTCACACACTGCACTCACTACGCTCACCACACTCACTGTTGAACGCTCTGCCCTCACTGCGCTCACGCTCACCTCAATCACACTGTTTAGCACACTCCGATCAGGACGTCCGACGGTTCACGCCACGTGCTTGGAGCTTATTCAGGAACTGAACTCCCAACAACAGAACTCCTGAAGAAGCGCCCACCGTGCTGGTGGTAGAGCGAAACGCTCGGGCGCTTTCAGATGCGCTTCTGCGGCCGTCTGGAACGCTCTTCCTTCCGATACTAGGAAGAAACTGGAGCTCTGCACATTTAAACCATCTTAATCGCAAACCTATCTCATTAAGAACTGCTTTTCGTGTTTAGTTTGTTGTCCTTCCCACGCACCTTCGATTAGCACGGTTGGCTACGTACGGCGCAACATACATACTCGTGTGTGTCAGGTAAGGCTCTACCATACCTACATTTACTGACTTGAATAAAATAATTTATAATAGGGGGGGGGGGCGGCTGTGTCTTCAGCAGGAGGGCTTAGCCCCCCCCCCACCCCCCCACTGGCCCACATCCCAAACCCTGCGGACGGAAGAGCAGATGGTGAAAGCACTTTCATCATAAAGTCACTGGCCACACGAGTCAGAGGCTTCCGTAGATTTTCCATGAAAAAAAATCAACGGCAAAGTGAAAGGGGCTCGCGAGTTCCAATTTATTTGGGGCAGAAATTCACACACGGAGACCGATATAACCCCTTGCTCGTGGTCTCCGGGAGAACCGTGACCACGGACGGACATGAATTTCACATCCCCGGTGTTGAATTGATTTCCATTCCGCCGCAATCCACTTGGTCCCATCTCGCGAAATTCAAATTTTTGAGGGCCGCACGCGCGCATGCCCATGGGCGCACACAAAGACAAAGATTCCCTGTGTAGCCTTAACGTACTGTTGGGGCAAGTGCTGTTAGCGAGTAGCACTTATGAAAGCCGCCACGGCACATGAGGGGGGTGGGAGGTCAGCACCACGCCCGGCCGCTTTTGTATCCCCAGTGGCGAGGCTAAGTCGATCTAGAGGGAGGCCGTGGACCGATTCAGATAATCGTCACTGGGTGTTGGCCGTGAGCGGGAATCGAACCCGGGTCGCCAGGTTCATAGCGCAGCGCGCTAACCGCTACACTACCGCTCCCCCCCACCCACACACTCACTCACTCACCCACCCACACATTCACCCACACACACTCACCCACACACACACTCATCCACACACACTCACCCACACACTCACCCACCCATACACTCACACACACTCACCCATCCACACACTCACCCACCCACACACTCACCCACACACACACCCACCCACACACTCACCCACACACACACACACCCACCCACACACCCACCCACAAACACACGCACGTGTGTTTGTGTCCTGTGCCGTTTGTGCGGCTCTCGAGCGGACGCGCGTCCACGTGACACACGGATCAAGTCGCATCTCTCTCCTCCACCGAGTGACATTTACATTTAGAAAAATCGCCTGCCCCGAGTGGATTTGCATAGCTTGCATTTCTTGACATTTACGCTTCCCGATATTTTTTTTCACAGAAGCGGCCATCATCATTAGTGACGGGCAACTGACTAAACCGTTGTCGTCGTGGTGGTGGTGGCTGCTGCTACTGTGGTGTGGGTGGTGGTTCTGGCGCCACTGGCCCTGGTGGTGGTGGTGGTGCTGATACTGATTCTGGTGGTGGTGGTAGTGGTAGCAGCGGCGGTGGTGTTGAAGATATCGATGATGTTTATTATGGTAGAGGTGGCTATGACGGTTGTGACAGTGATGGTGGTGCTGGCGATAGTGGTGCTGGTAGTGGTCCTGCTGGTGTTGGCAGTTCTAGTGGTGCTGGTACTTGTGGGGAGCGGTGGCGCAGTGGTTAGCGCGCTGCGCTACGATTCCTGCTCATGTGGTGAGCATTTGAATTTGTCCTTGAGCCACCCTGAAGTCTACTCAGCCTTACATGAGTACCTTGTGCGGTGTGTGTACATAAGCGCTGAGGAGACAAAGGTGGTTGATGTTAGACACCCACCCTCTCGTGTGCTGTACTCACTAACAGAACTTGCCCCAACAGTCGGTTTAAGGTTATACGGCAGCTCGTTATCTTTGTTTGCTGGATGCCTGTGGTGCTGGTGGTCGTGATGGTAGTGCTGGTGACAGTGGTACTTGTAGCGGTGGCGGTGCCACTGCTACTACTGCACGTAGCGGTCGTGTGGGTAGTGGTGGTGGTGACTTTGGGAGGAAGTCTGACCTCACAGGGTGCCCACACGCTCTCTGGAACAGCGAACGCTGACCACCATATTTCCAGCGAGGGCCATGTAGGGTGATGGGTGCTTTCAGGTCATGCCCTCTGGGCCCCCTTACTCGAAGCGTCACTTGCACATCCGCGCGTAAATGAGGTTAACGCAAAAGACTTACGATGTTTCATCTATGCGCACTGTACCCGGCGGCTGGGACATCGACGGAAGCGATTTAAGAATTGGCCAATTATCTCGACTTCCGCGCCTGCAGATCGGATGGAACACGGCGACCTCTGGACTGCAAGTCCAGTGCGCTCGCGTCACAAAAAAAAGTGTAACTCACTCCGGTTCAGTGTTCACCAGTTGGGCCGTGAAACCGATCCCAGGACGGTTTTGAAAAAAAAAACAATTAAACACACACAGCCAATACATACATATGTATCTATATATTAAAACAACTCATTGGAAAAGTCCACACCCAATGGTTACATTCGCATCAGCTATCGGGAGGATGCACACCAACAGCCGTGACAGTGAGTCGTACAATTTTGTGCGATAGGGAAGGTGGGCGGGCGGGGAGATGTTGGATGATTCAAGCACATCCCTTAGGGGCCCATTCCTTACAATATCTGAAACCACCGGATTGACTCAAACCGATGCCATCAAATTCACGGCTTGCAGCCGTCTCCCACGGTCTCAGTCATGGAGCTAAGTGGTGTAAAGGGTGGAAGATGGGGTGGGGGTGGGCGGGAAGTGCACTGGGTAAAATAAAAATAAAAATATATACACACACTGTCAGGAAAGGCATGAAATGGTGGCAAACGGCTCATTGGCGCTCTTCCTGCTGAACTAAATACAATCTAAATCTGCCTCGTCAGTTCATTGCTGGCGCAGTAGTTGCACTTGCGCCTCGCAGCAAGATGCCGGTGCCTCTGTGTGTGTCGAGTTCGTATTCTCTCCCCCCCTCCCACCCCACCCCCCCCTGTTTTGTATGGATTCCTCCAGCCACTCCGGGTTTCTCCCTTGGATTATAATAAATATAATAGATAAATAAATATCAAAAAATGTTTATGTTGTCCAAAACATTCCAGTGCTGAAAACTTCACTGCAAATTGCACACGGCAGCGGCAGCGGCCCTGACTGCAACAACTTGGTAGGACCTTCCTGAAAATGAGCATTGAGACTCAGTGAGGCTTTCTTGGATAAATAAAATCTGAATCATGAATTATAACAGGCGGTAGGGAGTGTTGGCACGCGAGGAGGCAACACTCTCCGTACAGATGGAAACAGATGGAGATTAAATTTCGATTTAAAGCTTTCGTGACTGCAGGGATTCATCTTCTTGGTTTTTTCGATAAAGTCACGTAGAAGGGAAGTAATAAAATAATAAAAATAAAACATAATAAAATGAGAATTGTTTCATTTTATTATGTTTTATTTTTATTATTTTATTACTTCCCTTCTACGTGACTTTACCGAAAAAACCAAGAAGATGGAGATTAGTCCACGCGCTTTACCACTGCCTTCTCCTGGCGAGCCAAGGTATTGCACTTTCCTGCAGATCGTGTACACAACCGCCACCATCCATCACAGCCCCCTGCATGCTGGACATTACCACCTCGGTATACGACGTCCCCCCCTTAATCCCCCACCAAGCCATGATAACTTGATAGAGCAATCGTGCTGTGACGGTTCCACCTGAAGAGGGCAGCTTGTGTTGCCTCTGAAACGTCGTGATTTATTATTTTATTTCTATTATTTATTCTATTATTTTTATTTATCTTTTATTATTTATTACATATGTATCTATATATGTTTTACCTACGTGACTTTACCGAAAAAAACCTAAGAGTATGAATCCTTGCAGTCACGAAAGCTTCACATCTAGAAGAAGCCATGATAAGTTGGAAAATTCAACGGATATTCTTCGGGTCTTTCAGTAAAGTCACGTAGATAGGTTAAAATAAAATGACAAAAAACTACGACGTTTCGATCGTAACACGACCGCTTGTGTTGCGGTCGAAACGTCGTAGTTTTTTTGTTATTTTCTTTGAACCTATCTACGTGACTTTACCGAAAGACCCAAAGAAGATGAATTCCTGCAGTCACGAAAGCTTTAAGTCAAGATTTTAATAAACGGATGTTAAATTCTCTGATATCGCTGAATTAGTTTTTGATATTTTGAAGATCTGTTTTTTTTTTATTTACGATGAAAGTAAAAATAAGCAGAGCTCCATCCTGTCTGAGCGGGAATCGAACTCGGGCCGCCAGGTTCGTAGTGCTACGCTGCACACGAACCGCTGTACTCCCGCTCCCCGCGAGCACACATCAACACGCGCGTTTACACGAACAACTTACGGAATCGTTTTAATTTCCAGCGCAATAATAAAGCATCTGCCATAACAACTTAATGAGAAACGGTAAATGAGAGCACGCTACATTAAGCAGCGCGGGGATTTCCAGTCTCACGAAACGCACCGAATGCAGCAGCCGCTGCAGCCATTCGGACGTCAAAAGTTTTGCGCGCAATGCGGCGTTTTGAACGTTTACACCGGCAATTAACGCTTACGCCGCTTCGTCAATGTTATGATGCGGGATCACAAGATGCTCGCTGTTTGTTTGTCACAACCTGCCGTGGCAAAATGAACGTTCTTCACGTTTTCCGCGACGACCGCACGGCACGCCATGCGTGGCTCAGCCCGCGGCCGCTAATTGTTTCCTCTGTTCGCAGACGCCCACGACGTCGAGACGCAATCGAGCACGCGGCACGTTCGCGGACGCGTCTGCGCTCACGCGCTTGGGACCGACAGCGGAGAATTACGCGACGTTTTATAGACATTTGACGAGATTAATTTATCGCTGAATGTGTTCTGGGTCGCTTGGTGCCCTGGAGTGAGCACGTGGCACGCGACTCGTAGGCCAGATTTCCTGGATCGCCAGACCAGAGAGACCCCGGATGAGATGAATCCCTGGACACGAGCCACTGCAGGACAAGTCTCCCCTCTGATGTTTCATTCGCCGTTCTGCTAAAGAGTTACGGCCTTCAAATCAATGACACACAGAGCTTAATTTTAGCGTGGTCTGTGCGGGTTGGCGAACCAGCAAATATAGTCGCATTGGGCCCACCACATCCAGTGTACCTCTCACGAAGGCTGTGGTTTTCTAGTCACTCTGCTACCTACTCCAGCCTACCAGCGGCCGAGTTAATATTAAATGGGAAATTAAGTTCTCGTGAAAGCCGTGCTATTGGTTGATGCGAGACACGTGCCTCAACCCTAACATTCACAGTTTTGAATTTACTCTGAAAAAGGGCCATGACCTGAAACGTCAGTGTACGACATCTTTTTTTTCAGGCATAAACAAAGGTGCAAGGCCTTTAGTGTCTTGCTCACGCCGCTGCTGGTGAAAGGGCCTCTGCTCCAGAGTGGCCCCCTAGAAGGGATGTTGGCCTCCGCTTCTACACTGCCGTTCACACATCTTGGCCGATAACACCTTTATATACAGAGGCTCGTAGAGCTTGGGGGGGGGAGATTTCGCACCAGTCGCTGCTTCGCCACTTATCTGTGGTTCCACTGCTAATCTACTTAACCATGGCATTCCCATTTATACAGCTGGGTGGACAAAGTCGGGAGAGAGGGAGGGAGGGAGGGGGGTGCTGGAGGCGAATTTAAGAAACTTGCCCCTATCGTTTCAACTGGCGCACCAGGCTCTAAAATCCACGTCTGTGGACCCGCAAGGCTTCAGCGTGCGGCGATTGCACCGCAGCGGCGTTCCGCTAGAGCAAGGGTCGGCAAAACTGCGGCTCTTTAAGGACCGCTTCGTGACGTTCTTTGTCAAGGACCGTCACCGTCTCGCACTCACCGCGCAGCGCATTGCGGCTCGTCTGATTGTTTTTGTTTACCGAGCCCAGCGCGAGAAGGCAAGAGGCATTGGCGAATGACGAATGTGGTGGTTGAGGCAATGCCATTTGTTGCGCGCCGCTGGGGGTTCCCGATCTCTCCGGGTGCCCGGCAACCGCGATGCCGCTGACCCATCAACTGTGGCTGGAAATTCCAAATTTGCACCGCCACTGCAGCGGGCAAAGCCGTCAACACAACCCCCCCTCCCCCTTCTCTCGCTCTCTCTGTGCGCACATTTCTCAGTCGTTTTACGCGCCAGCAGACACAACTCCCCCGCCCGTGCGTTATGAAGATGGACGATCTCTCTCTCTCTCTCGCCCATGTACCAAGCCGAGGCTACTTAACCCCAAAACTTAACACCGATTGCAAATAACGCAGCTCGGCCACGCGCTCGCTAAACAAATTATAAATCATACTTCAGCGATGCCGGGGTCTAGCAAGAGATTTCGACTGAATTCGCCCATCTTAATTTTGCGCGACGATTTAACAACAACAACAACAACAAAAAACTAAGTCGAGATCATTGCAAGATTCGTGCCGGTTTTTTTACACCGATCGACGGCGACTGACGACAAAGGTGGAGTGGAGGGCGGCGCCCCTCGAGAGAAGACTTCGTCACGCGCCGCGCACGTGGCCACTGCTTTCATGAGCCGCTCAGCAAGAATTCCCTATCCCCCCCCCCCCCCAAAGACAAAGATCCCCCGTATAGCCTGAACAGACTGTTGGGGCAAGTGCTGTTAGCGAGTGACACCTGTGAAGGCCGGCACGGCACACGAGGGGCTGGGTCGCAAGCACCACGCCCGGCCGTCTTTGTATCGCTAGTGGCGACGTCGTTTACACACCGCACCACGTGCTCATTTGAGGCCGGTGTGTGATGCACACACACGCAGACGCCAACGTCCTAGAGGCCCAGGACCGGTTCAGATAAACGTCGCTGGTGTTGGCCGTGAGCGGAAGTCGAACTCGGGTAGTTCGGGTTCGTAGCGCAGCGCGCTAACCCCTACACTGACGCTCCCCCCCCTCGCCTACTCACCCACTCCCCCACCCCCCAGGCCCCCCACCACTACAGGAAATAATGAGCGTGGCCCCTGTGTGCACGCGTGGGTGAGACAGCGTTCGGAGAACCGCGAGTCTTGACCGAGGCACAGACGACTGGGAGGGGGTGGTGGGGAATTCAAAAACGGAGGGGAACATCCTCGTCCACAACGTCACATTACCGTCCCCAATCAATATCGTCGCCGTCCTCGCTGTCAATCGTCGGGTTTGACTGAAGCGAGACGTCGTCCGGGAATTCCGCGCGAATCGATGGCGGTGGTGTGGGTTGGGGGGAAGCGGGCAGTCAGTCGCTCTTTAATACTAACAAATGTTCTGCAATAACAACAATAATAATGAGGACGATGCGTGCCACAAGGGGCCCAGTGCGGACGGCTGCACCGCGATATAATCCACCCCTCCATCTGATCGCTGGATTCCCCGCGTGATGTAATTGCCAACGTTCGCCGTTCCTGAGCGGCTGCACCACCCCCCCCCCCACCTCACTCCCTCCGGGACTCCGACATTGTCGAGGAAGACAAGAAGCCCCCCAAGTCACGCTTGGCTCGGCACGCTCGGGTTTATTTGTCGGTGGCGAACGCGTTTTGGAGGTTGTCAATTCGTAGATGCTTGCCTGTGCGGGAAAGCTACAAGCCACGGGGAAGTAGGGCTCTTTACCGCCGCTGACTTAAAAAAAATCAAGATAAAAAAAAATGGCATGCAGTGTAGCGGTGGTGCAGGGGTTTTGTACGATGCGCTGTGAACCTGACGACTTCCAATCGATTCCCGGGCACGACTAACATCAGTGGCGAGTGACATCAGAACCAATCCTGGTACCCCCACCCCACACCCCTTCGCCACTTTCACTCATCCACATTGACTAGCACGGTGAAGTATGGTCAATAACACCCCCATGCTCGACACGGAGCGGGTGGTTCTTGCTCCGATTCATCCAGCAGCGGATGTAACGAATTGTGGCGTCGATTTGGAACATCGCATCTTTCCGAATTGGCGTCGCACGCACGCGGTTTAATTTTTGCCAACACGGGAGTGAGAGAGAGAGCGAATGGAAATTGAGCTGATCCATTAATAACGAGGCCAAGATTTCATCCTTCAGCCGAGACGGCGCTAACGAGGCGCCGGGGCAGCGCCGCTGAAAGGGGTCATCCTATTTCGTGTCAAAAGCCCACAAGCGCCCGCTCATCTTCTACGGTGGAACGGGGTCCCCGACGATTAATTGCGTCCGTCGCGTCGGCTCCGCGTCTGCCCCGCGCGGCCCGCACCGCACCTCTCCCCCACCGCCCGGTCGTGCCGGTCACCTCGAGTCCCCTTGATCTCACGAGAGATTGGGGGGTGGCTGGGGGCGTGGGGGGTTCGGTCGTGTGGCCGCTCACAGAATCTGCAGACGTTTATTTGATTTAACACGCACCTCGCAAGGCCCGGAGATGGCCCATCTAACCCTCGTCAACGTTGCGTGCCAACGGGACGTGACGTGACGTGTGTGTGTGTGTGGTTATCTATCGCGCGTGGTGCTGGCCATCCAACCCCCTCGTGTGCCGTTCCGGCCTTCATAGGTGCTCGCTAACAGCACTTGCCCCAACATTCTGTTAAGGCTATACGGGAGATCTTTGTCCATGCGGTTTTCTGTTGGGATCAGCTTCAAAATGGGTACCTGGTGCGATGTGTAAACGCCGCCACTGACTGGGGAGACGAAGGCGGCCGGGCGTGGTGCTGGCTACCCCAGCCCCCTCGTGTACCGCGCCGGCTTTCATGCATGGCGCTGCTCGCTAGCAGCACCTGACCCTAAAAGTGTGCTCGATGCTATACGGGGGGAATCTTTGTCTCTTGGGCAAAAAAAAACAAAGAGTGCATCCATCGGCCAGGCCAACGCTGCCCACATTCTCCCTCCCCTGGTGGGCACGTGGTGGGGAGGGGAGGACGCGGTTGACGGCGACGATTGCCTTTGTGTTTTGGGTTGTTGCTGCTGCTGCTGCGAGAGATTTGAATGCGGATTCAAATCAAAGCCACGATGACGACAGACGGTGCGTCGGGAACAATGGCTCGAAAGATAAAGCAGCAGCAGCAGCAGCAACAACATCAACAAAACCCCACGCCGCCGTCCTCTGCATTTTCCTCAACGTCACCGAGCGCACCCTGGAGCTACGAGGAAGCAGCGGCGTAGCTAGCGAGTGCGCAGGCAGTACAACTGCATCGGCGGCCTCGCAGGCTGGCAGGGCCCAGCGGGGTGCGAAGAGGAGGAGGGGTGGTGGAGCTCATTTCATTCCTTGTTCCCAGGATTCTCACAAACCTTGCGGTGCCAATGCTCGGAGGGTTTTTTTTTTAAACTCCTGTACAGGGAGTCGAACGCCTCTGCAGGGAGAGGGGGACACAAGAATGTGAGTGAAAGTGATGCAACGGTTCATACTCTTAGGTTTTTTTCGGTAAAGTCACGTAGGTAAAAAAATAAAATTTAAATTAATAAAAGTAATAATAGAAATAAAATAATAAATCACGACGTTTCGGGGGCAACACAAGTATCACTTGATACAGTAAATTCAGCTGTGACGGTCCCACTTGATGACGGAGACTTGTGTTGCCTCCGAAACGTCGTGATTTATTATCTTATTTCTATTATTACTTTATTAATTTTAATTTTATTTTTTACCTACGTGACTTTACCGAAAAAAAAACCTAAGAGTATGAATCCTTGCAGTCACGAAAGCTTCACATCTAGAATTGATGCAACGGTGCCCAGCGGCAGCCTGCACCGTGCATCCCGCGGACGGCTACGTCGGCCGCATATCTCCGGATTATAAGACGCACCGCCCCTTCCCCCCCCACCTCCCTTGTATTTTACTGTAACCCGTGTGTGCTTGCGTGTGTGGTAGGACCAGATTTATTAAACATGATTTTATAACGAGCGCGAGTGTTGGGGTGCGTCTTACTTTCCGGAACGTTTAAGCATACGGAGAAGACATGTTATGGGATGAAATCTCCACTCTCATCATCAATGTTGAAATGTAAAAAATTATATATCATCAGTATTTGTTTTTTACGTGTGAGCAACAAGAAAATTAAGAGGGCGGAGGGAGGGGAGGTGTTGGACTAAAACAATTATATTTTCTCAAAAACATTAATCGTAAATTAGCAAAATCGCGTGTGAAGTGACTGGGTGCTCGATGCATTATTTAACTCTCTGCAAAAAAAGAATACATAAATAATCAAAGAGAAAATATTGACTGAGAGACAGGACAAGGAACATACCTCCACGGAGAGGGCATTAATAATTCAGTCGCAGAAATCTATACTGTACACGATTGCGCAGACAGGCCTGACGTTTCATAACACTTGTTCACATTTATAATGAATCCGTGAAATTGTTTTGTTAAGTAACCATTAAAATGCTAGATATGACATGAGGCCCCCCGTTTTTTGTTTGATTTACCGATGGTAAAATCAAGACACCGACGGTATTGGTTAGGGGTGTACGGACGCAAAAACTAATCGATTAAAAACAATGACCGACCTCGCGACACGCGCGTGTGGCGAGTGACGACACCGCGTGGGAATCGAGAGGATTGAGTCGTAGACGCTGTACGTCATCGGGTCGACAGCCCCTGCCGCAGCCACAGGAGACAATCGCCACGATGGTTATTATTTAAAAAACATAATCGATGACTTAATCGATTAGCGATCGTGGATCGTGAGAATGCAATGGATCGAGAGGGGGGTGAATTTAACGAGAGATGGCTCAATTTCAGGCGACAAATACAAAGTGGAGCGGTAAACGTGACTCCCTGAGCCAGTCGTTGTTATCATTACGTAACAAAAACATTCAACCAGGAAAGCTTTTTGCACTCTTTTTTTTCAGGAGGGTCCCACGTGGAATGGCTGGCCAGCGGAATTATTTGGGCACTTTTAGTAACCTGCACTGAAGCGATGAAATCAGCTCGGGTGCAGGTGGCCAGGTGACATCATTACGTCTCGACGTTGTGAGGAACAGCGGCGTCTTGAGCGGAGGTCTTCATCATCATCCGGCGGTAGATTGATCACGGCCGACGATGATAATTCACGGATGCACGTTGAACATCTTTGGCACCGTGGGCAGCCAAACGCGCTAATCGGAGGTGCGGGGGAAGGACAACAAACTAAACACAGATGATGATGATGGTGATAATGGTGGTGATGATAAAGACACTTCAGGCAATTGTAAATGCAACCGCACCCCCGCTCCCTCCCCCACCAACGCGAACAGAAAATCAAAAGGTGCCACTAATAAACGCGCCAAAGCCGATGGGCGGATCGAACGTCGAGGCGGCGAGACCCCTCGTCCACAAAGGGAAAGCGATCGCGATCAACATCTCTCGGGACCGCGGCGGCTGCGACTTGCGGCGGTTTCTCGCTGGCGGCCTGGACCTCCAGCGCTGCGGCAGCGACCGCCATCGATCGGCGCGTGGCGCGCGGCGCGAGTCACAGCAGCGAGCGAGCTTCACACAAAAGGCCCCCCGCGGCGACGGGAGGCAGAGCCACCAATCCGTCGGTGATGGGAAATCACCCAAACCCGCGGGCAGCGGTGGATTAGCGCCGAGAGCAGCGGGGGCCTCCGAACGGGGCGGTGCTAAAAACCCACGGGGGTGGGGGGTGGTGGGGGAAGAAGAATGCCTCTACTCTTTGGTTCTTTCGGTAAAGCCACGTAGGTAGAAAAAAAAATGATAATGCAATAATATTTTTATTTTATTTTTCTACCTACGTGACTTTACCGAAATAACCAAAGAGTATCGATTCCTGCAGTCACGAAAACTTCAAATTAAGAAGGATGCCGTTTGACGGAGAGACACAGGCTGCGGCATGGATACCGTGCAGGGGATATTTTTTTATTTAAACCGAGCGCACGGCGGGGGGGGGACAAAACGCACCGCTACGTGAAACGACAGCGAGCGGCAGGGATGTTTAATTGCGTGCCACGAGTGCGGGGGATGGGTGCTGCGGGGTGGTGTGGGTGACGTGCGGTCTTTATTGGCGGGGCCGCCAAACCAACGAAGGCTGAGAAAGTTACCAGTCAGTGCTCTGAACCGATAGCCAACAACGCGAGCGAGAACACTCGGGCGAGAACAAAAAACGCAAAACTCAAAACGCGACTGTGGGTCATCCAGAACAGACCCTTCAACGTGTAACGACGCTTTGCCCCGATCCGCAAATACCAAGGAGACATCACAGCGACACGACTCCGCTGCCCCTGCTGCGGTTGTCTGGCTTGACCACCTGAATGTGAAATCGTAATCTGTTGCTCTGCATCTACATCAGCCACGCGACAGGAGAAAAAGAAGAGCCGCAACGTCACGTGCACCGTGACACCACGTCCCGCTCGCTCTCCCAACTTTAACTCGGCGTCTTCTTTGCCATTGTGACGTCACGCGACGACGTCACGGTATTTGCTGTTCGCTCACAGCGTGGCTGCGCGCACTGTTACGTTACAGCGGCCCCTGGAGGTTGAGGTGGGGGGGGTGGTGAGGTGGGGGGTGAAGGGGAGTTCCATTTTGTCATCGTGTGGTTAGGAATCGAGGGTATAAAGTACGTTCCGATATCTGGCGGTGACAGTTGAAAGCCCCCGGTCTAGAAAGCCTCGTGTTAAGCCTTGAAGGTATAGTAATTGCAATACTGTATACAATGTATCCCACATACACGGATCTTCTCCTCTGAGGTTGGTGAATGTATTCATTCATTCCCTGTGTAGTTGCGCCAAACTTCAAAGCTCATAATTTAGAACGGGTGCACAGCGGCAAGCCTCGTGTAATACCGCGCATCAAATATTAACTCTGCTGGCATGATTTTACTTGTACATGCACGGCTCTATCCATCAATCCACTGCGAGATGAGGGCCCCCTTCGCAGCTTTGCGGGGTTTTGAGAGTGACGTGACCAGGCTTCGCCACGTGGGTCGGTGAGGCCCGGTGGAGGTGGTGTGGTGTCACCTTCGAGGTGCCGGCCTTCTACGTAGCCTCGCAAGCACCTTGGCAACCTGCCCGTACACAGTGGCCACCCACCCAGCAGGATTCAGGCTCAACCACGCTGAGCTGCTGGGATCTGACGAGACGCGTGGGGCACATTCCGGGCGACTTGGTCACGATTTGGGTTTGTATCGTTGTCTTTTCTTCTCGTGCTGGAAGGATTCGTTGCATCGCAAGGACACGAGGAAGGGCGCCGGCTTAGGGGGGTGGGGGGGGCTTCATCCAGCAGTGGATTGATCACGGCGCTATAGAAACTACAAATTCCCTTGGCAGCGATGTTGGAGCGACGAGGACCACGTCCACTGCGCCAGAAGTTCAGAAGGGACGGAGGACACGCGGCCGACATTAATCCTACTCGGAGGGAGGGGGGCGGGGGTAGGGGAGGGAGGGGGAAAGGGGGAGGGAGGGGGAGAAAGGTGGGGTGGAGAGGTTCAGCGGCAGCTAACGAGATACGAACTCCGAGAGCGACGAGAGAGATCGCGCGAAAGGCGAGGCGAGGCGGGCGGGCGGGCGGGCGCCGGTGGTGCCCGGGGTGGTGGTGGTGGGGGCGTCGTGGGCACCGAACCTGCGCCCCGAGGAGTCCCAGGCGGCAACGGAGACTCGACGCGTCACGCCCGGCCCAGCGCGGTGGGGCCACGAGGCATCCCAATCCGGGCGAGGCATCATCACGGGGCTGGCTGCCTGGCTTCCGCTCCCAATTCCCCACCAGGGGCCCTCTGAACCACCGAGGCTAATATCCCCCCCCCCATCCAAATGTCAGAACGAACAGCGGCACAGCCGTAAGGGGCGACGGTGCAAATATTAGAAGAGGAAAATATCCATCTGACCAATGTCATTATCAGCCGCGCTTATCCCGTGCGCTAGGGAACTCGCTACTGTTGTTGTCTGGCCTGATAATCCTGATTCACGTGATTTATCACCAGCATCGGGTATATATAGTTGTTTAATATATATTTTATTTGGCGTCTATTTTCAACCATAATGTATTCGAATTGTGTTACCAGCATGATGTCGCGAGACGATGAATCCATACGAAAACATCGCAGATGTATCACTGTGCGGGAAAAAGCGAATGTCAAAAATGTGAACAGGAAAAGTAGTTGGGTGGGTTCTCTGGCAGGGCGCGTCGCTGGAAGTGGTCGAGGCTGGCGACGGAGCGGCAGCCAAAGGATGAGGGCGTGCACGACAGAGCCGCGCATCACAGAGATGAAGCGATGAAGTTAGCTCGGGGAAAGGAGCGAGATGGATTGCTGGATCACGAGACTGTGAGAGATGATGACGATGATGGTTTGGGAGAGGCCTTCATCCTGGCTGATGATGATAAACCACTTTTGTGATGCACAGCACCTTGGTTGCGTAATTACCATATTCATGATCGTGCTCTCAATTCGGTTTACAATTCAGGATCCGCGTCTCGCATTGTCGAACGACATTCATCCGCTTAACACAGCAGGCCCATTGTGCATTCAAAATGCGTTTGGGTGACTTGTAAAACTTACATAACGCGATGAGTTACTCGTGCCGTGGGACGCATTACTCAGCGCAGACGCAACACAGACGCTAAGTAATCACCGCACGATCTCTCAAGCGCTGGACATCGGAGCCGGTCACCGCGGCGGTCTGCATCTTCCTCATTGTTCGGAGCCTTAATTATCCTTGACACCTAAGACAATGGAGCAAAAATAATAACAATAAAAAAGGCCAGAGAGCGGTGATTAGGAATTTCAAATAACCTGTTATTATCCGCACTGTGAAAGTGACCCCACGTGTTTACAACTGCTCTCCATGCTGTAGTTCACGAGGTAGGGAGGGATACAAGAAGGGGTTGGGAGGGGGGGCATTAAAACCAAATCTGCGAGCCAGCTCTCAAGCAGACTCATTACCACTCAAGATGTGTCACCTTCACAATGCTAAGTGCGCTCTGACCGATTTATCCTGCCAGATTAATGAAAAATGTACGGTTATTGTTGTTAATACGTCTCACGCCAAGGCGGCTCTTGTGTTTTTTTTCCTTGCACGGCAACGTCTCGTGCATCAATAGTGCAATATCCAGAGATAGAAAGAGAGAGAGAGCAGCATCGTTAATTGGAGATTCGCCCAAACTCTGGGGCGTTCGTGGCAGCACAACACGGGCGGCCCCTTCGCCTCGAGCAGGGCACGTGGCGTACGGAGCGTTGAGCAACCAGGGGGGGCCTTGCCCCCCCCCACCACCTCGCCACAACCTCCTGGTGGCCAAATTTACGAGTTGGGGGGGGGGCCTTGACAACCACCGTGAAAAATATTTTCAACAGCAGTGTAAAAGAAGAGGAACGCTTATTTAAGACGCCGTTTAAATCCGTTTGACTGCGAAAATGCTTTCACTTAGTCGTGGCTGCATTTTGCGAAGACGGCGCGCCCCATACAGCGTTAAACGTGCGAGACCGTGATCGTAACGCTTGTGATTAGATCGTAACGATTGAGCCGCGATATGCGGATAGCCTAGGGAACGACCGTGCGATACACATCAACATATCGGCACGCTAACTTAACAAATGCCGCACTCCCCCGAGCTGATCAAATCGTTGCAACGGCACTAAGAGCAGGGAGCAGGTCCCTCTGTCTTTCACGCACAATCATGCGCGTTCAACCACGTGACACCTCCCATCTCTTCGTGATCCACCGACCCCAACTCCAAGTCGCCGGACGAGAGGCGTTCGCCAATCAGTACAAGTCGAAGTTGGTGCTCACCTCCCGTTGACCACCCTGAGACAATGGGGGGGGGGGGAAACTCCACATTCCTATGGTGGGGGAATGACTTCGTTTCCTCGCAAAGTGGTTACTAGTTGTATCGGCCTTGGAGGGATGATGGGCTGAGCCAAACTCCCCCCCCAAACCAGGATTTGAACTCGCAACTTTTTGCGTTTGTGTCCTGCCCGGCGCTCTTACCGCTTGAGACACGTGCCCGGTTCATTCCACACACACCCACGAAAAAGCATTGCATCGTTCCAATAGTTTATGTACCTTAATTCTAGATTTGAAGCTTTCGTGACTGCAAGGATTCATACTCTTAGGTTCTTTCGGTAAAGTCACGTAGGTAAAAAATAATAATAAAATAAAATAATAATAAATGAAAATAACTTAATTAAATCACGACGTTTCGGAAGCAACACAAGCCTCCGTCATCAGGTGTAACTGCTCCAGTAAAAATAACTGTAGCTACAGTAATTTTTTTCCGAAACGTCGTGATTTAGTTTAGTTATTTTCATTTATGAATATTTTATTATTCATATTTTTTTCCCTACGTGACTAATTTACCGAAAGAACCTAAGAGTAGTTTATGTACCATTTTCATCCTGCCCACTTTGCCACAGCACCTCAATCGTTTTCCTAAACGTGCTGCTGTTGTTGTTGTTATTATTGTTGTTTTGCCGGCCGAGCTTGGTCGAACAAGGGTGACGTGACGTCACTAGAGCGAAATCGCGCGATGACGTCATGCGGGGCCCGGATGACGTCACGGCACGTTGACGTGGGGCACGTGGGCGGTGAGCGACTAAGAAAAGCGCGCGCTTTTCTTAGTCGATGTCGTGAGGGGAAATTTTAATCTATAAAATATAAAAAAAAATTGTGTTAGATCGTGTAAATATATAAATGTGTCGTTAAACCACCACCCGACA
Organism: Lampetra fluviatilis; assembly: GCF_964198595.1. Lineage (NCBI taxonomy): Eukaryota > Metazoa > Chordata > Hyperoartia > Petromyzontiformes > Petromyzontidae > Lampetra > Lampetra fluviatilis. The sequence continues at coordinate 13,834,899 of NC_136285.1, read as the reverse complement.
CAGCCAATTGGTAAGTTTGTCACGTAAACAGAACATGCCAATTCGTTACGAGTACAGCACACCGCTGTGTTGGAGAACAAATCCACAACATTTACAGTCTGAATACGTTTCGCCAGTACATTGTTGTAATCTACTCAAGATGTGTTTGTTTGCTTCAAAATAGTTGTTTAATCACTCGTATTTTAAGAAAGTATCGTATATATTTTTTTCCAGCACAGTGGTGATCATTTAAATTGTGATGACAAAAAAATACTATATTCTATGGCTCTTGCGGTAAAGTCACGTAGACAGAAACAAATAATAACAATACAATAATAAAAATGAATAAAAATATTTAGACGTTTCGATCGCCATCCTAGTGACGATTGCTTGTGTTGCGATCGAAACGTAATATTTTTTAAATTATCTTCATTTGTATTTTATTTTTTCTTCTATCTACGCCAATTTACCGAAAGAACCATAGAATATGAATTCCTGCAGTCACGAAAGTTTAAAGTAAATAAAATGCTATTTATGTTTTCCGTTCAGTGCCACAGCAGCAAGTTTGTGGTATTTAATTTTCGATTTAAAGCTTTCGTGACTGCAGGGATTCATATTCTTGGTTATTTCGGTAAAGTCACGTAGAAGGGAAATAATAAAATAATATGAATAATAAAATAAACTATCTTTTATTATTTCCCTTCTACGTGACTTTACCGAAAGATCCAAGAAGAAGTTTGTGGTATTGAAGCCGCGTCAGTGTTAGGCCGCAGGATATTATCCGGATTAGTGGAACTCGCAATTTATTCCGTCGTGTACAGAATTTTCACAGCAAAGTTTAAGTCTTTATTTGAAGCTTTCGTGACTGCAGCAATCCATACTCTTTGGTTATTTCTTAAAATTAACGTACTGTAGGTAAAATACAATAAAACACGACGATTCGGGCACACCTGATGATTGACGCTTGTGTTGCGTGGTTTATTTTATTTTTCTACCTACAGTAAGTGACTTTACCGAAAGAACCAAAGAGTAAGCAATTGTTAGGTTAATAATATTTCAAGGACAGTGCATACATTATCAGTTGTGTTTTTTTGCTTGCATTCCGACCGCAGGTATTGTGGTCAATGCAAACATGACTCCTTGTAAAAAAAGGTGTCAGTTTTGTTGGCAGATAAAAGGGTAAAAAAACAATTATCATATTTTGCTACTGGAAAAGGAGGTTCAAATGGTGTAAATATTAGATTGTGTCACTTCAAATCCGGTGGGTTTGTGTGTGGTCCCTGCCGTACTTTCCGAAGGGTCTTCTAATCCGGTGTTTCAAAACGTACAGACGTCGCAATAAGTTTTTTTTACTTATCAAGTTATTTCTTATTGCCAGTTTCAGATCATACGCGTTTTAAAAAAAAATAAAGATAAACACTTAACATGTTTTGTAACTTCCCTCAAATATTACGCGTGGCCTACTTAACGCTTGATTCTGTTAATTTATCGCAATTCACAGCAGCGATTGCATGAAATTGTTTATTTGAATCGTCTTGTTGTTTTCTTGTTATTTGTTTTGTACCGATTTTTATAAACCCATTTCATATTTTTTTAAACAGGTGAGAACTCCCAAGAGACCTGATACATGCAAGAGTAACTGGGTATGTGTGTATATATATCACTGAACACAAAAGGTGTATAACAGGCTAATACTGTAGACCATGATTCGCATGTGCAGTCATATTGTCAATCCACTGCTGGATTGTTTTGCGTGTCTGTGTCTGCACAAAGTGTCAGATCCTCAGAGTGACTTGGGAATGGCCTTTCCCTCAGACAAAGAAGATGGGTCCAGAGCATTCGTGATGAGTGATATATGCATTGTCTTTAAAACTAATTGGCCTACACCAGACTTGGGTGCCTTACCACAGGTATCTATTTGGTGGTTGAAAATCTTAACACCTGTTTTATTTCCAGAAAGGATAAAGCCTATTTTTATTTTTTCATGGCATCCATCCTCCCTTTACCATATCCCCATTTCTCGCACCTCCTTCCCCAGTAGCGATTCTTGGACCCAAATAAAGGGGATACTTCGAGGAGGGACCCATAGTTATACCCTCAACGCAAAGGTGCTGAAGGTCAAGGTATTGAGGGTCAAGGTGTTGAAGGTCAAGGTGCCAACCATAATTGTTCGCTCTCCCAACGCTGGCAGAAAAGTCTTCACTCGGAGGATCTCAAGAGAGCCCCCCTTCACTGGATCGTGTTTTGGTCTACTCTTCCACGGTGGCCAGACGTCTCGAAAGAGGTGGGGCGTTACCCACCCTTTACCCCACCACACGCGAATTGTTGTCAAATCGACTTCAACCTAACAACTGTGGTTGTACCCTTTTATGTTGCTGGATGACGGACAGAGGCGGAGGGATTTAAGAAACCTACACCGTTTCAACCGCCACGCCGGGAGATCGAATTGAAGAGGTGACCTCTTGAACTACAAGCCCAGCGTGCTCATCATGAGGAAGTCGAAAGTGATTTCCTGCTCTTAATGAGCATTGAACTAGTGGTAGAAATTCCACATTCCAGTTTGTAATTACGAGACTGCCAGAGTTTGGAAACTGTAGCCCACGGACAATATCTTCTGACTAGCCTTTTGCCCGTCCAAGGATGGGTGTATTGCAGTAAATCTGAAACTTGCAACTGAAAAGCAGCCTGCAACTTGATATTAATTGCATCAATTCGTGTGCAATTTGTAAGGTCGTGGTGACACAGACTTAATTCATTTAAAGGTTATAATCCCTTGTTGATCAGGACATCCTTTTTACTTCTATGTCTCAATAGCGTGATGTGAGGGTTCTGCCTTTGTAGTGAGGGTTGTAAGTTGACGCTGAGGGGGGGGGGAGGAGACGCCTCGCCCCCCCATGTGTAGTGACGTCGTCGGCTAATGAGTATTAATGAGGGAGGGTCCATGTGGAGGACGTCACCTGTTCATTATTATTGATGAGGGGGGCTGGCCGACGTGGAGTAACGTCACGTGCGGGACACAGCCATTCTTGGCTCATATTATCCGATGATTTGTGACTTCATCTCATAAGGGCATGCAGCGACATGAGGCCTCCCACTCAGAAATACCCCGCAAATCATATTTAACCATCACTGCAATCATCTTGGCTGCAATAATCAAGTACTAGAGGGGGAATCTTTTCCATTAGGTAACAAAACTACTTATAAGCTTAGTGCGCTCAATCACTTCCCTCATTGAGAAAGAGACCCTTGTAATGTCAGAAGTGAGTGAGGTGTGTTTTAATGTGCGGACCCGCGAAAGGTGTGTGGAAGTCCTGGTCATCAGTGAGTAAGGAAATCGTTTCTCACCACTGCTATAAGCGCAGAAAACACTTTAAGGCCAGGTGTCAACTGCAGCTGCTGTATTATCCGGTCGATGAAAGTGATGAGGTGCAATGATCATTAATATCATTCAACATTGACCCTCTAGCTTCAACAATAGTTTTCCCCCATCCACCCAGAGTAGCCTCAATGGGGGGGGGGCGGCACTGATGGCACTGCTGTTCATTAGTAGAGGGCACACACACCCGAGTAGGTGCTACATTGCTCTTACCCCTGACCACCCAGTCTGCCGAATGAATTATTGATCATTGCCCCATCTGCTGCTGGCCCAAGACGCTGAACTGAGTCATGCGCTTTCACTTTTGGGGCCAAGGGTGAAGGTGATTCACAGTGGAGGCTAAAGGAGCATTCTGCACATCCTCAGGAATTGAACGGTTGTCAGTTCGTCTTATTAGGCTGCCTCGGTTTGGCTGCCAAAAGCTTGGGTAGTTGCCTACATTCATATGGAGTCCATAAGAATTCGTTATTCTGCAAGTCTTGCTTTTTGAGTGCATGTTTGTCCTTTTATACAATACTGTATTTATTGTGCATTCACCTCTGTGTAGGTGTGGGAACTTACCAGTCAAAATGAACACTCACACCTGCAATGCAAGTGATTTATACAGCCTTAATCCAAGGTAAGCGTAAACCTAATATACATTATTATGGCGCGGTATAGCATGTACATTACCAAAATGATCACTTCCTAATTACCAATTATTTTCACTCACTGATTAAATGAAGACAAATGACCATTTTATCGTGATTATTTTAAACAATCATTCACGCTGACTACCTATGTTTTTTTTTATCTAGGAGGGAATCTTCACCTCGTAATGCATTATCCTGCCATGACAGTATGGTGTCAGGGGAAACCTATTAATTTTGCCATGATATTTTTTTAAATAAAAAAAACGTGTGAAGATATATATGTGCATGCACAATTGTGTAACAATTCAAGACGTGACAAAATAGGCAGCGGTGAGCCCATCGTATATCTTTAAGGGGGACAGGGGTGGCGATCTATGCAGTCGCTAAGTGAACAGTCTCTATGATGATAGACTGAGCTGCCAGGGTGGGGGTGAAATTTGCTTTGAAAGAGAGACTTTTCCCCCTCCACCCCACATGTGACACCATCTCCAAACCATTTTCAAGCACAGTATCTGGAAAAAAACGTGTATACTTTAACACATGTAGGTACATCATAATCTAATCTGACAAAATTGTGAGTACCAATTAAATATAAATACTCTGTCGACAAATACAGAATTATCAAATGTGGTAAGGACTTTTTAAGACTGCATTCAGAATGTGAATGAGTTTTTTTAGTTATGGATTTATATAGAAACGTTAGGCCCTTATCTAGCAGTCGAATGACCATGGCGTATTATGATCTTTATATATGCTGCATGTCATGTTAAAAGAGGCATCTGCATATATTTTAGTAGGTATAAATTAAATATATATGTTTCTATATATATATCATAGGACCTTTGCCAGTACCAAAATATGAGAAGAGGTTTTTTCCCTTTTATCTGGCAACAAAAAAGGTGTTAAGTTGTTAAAACACCAAACTGAAACCTTTTATAAGGAATCACGTCTGCATTCATCAAAATACTTGTGGTCAAAATGCCAACAAAAAACATACTCTGATAATATAGATCCCATGAATGTTAATTTATTATAGCCTCAACGGAGGTCACAATATATGTTTCTCCACTGTAAACCCATATTTACTGTTGATGGTGGTATGGATTTAAAGGAAAAAATTACACATACTTTTAAGACAATACTATGTCAGAAATATCAAAGGGCTGTGTTGATAAAAACAAAGTACGATTTTGATTAGACATTCGTGCAATTTTGTATAATTTCCACGAATATATTTTAATATATGGCAACTGCTATATAAGCTCCCTCGGCTCAAACCAGCATAACAGGATAAAATATAAAGTTAACATCCCGGTGTAAAATTGCAGCTGCACTGGAGTTTTGAAAGGTATTTATTATTGATTTCTCCGTTATGATCAATAATACATCTAGTGCAAATAGGTTGAAATTGGATGGGCTGTCAGGTTGGGTGAGATTGAAGGCATTGCTTGTATTTTTGCCATTTTAAATGATTGATTGTAAATTATCCGAGAGCAGCCATAACATGCATTACACTCATATTTATTTCTAGAGTCTTTAGAGGTCTGCCAGTCCAAGCTTTGATTTGTGGCCCTTCAAATCCCTCTGAAATATTGTTCAAACCCACGTGATGTGGTTGGAAATATTTGCGGCAATAATAAACCATGAAATAGAACTCCAGGCAATAATGGTCCAATTACACAGTTCCTTTAGAAGTTAAAACTGGAGGAAACATTTCGAATTTTAATGGGCCATTTATATTCCTCGATAACAGAAAACATGAAAATGAAAAATATACGTATATACATTACAGCATCTAATCAAATACATTGACTACAGTTACGTTATTTTAACAAAATGACAGTTCACCTACGGTGTGTTTATCATGATCACTCATTTTGTGTTTGAGAATTTATAATGTACAAATGTATGTATGTTATATCATAATAAAAAATAAAGTATTTGTTTTAATCCACGAAGTCCTCAATGTCTCACAGTGCATTTCTCTACATATCCATTGCCCAATACATGCAATTTTTTAAATCTCGGGACAATGTTATTGTTGAATGTGCCAAGTTTTTGTTCAGTGCATTGTGTTTGTCCACATGTAAGTTTTAATATATGGCTCATGAAATAGAGTCGACTGCAGATCAGACTGAACGAATTAGACATCACAACAAATAATTAGAAAAAAAAGAATCAGTTCTTGAATTTGTGATTCCTGTACCTTACAAGTCATCAAATCACGGTGTGGATGTTACTAAAATTGACAAGGCTTCACGTTTCCTATTATGTGTGTCCCTCACATTCATCCAACTCCAGCAGACTCGCTCTGAGCCTGAGGCACGAGCCTCCAAGCAATTACTCGAGCCAGGGGGACTCACAACTTCTCTTCAATTCCCAGAGCATGGTGGAAGCTCAGGCCAGCAATATGTACTGTCTGCCATCACAGATGGAGGTGAGCAAATAGTTAAAATTGCTCCAGGTTGCTGAAAGCTGTAAAAGTATGCATGTTTATCTCTGGCAGTCTCGCGAGGGAATTAAGGCATCATATGCCTGCGTGATCATTATTATTTCTGTTGAAAGGCAGTGTAATGTAGTTAATGTTAATGGGAATTATCCAGAAATGAATTTACTTGCATAACAAGTAAAAAAAATGAAAGCAAATTAACTGTTACAAAAAAATGACATTTTGATGTACCTGGAAGTAAAATTTATCAAATTTGTGGTCGTAATGGAACATTAATACTCTGCTTACTTGGCTATTAGCATCTGAACAGTTATATACCAATATACAATCTTGCTTGGTGGCATATGCCTGGTATCCATTTACTAAATTAATCCTACAGAGGACCTTTTAGTGAAGCATATATACTTTGTGAAGGTAATTTTGGTTTGCGACACTAGTTTGCAATCATAGTGTGCAATTGTAGTGTTGTTTTTGTCTGCATTACCTACCCACAGGCTTTTTGCCTCTTCCATTGTACAGTCACAGGTGATGTCAATAGATTTGTCTTTTGTACAACCTTTTAATACTGAAGTGCATCTGTAAACAGATGGCAGTTTAATTAAAGTCTGTGCTACATTTGCATATTATGAAGTGCACATTTTGCAGTAGATGTTGTTGCTGTCGCACAATCAAGTTTATATGCATGTGCATATTATTTCTGGTGCATCAGAATTAAATTGGTTAGTAAATGTGTTACACGCATGACTGATTATGCCACTTTAACAGGCAGCTCCAAGCAATGCTTTGGGGACACATGTCCATGCTAACTAATAGCACAGCAAATGCAGTGTGAGCACTGGTCTTCTGTAAGATACCACAGGGCAGTGTAATATTTGATGACAGTGATAACAAATGTATAATGGTGATTAATAAATGTATGGTTTCCTGCAATGACTTGTATTTAAACCGGCAAATTTTGTGAAAGTCAATCGCGAATGGTGGGGTTATACAGGATTATGCATATACAAAAAATATGCAGAACCGATTAGATTATTTCATATGGAAAGAGCAGAGCACATTTTTCCCCCACAAATGCAGAATAGCAAATAACATAGTAATCAGATTTCTTCACTATTTAAATCAATCATTCTTTCTGAGAACATGTTCATAACTCCCGTGTTACTGACTGCAAGGTCGTGGCATAGACATATTTTGCCCTGTGGCCCTGGGATCTGAGCTAAAAATATGCAATCGCTGCCTTGGGAATAAATTTATCCAGGACTACAGGTAGGCCAATTAGCAGTCAATTTTGGTATCAAGTTGAATCTCTATTCTGCTAGGTACAAGATGTCCATATTTGGCATTTAAGTCGGTAGTCTTATAATTTAAGGTTGCCAATATTCCAATCGCCTGTTCATAGCAAGGCAAATGTGTATTTTGTTTATTTGGTTTTATCAGATTCTAATTTTTTTTCTAGTGTAAATCATTATCCTCAGCAGCTATGAACTGCTGTGACTTTAATGGTAAATCTGTGTTATTGCAGGTGTATATTAATGCCTAAAAACAATGAATTGCAGTACATGGTCTGAATAGCTTTTGTGTTTGTACTTTTCAGTCAGAGCCTTTCAAGTACCATGACAAATACAAGTCCTTTGCACTGTTCCACGGTGCAGAAGGCAAGGAAATTGCGTCCATTTACCAGGCACAGGGGCAGCTGCCAAAACAATCCTCCAACTATGTTGAACAGCTGGAGTATTTAAAGATGATTTCAAAAGAAAATGAGAGAAGGTATATATATACTTGATTTGAAGCTTTCATGACTGCAGGAATTTACCAGTCTTGCTGGGTCTTTCTCTCCCCCTGCCACCGCGGGGTGGATTTCCACACAGCTCTCTCATTGACATGCTAATTTCTCTGCTCCAGCAGACCCACCTCTCTCTCTGCCCCCCCCTCTTTCTCTATTTAAGACCACGACACAGAGGCATTGGATCACTATGTGCCTATGTTGTGTCTCTCTATGTCTGTGTCTCCGTGTCTGTGTTTTGTCTCTCAAATTTAGTTCTACCTGATGATGATTGCTTGTGTTGCAATCGAAACGTCGTATTCTATTATTTAATTTATTTTCTTTCTACGTGACTTTACCGAAATAACCAAAGAGTAAGGTATATATAATAATGCAATTTTGCCATGATCTGTGTTCATATAGCAACATGCCATTAACCTGTGGCATTGGTACCATGGTGATGTTTAAGGGTTTTAGCCATTAAGTTATGCAAAGCATTTTCTCACCTTGAGCAATCCTTATGGTTTCACTTGCCTTCACAGCCAAGCTGACATTTTGCAGACATTTTGTAGTTTCTAATTTGAACACGAAAGTAGTATGGCCATTCTGGAGTTAAAAAATATATTTTTAATGTTTCCTGTATGAAAATTAGCTCACCCACAATTCTATGCGAGTGAAACTTCCCTCGTCCACATGGATGTGAGTGAACTTTTATCCTTTTATCATAGCCTTTTAACAGGATTAATGGAACACTTTCGGAAGATTACTGTGTGACTCATTCACAGATGCCTGTTTCCATAAGTGCAGCAAAAATATTTGTTTGAAAAAAGCTCATTGGATGAACAGAAACTTACCCATTGGCATTTCCTCAAAACTTAGCCTGCAATGTATTTTGCTATAAGGTAATGTGAAAATTACAATGATGAGTATTTTGTCTGCTTGTGCACCACTGCAAATACAATTCCCAAGTTTTATTTGAACTCATCTTCTTTGCTTCTAGGGAAAACTTGGAGCACATTTTGTTGGTTATAAGCAACATGGAACAAAAGGTAAAAATACATGTTTTTATGAAAATAAAATTCATACTTGATATCCACTGTGGGGGAGCAGTGGAACATAGTATAAACCTGGTTATCTGTTTGATTCCCAGCCATGGATAACATCAATGAAGAATATCAGTATTGGTCACGGCACCCTCTCCACCAATTTGTACTGACCAGTGTGGTCAAGTATAGTCAAGCAAATTCCTATGACAAACAACATGGAAAGGCCTTCGTCCACTGAAAATGTCGCCGGCATTACATATCCAAATTTGCATCAGGATAATTTCGTCATAATGTACCATTTTAAATAATAACATTCAAGAACGCGTTTGTACACCAAGGTGATTGTACATTTGAGGGTAAAAAAAAATAAGTTAATAGCCAGAATCATTGTCTTAAAGACATTAAATAATGACAATGCAAAGCTTCATGACATTACTGTATAATCCAAATAAAAAACCCTGCATAAATTATTTTATAGAGCCTTATCGTTACATGCCAGAACAGCGCCATCTGCTGTTATCCAGCCTGGCTTTGAGCATCCAGTTTATGTGCTTGTATATTTGTGAATTCAGAAAACTCACTTAAATTCTTAGCTCTTAATTGTTTTATTAAGAATTTTGTTTTGGTAAAAATAGGTTATAAAGATCGTACACAAAAAAATGTATGTCTAAAATGAAATCCCAAAAGCGAAAATGGCTATAATCTTGGTCTGCTAGTGCAAATTTAGGATACATGAAAAACTGCCCTTTGTACCCCCTTGTGTCCAATTCATGTCACATGCATTTGCCTGAGGATGACCTTGCTGAGGAGTTTAAACAGCACGATGCTTTTGTAAAGAATAATTTACAACCTTTTTGACAACATTTGTGAAGTTGCTGTATGTGGAGATTGATCATACTTCATATTTATGGTCAGCACAAGTTGGTAAACTGAGGGGCTGGTTAGATATCTCTCAAAACTGATGTTAGGAATAAAACTTAGGTTTGTACATTCATTGTGCAGTGCACGATACACCTCGGCCACCAAATCACTGTGCCACTTTTCCAAGCCGCATGCTTTTCTAATTTTTGGGATGGTCATATGCTTCTGTGATTATCTTCAGAAATTACTTTACTCTTTTCAAATGTTTAAATTTCACAATTTAAGTGCTCGTTTGCTTGCATTCCTGATTGTCAGATAAACGAACTTCAAACGGAGCTGACGAGAGAGCGGGAGAAGAGAGAACTGTTGTACTCCGTGATATCACAGATGAACAATCTGCTGCAGGGACTTGAAACCAAAGTTGCCAAGCACAATGAGATTCTGGGAGAAGTCCTAAACCAACAGGTAATGATAAATGGGAACTTTCAGAATCACCAAAATAACTTTCACGAATTCCAGAGTCGTCTGCTGGGTGGGCAGGCACACTTCGAAGCACACATGAGTGAGCTCCACGAGGAAATCAAAAGCGTAGCAGCAAACCAGAAAAACTTGGCATTTCAACACGGCTTTTCCCAAACCAACCGTGATTTGTCCACCGAGCAACCAGCCAGATGCATGCCTCAGGTAGTGTGTGGTAATAAAGTGGTGAAAGTGGATCCAGTTACAGATGAGAAAGTTACAATGGAACTGAAAGAACAGGTGTTGCCGAGAGCTGTCAAGAGATTGAGTTCACAGGAGCAACCTACTAGGACAGTTATCAATCCTTTGTGCTTAGAAGACGATTCGGATGACGATTCTGATGACGAGGGGTTTCCTCTTCGCCTTATACAGTTAAAAAAAAAAAATCCTGTCGGTGAAATAAAGTGTGGAAATAGAAAGGCTCACCCTAGCTGGAGACAAAAAGAAAAGCCTGGAAAAAGAGTTAAGCACGCAAACCAAAAAAGTGTTGTAAAGTCACATGCGTGCAGTTTCTCTATGGCAAACCAGGTTTCATATTCAAAAAGGAATAAAGTCAACGATGTGACACAAGATAAAAACATCTCTAGAGAGGGCACACGTGTTACCTCAAGTCCAAATTGCGAATCATCCGGGTCATCAAACTCCGGCGAATCCAATAACAATGGTTCGTTATATTCAGATACAGGTTCAGCACGCAGTGGTGGTATAAGTCGAGAGCAAGAATTGTGGGATCTATCTCCCACCACCTCACCTATGTCAACAGCATGTAACTATACCTCATGAATTTCATATTCACAACAGACATCATTTGACAAGGTCCCTTGCCTGTAACATCTGGCAGATGAGCATTGATTCAAGCAAGTCGGACTCCTCATGAGCTGCAATGAACGTCAAAATTTATCCAGTTTCGCTTCTATTGAATGCTGCTAAAATTAGGCACTCCCAAGAGGCCGTGCAGCCAATGAGCTGTGTAATAAATATTCTATTTTCATGGAGACATGAAAGACTTGTCTGCATGTTATATTCTCCAATGCAAATGATAATTTTTCAGTTAAACATTTGATTATTTTCAAAGAGAATTTACTGTTTACAACATATTTTGACTGAAATCTTGTATCTGTTCAATGTGTTAAAGAGTTCAACATGTAGTGATGTGTTAACCAGACATTAGCTTAGTTTATTTTCTTATATACCAATGGGCTTGATGGCATAATCTCTTTAAAGTACGTGGTTTTCAATTGCATAATTTTACATTTCTTAGCAACGTTGAATCACAAAGTACAAATCTTTATAATCGATTTGAATTAATCTGCATGTTAAAATTGCTTACCGTATTTATATTAAAGAAAACCCATTTGTTAAAGCCAACAGTTTTACAGATAGAAAATGTAAACCACGTTTCCCAGAAAAGTTGGATTTTTTGTTCAAACGTTAATCCTTCCATGTTTTGCATTTGTTGTTGGAATAAAAATATTCACATTAAGATATTTTCGTTGGTACGTGTTGTGGATAAAACGCAATCCAAACTCATGACATGTCATCCTTCAGTTCTTTATTTAGATTTACAACCATGATGCCAATGTTTTAATTCCTCATCAGAACATGATAAAGATGACCATACTATCGATACTACTGTGATACATTGTTCAACTTGAGGATCATAACTGTAATAACTCGTTAAAGATTAACTACGTTACTATATCATTGCACAACGGCTACAACACCAGGCAGTTATCACGCTACAGTCTAAAATGTGGTCCAGTCCGCTTCTTTAAAGCAGCAGGGCAGTTGCCGAATAAATTACAACCGTTCGTGGTTCACTTTTTGCCACACCATGTAAACTTGCCCACTTTAGCAGGAATGTTCGTTAAAATGAGTGCTTTTCAACTTAGAAAGTGCAATCAAAACTCAACTTCAAAAGGAATTTGTTACTCTTAATACTGTACTGTTTTACTCCAAACAGATTCATGGTTACTTCATGTTTTGGACCGTTATCAGTGTCAAACCTCTGCGTGGGAAATCACATCTGCTGCCGCCAGCTTCTCTGGGAAGCCAACCTAAGCGTGTCAATTATCAGCCATTCTTTTATAACTTGGGGTAGCTGTAGTGAAACATTTGAATTAGGTTCTGTACAATTCACTTGGACCACCTGCAGTTGTAAATTCGCAAGTAGGGTACGTTAACACAAATATAATTACATGCAAATTGCACCGTTAACTCTTGTCCCAAAAAAAGATGTCACGAGTGTCGTTCTAGCTGAATTTCCCTACAGGACTTCATACAGTTGCAACATGGAGACTTACGTACGTCACTGGTGAAGAGGTGTGAATTGGTGTGGTTTATTGGCTAGGCTGTACCGACAGCCCAACTCGTGGGAGTGTTGGGTGTAAGGAGGGGAGTGGGAAGGGAAGAGTTTGGGGAAAAAGTGAAAGAAGCTTGATAGGGTTTATTACTGCTCCTCTTCCCCAAATATGTCGTTCTTCTTGCGCTTGACTTCTTCAAAGTCGAAATCTGCGCCCGTCACGCGCTTGTATATGTCCTTGATGTCGTTGCACGTAGTCTCAAAGTGAGTGGTGGCGTCGTAGGAACGCGAGATGAAAATCTGAACAAGTGGAATGAGACATTACAAATCGCAATGTTACGTTGTACAATGTTTATCCAAGGTGCAGACACGACTGCTTCTCAACTCGCCGTTGCAAATAGGCGAGACATGATTTTCTTTTGAGCAAAGGGAAGAGATTTTTTAAACTGATTTTTACAGGAAGATCAGAAGGGAGCTTTGAGCAAAGGAAGTGAACATTTGCTCTCAAAAGGAAGATTCCACATTGCTGTAATGATGCCAAGTTAATGAAATGTTCTGGACAGATGTTTTGATTGGTAGAACAGTATGTAAGCTTCAACAGTAACATTCTTCCAGTCATGACTGCAGCATTTCTATGACGAACAAGCAATGCACCATTACCTGGCTTTCGAGTCCAAGATCGGTGGGTTCGTACATGTCACAAACAGTGACAAACCTGCAAAGTGAGAGGTTCAAAAAGCTTAAATTAATACTTAAACCGCACAAAGTGGACACCTACTTGAATAAACATAACAATGGATGTGGTTCCCATCTTCGCTGCGGAAGTTTGAATATCATCTGCTCGTATACGTGTCTCTCCCAATGTAACTTAGGGAGAAGTGGTCAGAAATTCCAATGTAGTTCTCTACTGATAATGAAGCTACCAAACTAATTGCTTTAAAAATGACATGTAAAGGTTATAGTAAATTATAATAATAATTAAGCTGTTCACTTGCACAAATCCAGCATGCTTGGGTGTTAGAATAAAACCACTTAGTCTGGCACTTAATGGCATTGCAAAATTAATCCCCTTTAAAACGTCTGACAATAAAATTTAAACAAATTTGCAAGCTTATGAATTATAATTATAGTGCAAGAGCAGTGTGGTCACTCAGTGCAAGTTGATGGAGAAGCTAGTCATGCCCTCCAGGTTTGTGGCAGTACCCCAACTAGAATACTTGACGAGAACTAAAGAGCCACTTCTATTGCGGCGACAATTTGGCATCCATCGATGTTCACTTGTCCAAGTCAAAAGAGTACCCACTTGGACTTTGAGAGTCAATTTAAAGGACTTAAAAGCCATAGTTTTGCTTACGGACACCACCCACAGTGGGTTCTATTGATTTTTTTGGCACCATGGAAACAGAACTTGAGTTTTTGAAAAGGGCAGGTGCTAGGTGGCCTGGTGACTCGGAGGTCAGCAAGCTGAGCTGGCAGTATTGAGATCCTGGGTTCAGATCCAAACAATCGGCCGTGATGAGGCCGGGTTTGCAAGTTTTGCGAGTTTATGGTCTCAGCATGATCACCGATGTCTGCACACTAAAAATAACTAATGAATTTGATTTTGCACCATGGATACATTCCAGTTCTGAAAATGTAAACATGAGAATGACAAATGTGACAATTATTACGATCATATGCAGAGCAGAAGAGAAGTGCTGCTCCCTACTATGTGGACCAGAGTTCACTTAAAATTATCTCACAAGCAGGCGTTACATCGACTTTAACCGATTAGATTGTCCCATGAAATTACACCGATATTTATTTTGTTTTATTTTTCCAGAAAGCCACACCGAGTAGTCAGAGCTCGTTTTCATAAGGATTCTCTGCATTGGGTTTTATTTTCAGATGTTTTCAGCCAATTCACGTGTTTACAAATGGGAGGAAACTGGAGCGTCCGGAGAAAACCCACGCCTTGCGCGAGGGGGCAACACTATCCCCGTACAGATGAAAAACAGATGGCAATTAGTCCACTTACAGGAACTACCTTCTCCAGGCGAGACAGGGATATGGCACCTTGCTAGCAAAAAGGTGGTAAACAGAGAAAAAATCTAAACAACAGGTGGACCCGATTGGGTTGCCACAGTTGACCCCGCTTGAAGCACTGCGTCTCCCCAGGCAGCTCTGCTTGCTGCTCACTTCTGATCGATGGGCTCGAGCAGCTGCAGGGCCGGCAACACCTCGGCTTCGGGGTCTTCCGTCTCCACGGTGGTGCTGACGATGGCGATGTACTTCCCCTGCGCCGCGACGTTGTGCGCGAACGAGATCATGCACACGTAGATGTCTGGGGGGGGGAGGTGGCAGAGGGGAGAAAACGCGTCGTTAGTGCAGCGGTGATCCCATTTGTCGTTCACGGGTTCAACAGTCTTGTGCGAGACAAAACCCACAAACATTTCTAAAGCACAGCTGCAGAAGCACTTTCAGACCAACAGGATGACGATTTAGCCAGTTTTAGAGTTCACGAAGACCACAAGTCTCCTTTCTATGGGTGCAAGTACAAGACAACAGATATTCCAATAAGTAGACAAAACACAACACACACAATGCTAGATGAAGGCCTCTCCATGCTGTCAGTCATGGTGGTCATTTAAGCATGCCTCAAGCTGGTCAGTGCGAGTTTAAGTGGGGAAACGAGAACAAGTAAGCGTATCACCACCGACGTTAAGTCATGGCCAGAAATCAAACTCGGGTGGCCTGGGTTCATAGCGCAGTGCGCTCACCACTGCGCCACTGCTCCAACCCATAAAAAAGATTCATAAATATTAAGTAACATATATAGTAAATATATTGTTTTTGCAGCACAAAGATTGGTTGTAGTTATATGTTACTAACATGGTTCCTGGAATATAAGCACATTTGGAGTAACTTAATAGTAAAGGACAACCATTTAGTCTTCTCAACTTCTCTCAGAACTCAATTATGTTGTTTATTTGCCGAAATACATGAGGGATGACAAATGCTTGCATAATTCATTAATATACTTTTTATAGACTTTTTTCTTTTTAATGCTCTTTGGAAGTGACATTCACTTCGTATACTTGTACTTTTTATGAAGAAGATTAGCACTAATTAAATACTGTCATTTGTTAATTAAATATATTCAGTGAAAGCATCCTTCATCTCAGCACAGCTCTATGCAGCTATTTTAAATGTCCATAAATCAAATTAAGAACGTGTGTATAAAGCATTTGCATGTCCAACTACAGGAAAAACCGAGGAATTATTTTATAATACACTAGCTTTACGATCCGGCTTCGCCCGGGACTTGGATTCACCACACCCGGCCGCCTTTGTCTCCCCAGTGGCGATGTTCACACCACACCAGTTACTCGTTTGAGGCTAAGTCGACATAGGCCCAGGACCAGTTCAAATAATCGTCACCAGTGTTGGCCGTGAGCGGGAATCGAACTTGGGTCGCCGGGTTCGTAGCGCAGCGCGCTAACCACTACACTACAATGCGTCACTTGACCTTGATGTGCAAAAAATATATTCATTTTTGAGCTCCTCCCCCCCCCAAAAAAAAGTGTATTTTGTTAATTTTTGCATGGTGTACAGTCTGGAAAGTACCCACATGGCAAATTTCCAGTTTCTTGCATGTCGGGAAGTACGCTAAACATTTTGGACACACATTCACAACTTTGCCTTTTAAATATATGGAGATAGAAAATCTGAGGCTTGTAAAAATTCATCATCTCTTGTACTTGTGCCTAAACAAATGCCAAGGCCATTTGTGTAACTGCACAAGAAAACCATACCACCTCCATTAAAATGCTTTGAGGATGCACAACACATCTTCAGTGTGGCACCATGGTCTATGAACAGTGACACCTCCAGTGTAGGTGATGGTGTACCTCATTACATTTTAATGCACTGTGAGAATTGTGGGCTTTGCTTTTAAAAACCTATTTGGGTATTTGTTCTTTCTGCAATGCTTTTGAGAAAGCAATCTTACCATGTCAATTTCACTTAATGCACCTTTACTCTGCAACAGCATGATAATTGCAAATCCCTGAGTGAAGAACAATTTTAAAAAACACGTAATTATGTGGGCGAGATTGAAGCAGGAGTAATCTATCTGCATGCGGCAACAATTTGAAAATTGCGAAACAATGCCGCGTGTTCCAACTTGAAGATATTCTGAAAAATGATTGGGATGATAGAAATGTAGAAGACTCGTGAAATTTCACAAAACTTGCGTTAATTCGAGTTGCTGCACGATTGTCAACCTAAGCGCGACACCCATCCAACCACGTCCGGTTCCGCTCCCGTTGTTGTGATTTGATGAGGGTGACAAGGTTGGTAAAAGTGGAGGAGTAAACTTTAACTTAACTTAATATAGCATATGCAAATAACCAACAGATTGCAGTCAACAGATGACACATCGGGAGACCGTGTTACCGTTAAAATAATACCATTTTCAATTATGTCTTTGGGACCCAAGTAAGCCACCAGTCAGAAGCACTTAGCCAATCTCCTCTGAAATTTAATTTAACCGCTCCTTAGATTGCTTTAACTGCAGAAGCTGGTCAAACTCCTTCCACACAATCATCTAAATCATGTCAACTGCACATTAACCAAAAAAGTAAAAGGTCTCATTTTGCTGTATTAATTTAACAGCACAGACAACTACATCAGAAACCACAAGGGGATGACTGGTAACACTTTGCACTGATCAGGCAATCTCTCTTTACCTTCTTGGATACAGTTTGTGCACAAGTGGATTATAAACTCCATTAGAGTCGACACACTCTTGTCGCTGTTGGAAAATTAATAACTTAACTGATGCGAAGCAAAGACAGTAGGCGTCTCTGTTAGCCAGCTGTTATTTTTTCCGCGCTCACTTCGGTGAGAACATACGTGCGTGTGCTCACCTGACTTGCGGTTGACCTGCGTCTGAGGAATGATGATCTGGCAGGAGTTTGCATCGTTGGTGTCCTTGATGGGATGGCTCAGGATGCAAATGACACGCACCACCTGGCCCGACTTCTTCACGTAGTCGGCCGCGTAGCTGGCATCGCAGATCACCTGCTTACACCGCGCCACCTGCGCACAACACAGCGGCGGCACACATCATTCTCACGATGGTTTCCCCTCGAACAAACGACGTCAACACCGCTTGGCTGAGAAGCGGCCGATGGGATAACAAAGGCTTGTGGTCAGTTTAAGTCAGCCGAGGCTTTGGTTAACCAACAAATTATTACAAGTGAACAAAAAAATGGGAAGAACTGGCAGTGGTGTATACTGGACATGTGAAAAAGAGATACAGAGCTCATCGGATTCCTCCAGTCCAAGTAATGATACCGATTCTGTATAGGCACAAAGCACTGGAAAGGGGACTATAGAAATCCGAAATAGAATAGAAAGCATACAACAACGCATCACCTTTATCAATAAACACTGCCTTATAACAAGAAACATAGGCTCACGTTTCTAGCAAAAGCCATTTAAAACAATGGCCGTGAAATACTATATTCCCCCAAAAACACAAGCCTATGATGTATGTTTGCGTTATAACACAACGGAAATGATGATACCGAGTGTAGACAATTCAGATGCTGAGTCACTTGAACAACTACCAAAATTGCCCGGTCCTTACCTGACCCTCGGACTTGACACCAACCACCCGGCCATTCTCCATCACAATCTCCTCCACGGGCTTGTTCAGCATGTACGTTCCACCGTAGATGGCGCTCAGCCTGCGGCAGAGGACAGCCTCAGACAACCCTAATTCTAGATTTGAAGCTTTCGTGACTGCAAGGATTCATACTCTTAGGTTTTTTCGGTAAAGTCACGTAGAAAAATAATAATAATAGAAAATAATAAATCACGACGTTTCGGAGGCAACACAAGTCTCCGTCATCAGGTGGGACCGTCACAGCTGAATTTGTGAACCTTCCCGAAGCCAACTCCATATTAGTCTCGGATAATGCGGTCACTACTACAAGGACAAGTCGAAAAATGTAAAGGCATAACTTTTTCATTCTTTACAATCAAGGTTGAAAGCGTTGATGTAATAGCTGTCCATCTGTCCATAACGGTGGTGGGGGGGGTGGCAATTCTCGTGAAGATGATCAAATATGAAAGATGGACTTGCCCCTTGGAGAACCAGCCCAACTGATCAAAGCAGTGGCCACAACATCTTTTATTCTAATCAGAGCAAAAAAAAAGATGTGCAAATATGAAAATGCATTTTCCCGGAGAGTTACCTGTCCCGCTGCTGTACTACCAATTAAATACTTCCAAACACAAACACAAGTTGGAGAGAGCTACACAACCCATGTGGCCATGATTTTTCCTTAAATGTTGTTTCTGAAAAGTTGTAAAAATTTGTGATTGTGAAGGTATTTTCACCTAGAAAAAGAGATTTAACAAGAACTAAATTTTCTAAAAACAAGTGCAGAGGTGATTCAATGGATTGTCTCTCCATTGATTTTCAGCGATATCCCTCAAATACACGAGTTTTCTCCAAATTACCCCCACAAACATTAACACTCAAACGGAATTGGCCAAACATCCCTAATGCAAGCCCTTTGCTGACAAATAATCTCGAGAGACTCTCGGCTTTCCTGGGTAAAAGAACATCATCGTTGTTCGACGTGCGGCAATAAAGGGTCACACAAACCTGGCGAAGCCCTGTGGAAGCTCCCCAAGACCGTAGAGAGGGTAGAGGTAAGGGCTCTTCCCGTAGCGTGCCAGCGACTCGCTGTACAGCTTGATGCGGTTGATGGTCTCCAAGCATGGCTGATCCAAGTAACTGTGGCACAACGGCGACTCTGCTCGGTGAAATTTGTCGCCGCTCGCGTTCGCACGTTCAGCCACCGCGCACTTACTCATCACCATAAAAGTCATTGCAACACTCACACGTCTCCTTACTGGAATTCTCAAAATTGTGTCGGTAATTGCACGTTTGTGTACTTGCACAATTACAGCATTGAAATGGGGTTAAAAGAATAAGCTTGTAGTTAAAACTGCTATGTTAAAATTCTAAAGTTATTAAAAGTATGTAACATAGTAGTTTAAATAGGAGACTGCATGGACAGTTATGTACCCCACAAATCAACATGCATTAAACTCACCACGTTCACAAACACTACAGTATAATTTTCAATTGTATATATCGTTGGATAATAGTTTGAGCAATGGCCCTTCACTCGTAACACAGTTTCTTATATTTTATGGCATATTTTTATCTGCATATATGTTGAACTTCTTTCGCGCCGTACATAGCCAGCCGTGCTAATCGGAGGTGCCAAAAGGCAGTGATGAGGCAGTGTTGACAAAAGTGACAGGTCATTTCTGATTAAGGGTCACAATCCTGAAAAATCTGTTTATATAACCACTGAATAGGCAACAAGAAAAACTTGATCGCATGCGTTCGGCTGCAACCGCTGTTGATGTGTGCACTGGAGGCCCTCACTCGTCGGTGCGGTAGAGTGCCAACGCGTGGCCCGTGAAATCAATGACATCTTGTCCCAAGTCAAACTTCTTGTAGACATCGCGCATGGTGGTGGTCTGCGGGTCGACGCCCTGGTGGGAGTTGGGCTCCTTCTCGTCAAACTCTGCCACAAATACCAAGAACTTGCGGAAGCGGCGCTTCTCGAACATGCCCATCAGGTCTGCACGCAGGATAAAGACAAATACACCCCCCCCAAGTATAGCCTTAACAGACTGTTGGGGAAAGTGCTGCTAGCTAGCACCTATGAAGGTCAGCACGGCGCACGAGGGGATGGGTGGCCAGCGCCACGCCTGGCTGTCTTTGTCTCCCCAGTGGGCACACATATAAGCACAATCGCGTAAACGATAATATGCTATTCCACAACTGTCCTTTACGGCATGCCAAAAGCTATTTTTATTAATGCTTTCTAACGAAGCTTGAAAGAGTTAATGCATTAGCTGTCTGTAACAGGAGGGCATAACTCTCAAAGGTGATCCAATAGGAAACAAACACCAGCCAAATTGATCAAAAGGGTGCCCGAAACTTTGGAGCCAAAACCAGCGCTAAAAGGGTATAATTACACTGACGTCATCTCACGACGCCACACGTCGCACACCGTGAAATAATTGCTGCGTGGCTTTAAACGTAACGTTATCATTGCCAATATGTATAAACACTCATTAATTATCTGAAAACATGGTAATATATAGAAGAATGAAGACCTTTGGAAATTCTTGATACCAGCTCGCTTCCTGGCCTTTCTGCTTGTCTGTGGTTCGTTAAGGTTGTGAGATGCAATTTGCATAAACAAGATTGCATAATATAAACATAATTTTTTGAAATGCTTTCGAGGACAAACGCCCATTGGAAAGCATCACTGAATCGATGCACGTGCATGATCCTTCTTCCTTGCTAATATAGTCGAACAAGAGTAAAAAATGCTGGTGCAAGTGCAGGAGGGGACGCTGCTCACTGGAGGCGAGGGCCTCTGTCTCTGTGGATGGAACCTTGTAGATCTTGCCTCCCTTGTAAACAAAGCTGCCGTCCACCACCTTGAAGTCGAGGTAGCGCGTCACCTCCGTGTACAGCAGCATCTTCACCAGTTGGCCTGTGGAAGAGGGGAACATCCAACCACACACTAGTGTTAACAACAATCACCCGACGGAGCTTCCTGTTGTGCATGGACAAATACAGTTCTTTGTCAATCCACTGCTGGATGAGGGCCTCAAATTATATGTTGTGTGAGATCGTAAGAATATCCAATGGGTGTGCATCAATATTTATACAAATGTGTAATGGAAATTTACACGCATGGAGGAAAGGCAGATAAACAGCAATACTGATATATTCTACAAGCAAATGGTTATCTATGCTGCCAATTATTAACCAAGGCATATGCATATTTGTTACATTCTAGCAGGGAATTAACATGGAAACTCAAGAACAGACAATGCCCACCTTGAACCTTGACAAAAAACAAGTAGTTAAACCAATTTTACTACACCCGATTCAGTAAACGGAGCAATCGTCTCCAACTATTTCAGCGAGCAAAGAAGTGTGGTATGAAGTGATGGCGGGTTCAACGGTTGCAGAGTGACGTGCCCACAATGGCTGCAGCACGTGCCATTAGCCATGAGGAACTTTGGGATGAGGTCGACGTTCCAGTCACGTCCGCGGCCCATCGACTCCGGGGGCCCGGCAGGCAGGGTGAACCGCTTGTACAGCTGCGGAAGAGCGCACGCGTGCCGGCTGTGTGCAACAACTCCATAGAGAGCGATGCTTAAAATATGCCAGCCACCACCAAAACAGGGGCTTCTCTTCCTCTAGAGCAGGCCCCACTTGAACATAGCACGAGCAGCACATAAGCTGCACAAAGACGCAGTAATTTATAAATCGCCGAAGCGTTTCGTGGCTATCAGGCCCAAAAGTAGAGATGGCAGTGGTGGCAGTGAGACAATGGGACGTGATCTCCAACCCAATTAAGTGGTGTCAGCGAAGGGATTCCCACAGTCAGGCGTGGATGCTACTCTGCAATGTAAGTACCATTAACTCAATTAAAATACCAACACAGCCATCATGGACAATAGACTCGGGATTTGTAAAAAAAAAAACCTCAAGCTTTCAGCATCTTCCCAAGTTAAACTGAATAAATTAGATATTAATTCTGAGATGTATAAGGATACTCTTAAGCATCGGTGTTTTTGTGAGGGCAAGAAAATATTTGGCTTGTTTTTTTTCATGGACAGAAGCTTCCAACTATTGTTATATAAGGCTGCAGTTGGTGAACATCTTGCGTTGTGTTGCAGAGAATTCAAAGCCTGAGCTGCAACTGCCAAACATTCCACTTGACATTTTATTTTCAAGTGCTTGGGTTCATGGCATTCCAATGGCTGCTTGCAACTAAGGGCTGTTTGTGTGAAATGGATTTTATTATTTGTGAATTGTTATAAACACTCATAAAACATTACTGCACATGATCTTGCACACGTTCATGGGACCGTAGTGTCTTCACTCTGCCTCACAAAAATACATGAAGCCCTTATTTATATGCCAGCCAACCTCCTACATTTGAGCGCAAACCTTGGTTCAACGCCAAAGGCCCACACGTAAAAACCAAAGGGAGATAGTAAAAAAAACAACCTGCAGAGAATGAGCCAAGCCAGTGTTTGCTATGTGGAGGCATTTAGATTTAAAATGGACAGATTAATTGTTTCAACTCAGGACCGTGGCAGATGGTGATAGCTCACGGAGACCTACATCCAGCAGTGGACCGATTATGGCTGATGGTGATAACGATGATGGGAATGCACAGAAGCACAGCTGTTACATATACAGTGCTGCAGAAGTCCAAGTGGATTCATCTGGCTAATCAGGGCCTGCATAATTCCCCGCTCACAAATGTACATTCAAACATACCTCCTCCAAGGGCGTGATGGACGCGCTATCACCACCGTAGTAAGAATTGCGATCCATGTGCAAAACCTTCTTCCCGTTGACGGACATGATGCCTGACAGAATACATTCCTGCAAATGATGGAAACAGTCAGTGCATCGCCATGACTACAAACATACAAATGCAATTTGCGTTTCTGTATATTCATGCTGAGTGTTGCCTTCGGAGGAAGCGGCAACACAAGCACCCAATATAATTTTCATGTGCACGCACCTAAAAACAAATCCCATTTCTAGGAATGTCTGTATTGTTCATTGTTCTTCTCCTTGGGTATAATATACACATGTCTTAACACATTTGACTGGGCTATTATTAGCTGCACCAAATGCTGCAGGCTTACTGTATCTCAAAAATAATCCAAACATGGACAACCGATTTGCCAGTTTGCACACAATGGATGCCTTATTAAACAGGCAGTGTATATATTTCACAGTTTGCACTTGCATCATAACTCATTTTCAGTTGGCTTTTAAATTACTTGGGACTCCTGCTATAAAACACCCATTTCAGTGTTTCACCTTATCTGCCTTTCATGCACCAATAATGCAAGCATTAAATTAAGTGAAACAAGCATATTAATTATGCAAAACGTAACTGTACAGAAGTGCGGCAGCTGGTGGGTGCTGTACATTACGGCTACACCCAACGGAAATCCCCCAAAACCTCCAGGGTTTGTGCCCTTAAACAGTTAGCACGAGGCAGGCGATGCGTGATTTCATAGCCCAGTCTGGAGGGGTGGCTCAATATATGGTGTTAATCTGTCACTGCTGTATGCCATTATTGATTGCAGGAAAAAAAATATCTGTTTCATCTATATAAATGATAATAAAAGGCTTATTTTGGAGGCATGCCAGAAGAAAATGTTGCTGAAAGCATGTCTTCTCCAGTATCACTCAATGACCAATCTCTCTGCCAGTTCACCAATTATATCAGACGTTTGGTGGAAAAATGGTGAGGCGGTAGCTTTTTGCACCAGCGTTAAATCTAAATTTTAAAAATCCCAACGCATTTGGCAGATAAAAATAATGTTTAAATAAATGAATGGTGGTGAGTGGGGGGGGGGAATAATGATCCCGTGTCCTGTCGTCTGGACTATTCAAAGTGTAAAAATGAAAATGGCAGCAGCTGCTGCCCAGTCCGCAGGGGTGTGTGCTCGTACAATGCGGACGTTTCCCCCACAAGCTAATAGAAGACATCAGTGGCGGCTCTCTCCTGGGAGGGGGGGGTGGCACAACACAAATAGCCAGTGCCGCACACCTCAGCATTGTTCCAGAAGCCGCATTCGAGACAAATCAACAAATAAAGTCAAAGCAACATTAACAAAAAAACCCGATGCTTTGCATGTGTGTGGCAGGGTGTGGCCAGGTAAGAGCAAAAAATTGTGATTTTAAAAAAAATTACGATGGGTGCCTTTTCCCAGTGCGAATTCTCAACCCAAATTTTCGCAGCAGCATCAACATCTGCTGCTCCACCAGCAGCAGCAGCACCACTGTGTAAATAACAGCAAGTGGCACACGAGGAGCCACACCTAACACACACGTCTCTCGCATCCGCCATCACCATTCCATATGGACATTTAGAGATACGGCGGGGTTATGTTGCCCGTGATTTGGGCAACACGATTGCGTGCAACACAGCCAGTGGCAATTGACGCCGTGTCAAAAGCAACATTTACATCCGATTTGCCGCCTCAAACAACAAAAGCATAATTCTGTCACACGTACCCTGTTTTTATGCCCCTATGGTTTGTGACGGTACATTGTGACGCCCAGATAATAAACAAATGAATGCATTTGCAATTGGTAATGAAAGAAACAAGACACTTCACCGCTGTGTGTTTTGCAAAGAACAATGTTTACATCTTAAAGCCTCCGATTTCTAGACTCAATTCCACAAATCGATCAAGTAGCCCTATAAATTTGCTACGCGGTATTTAAACAAAACCTATTAATGACAACGCACCCGCACTCTACACAGTGCACTGTGACATCAGATAAACATTTTATCTAAAAGACTAAATAATATTACATTACATTGAAGGCGAACGATTCCGGTTGTCCGTCACTCTGCTGCTCTGAATACCTGACACGTCATCGCTTCCAACACCGCAAATGTCACCGCCTCGACAGACGGACAAACCACAACGCAGCACAATCACGACGCAATTTGCTCAAATTTACACATTTTATTTCGTAAAAGGAGCTCCCTCACGGCTGATTTAGCGATGTTATTTATTGTTTTGCTTAAAGATAACGGCCCGGCAGCCATGAAGGCCCGTGCGTCTTCCGCGGAGCCTGCGGCCTCGCCTGAATGCCCCGCCGAGCCGCGCGGCCCGCGACCTCGCAGGGACATCTATCCGACAGGCGGCGTCTCCCTTCGGCCTACCGACCGCTGCCGTTCGATATCAACGGAAGAGAAAACAAAAAAATCTACCTCGACAAAATGTGCAATTATTATATTTAAAAAAACAATTTGTACATAACCTTGCTGAACGTGAATAAGCTACAGCATTACCGTGAGGCCGGTGCCAAGCACAATCACATCGTATTCTTCATCCATTTTGCGAAACTGGCGGATCGGAGGAGACTCGACGAAGGAGGAACGGGGAGCAGCGGGACGAGGACGACTATGATGATGAGATGGAGCGCCGCGCCTCGAGTCTCCGCCGCCGACTGGAGCCGCAATGCCGCCTGCCGGCTCCTCCCCGGTGCTCCTCCCTCTCTGCGGGCACCCTCCACGCCCCCCCTCACCCCCTCCTCACCCTCCCCTCCTCACCCTCCCCTCCTCACCCCCCCCCTCCCTCCCCTCCTCACCCTCCCCCTCCCCTCCTCCCCCTCCCCTCCTCACCCTCCCCTCCCTCCCCTCCTCACCCTCCCCTCCTCACCCCCCCTCCCTCCCCTCCTCACCCTCCCCCTCCCCTCCTCACCCTCCCCTCCTCACCCCCCCCCTCCCTCCCCTCCTCACCCCCCCCTCCTCACCCCCCCCTCCCTCCCCCTCCTCACCCTCCCCCTCCCCTCCTCACCCTCCCCTCCTCACCCCCTCCTCACCCTCCCCTCCTCACCCTCCCCTCCTCACCCCCCCCTCCCTCCCCTCCTCACCACCCCCCTCCCTCCCCTCCTCACCCTCCCCTCCTCACCCTCCCCTCCCCTCCCACCCTCCCCTCCTCACCCTCCCCTCCTCTCCCCCCCTACTCTCCCCTCCTTTCCCCTCCCCTCCCTCCTCCCCTCCCCTTTTTGCCCCCCTCCTCTCCCTCCCTCCTCTCCTCACCCTCCCCTCCTCACCCTCCCCTCCCCTCCTCACCCTCCCCACCCCTCCTCACCCTCCCCACCCCTCCTCACCCTCCCTCCCCACCCCTCCCCTCCTCTCCCTCCCCTCCCTCCTCTCCTCACCCTCCCCTCCCCTACTCACCCTCCCCTCTCTCCCCTCCTCACCCTCCCCTCTCTCCCCTCCTCACCCTCCCCTCCTCTCCCTCCCCTCCCTCCTCTCCTCACCCTCCCCTCCTCACCCTCCCCTCCCTCCTCTCCCCTTTTCCCCTCCTTGCCCCCCCCTCCTCTTCCTCCCCCCCGCTACTCTCCCTCCCCCTCCCCTCCTCCCCCATTCAATGTTATGGTCACCAACACACGTGAAAGTCATGCACACAGACGGCATTCAAACAACATCTACACACGTGTAGATAGGAAAGAGGAGGACCACAATGTTACTACTGTACTATCTCAGCAAATGCAGATTTTTTTTTTGCCCATGCAGATTTTACGAAAAGCATATCACTAAATTTGGCCCTTTGGGTAATTTTCTCTCCATTGTTGACTCTTTGGGAGTAAGGTGTGGTTTAAGGGGGTACAAATGCAACATTAGATGTACACTTTGAAGTCGTGAGCGTTTTCGACACTGAACAATCTTTGATGCTAACGTATTGGATATTCATGAACTCCAGCCTTACATGTTAACCGCGATGTTACTTTGCAGCATTGTACAACAACGTTGGTCTTGCAATACACACACACAGCTAACAGAATGAGGCGTAACCCCTGCCCGCCGCCACCAAGAAAACGTTTTGCAATGAGAATGTTTCAGAGGTTTTATTGCAATAGAAATTCACACATTGATGTAGTTTGGCGATAACCATGACCAATTATCCCCTCGTTTGTTTCTAACTTTCTGCGATCCGAGGGCTGGTTGCATATTCAGATGAGAATGATGAAAACCGGCAAATGAAACTGGACAGCCAGCACATACCTACTGCACATACCTACTACAGCACATACCTACTACAGCACACACCCACAGCACACACCTACATCACAACATTTGAATTAAGATGACCACAGCGCAATTCTTCACGAACAGGTTTTTTGCATAATTCACAAAGGTCGCGTGCATTCTGCACATGCTACTGTGTGTCCGTTGAAGGTTATGGCGCTATTCTCTTCCCTCGTGTCGGATATTTCTCGCTCCTTAAAGACTTGATGGATTTGGGATCCACGGTGGAAAAACAATGGCGAGATCGACACGGAGATCAGGAGCAGAATAAACGAAGAATGGACAAAGTGGAGGAAAAGTGAGTGAAGTGGTGTGCAGGAAGTCAAAGCCAATTCACCTTCAGGGAATAGCGAACAGGGCAGTGATAAGTTCAGCATTCATATGGCTCGGGCCGCTGAGCATGGAAGAAACGGCTGGCGAACGTGAAGAGGGTGATGGGAGATGAGAACGCCGAGATTAATGTGTGAGGAAAGTAGAAAACATCGTGATTTGCCTTTCGTGACTGCAGGAATCCATACTCTTTGGTTCTTTCGGTAAAGTCACATAGGTATAAAACCTTTTAAAACAGTCTGCCTCAGCAGCAGACCATGCTTTCCCACCTGATGGACGCTTGTGTTGCGCCCGGAACGTCGTGATTTATTTTATACCTACGTGATTTTACCGAAAGAACCAAAGAGTATAGAAAACATCGTGTGAGACGCAGGGGGTTTGGGTGATGGGAGCACGGCCAAGAGAAAAATTGAGTGAGAATAGACCGAGGTGGTTCGGACAAGTGACCAGCTGATCGGAAGACGACGTTGGAAAGAGTTCTGAACGGGCCAGTCGAGGGAAAGAGACAAAAAGGCGAAGAAGACGCGGCGACAAAGTTACCGACAAGGACGTGAGAGCATGCGGCGGCGGCGGCGGCGTTACTGTGGACGGCGATGGGTCGAAGGCTGGAGAGAGACTCGGAGAGCGGAGGCCACCTCGTGGGACAAACGTTCCGTGGAACAAGATAAAAGGTTAAAAATGGGTGCAGCACCTCCACACGGCCTTTGGGCTGCCTTAATTGGGCTCGCCATTTGAAAGCAGAATACGCTGCACTTAGTGGTGGGCGGGGGGGGTGAAATTGCCATTGTTAAAGGTGACACAGCCAGTCTCAAAGCACACGCTCCTCAAGATCACATCTGGCTATGCAGCAGACTGAGCAGCGGTGGTCAAATTGCCTCCGAAATTAAAGCAATCTCCTTGATGAACAACTTCACCTCCGCATACTCCCGCTGCTTCAGCCCATCTGGCCAAACTGCTCTTGCACTCTAAGACCCAAATAGGATGGAGACCTCTTATGCCAAAACGCCACCACAATATTATCTTTGACATCATTGAGAATGGGTCATTAATTATGAAACGGTGCATGTCAGCTCCCATTGCTGTATCTTAAAGCAGGGAACTGTGAAACGGGGTCTATTATGAAGCAGTATTCTTCCCTAGTAAACCAAGCCGTCTTTACAATCGCCTTCAGGTCATTGTATGACAATGTTCATACAGCTTAACCCTACATTGTTGAAATGCATCCGCAAACATTAAGCAGATTGTTGACTCGCAAGAACGTGGAAGATTGAGATGGCTTGAGTAGGCCTTTGATAGAATAACGGGTAGATCTTAAGACTGGTGATAACTCCAAGACATACCTGAGCAGTGTACGCACAAAGGCAGCGCGTGTGTTATTTTCTGTGTCCACTTACGGAATACACGGGAGAGAAATGTGATTTGTAAACGAGAGCTCCCCTAAAACTGGGCACGTCGCGATTCGTGGTCACGATTCCCTTCAACAATCGATTCGTCTCGCTCGTACCATCTCGTTTGCATCATCACTAATACTATTTTCAATTGCCAGCTTGTACAATATACATTGCTCCAATTGTCCGTTACATTGGCAGGTCATTTGAATGAATCGTTACTAACCAATATCCATGTGCATGAAATGGATGTATCAGGCGAAAAAACCCCGCAAGTGACCCACAGTAATTTTCCAGCCTAAATCCTGCCATTTCACATGGACACCTGAGGCCTGCACTCCCCTCACAGCTTTTATTTTATCCAGAAATTGTTACAAGAGGCTGCGGTTTTCTGGTAACACAGAATGGGCAAGAGGGTAGTGTCTCAAAAAGCCATTGTTGCACTGCACTTCTATGCCCCTACATCTCTGCTCCCCACCTCCAAAAACCCACGTGGTCTACACAGTGTAGGAGTCCATCTAGCAGTTCATTGATAAAAGGTCTGCCCCTGTACATCCGAGACAATGACACGAATGTGTACCACTTAAACTTCTCATACTGTACTCCTGCTCCCCTACCTTAAATCATATTCTTGTTCTATCCTATATTATGCAAAATTAATATATATTTCAAATTTGATATTTACAAACATTTTTTTCTGACACAGCTATAGATTCTACCCAACGTAGAATAATTAAATGGCATCCATCTCATGAATACGGAATCTCTGAGAAAACTTTAGTACCACACCGATGACCATTTCACCTCTGAATGCATCCGATTTGATCAGATCTCAAGGCTAAGCAGGGTTGACCACTTGAATGGCAACCGCCAATCATAAAACATGTCACATGCAGCTTCAGAGCTATCTTGCGAACATCTATTGTTGTACTTAACCATGCTCCCCATGTATGCGCTCCACACCTCCTCCAACGCACACTGACCGGCGACGTGATGTATAGTCCACACGGTGTGGGGAGGGGCCCCCAACCCGCAGTGGATTGACAAAGGTCTGCACATGCTACAAATGGAGGGCCGATTTTGTTCCGACTTAAAAATATAATAGCCTTATCCAGAGACTGATGGTATGGGGAAAGGGTGGGGCTATCTGAGTAGTGGGTGGGGTTGTCAGTGGAGTGAGTGTGGCCTATGACCAACGTGAGAAAGAGCCAATCGGCTCACTGTGTGCACTGGGATGGTGACCGAGCGGGCTTGGCGATGTAAAAGTGGGAGGCGCTGACGGTTGCAGGGGGTCCTGTCTCGTTCATCACCGCGTGTCCCCGGTCGAGTCTCCCAGAAACGCTGCGGCTTTCGATGCGCGCGCAGCAGAGCGAGAAGGGGACACCGCTTGCTTGGCGGCGTGCGAGCGGCGCTCCTCAGCTGGGCTCCTCCATGGCGCTGACGACAGGAGGTTTTTGCGCGAGGGAGAGAGGGGTCCGCCCCTCCGCGTCCTCCGCGTTGAGCAGCCCGGCTGTGCGCAGTGCGCGCACGCACTCCACGCGCTGAGCCACGCACGCCACGTGCAGCGCTTGCCGCCATTCGGGGAGGCAGGCGGCAGAGTTTCAGTGAGGTCGCGGCGTGATGAGGTCGAACTCGTTGCACACAAAGTGTTTGCCATAAATGAACCGCAATACTTTACTGATCTCATCAAGGAGCATAAACCATCACGCAAACTCTGGTCATTCTCGCAGCGGCTTTTGGTTGGCCATCAAACAAAGACGGTTACTGCATCAAACGCTTTCTGATGCGCTTCTGTGGCCGTCTGGAACGCTCTTCCTTCCGATTTTGTGTCTAGTTTGTTTTCCTTCCCATGCACCTCCAATTAGTATGGTTGACTACGTATGGTGCGAAAGAAGTTCAACATATATACATGTTGAATACTGCACTCTCTACATTGCACTCAGACCTTGCGCAAAGAGGTCTTCCTTGCTGAAGATATTTGCTTGCATTACGTGCCTCTCGCCTGGTTGTAATTCTCAAAAACACATTTTTTTTATCGACTTCTTGCACGTAGGATTTAGAGGTGCTCACCAATTGGTTCATGTCGGAATATAGTGCACCATGCATTCATTAAACAAGAAAAATCATGCAAATGAGTGGATTCTGTAACACTTTCTAAATAGCGTCTGCCCTCAGCAGTACTTCATAAGCAGTACGGAAGCTGTCAGGGCAAAACGTTGTTTAGATAATTGCGCTTAATCCTTTTTGCTCTGAATTGTGCCTCCAAGTGTTGGGCAATCCTTTGATTAGACTGGTCAGCTTTCAATAGGACAAACCTCTAATAACAACACAACTTTCAATTTGAATGTAATCTCTGAATTATCTCTACGAGGGCTGTCATGACCAGATTTTACAGATGGACAGACGAACAGACAGCCAAACGGACAGAGCTGATGCTTTCAAGCTTTCGACCTTAACCTGAAAGCGGTAGAAACAAGCCAATCATTAAGCCAAGGCAACCGATTTTAATTCTTTCAAACTCGTTGTTTGAAAGCATGAATGCATTAGCTCTGTCTGTGTGTCTGTCTGCAACAAGGACGCACGATTACTCTCAGAGATTATCTAATTTGGACAAAATTTTAAGAAAAGTTTCATTTACTATCAGGGACTTATCTGTCTTGAAGCAAGCATATTATTCTAGGTATTGCCCAAGACCCTTAGACCCATATCAGTGCTAAAAGCACACACGTTGGCTCGCTGGTGTCCCGGCCTGACTTGCCAAGCCTCGCTCTCCAGGGCCTACTGTTTCCTATGCCCTGGGCGCGGGCGCTACCTTGACTACCGCTAACCAATTACCGCACTTGCGAGGACAAATGCACGTTGGAAAAGCGTTACGGAATCTATGCATGAGTATGGTTTATTTTCTTCCTCTTTGTTAATTTGTAAGCGGCTGCTGTGTTGTGGCTGGCTTACCGGTCCTGCCTTTGGTGTCCGTGGCGTGCAGGTCGGCCCCCAGGGAGCGCAGAGTCTCTATGGCGCTTACGTGTCCCTCCTGCAACACGGCAGAAGACGCGCAGAGCGTTACACAATCAGGGGGCGGGGGGGCGGGACAGCCGCGGAAAATTACACGACACCTCCACCGCTTCGGCAAACACTGCACCCCCGCTCGTCAGCAATCTAGCGTGCCGCTAATTAACTCGGTCACACGCCAAAGCGGTCACGCTCCTCAGGTGGGCATTGTACAGCGTTCATCTCTCCCCGTTTATAGCCCCTCTGAGGCAGTGAAGGAATATCCTCCTTTAACAGAGGGAGAGAGTCGATCCATCTATCCTAAGTCTATCCATAGCTCAACCACCATCACCTTCGCACAAGCGGTGCTCGTTCGTTTACCCCCCCAACCAAACGGGCAAAGGCGCGGGATGACCCCCACCCCAACGAGGAGCTTTACTTGCAACGCTTAAGACCGGAAGTTGCATGTCACTGTTGCACCACCTCTCCAAACGCGTATGCACGCAGACATTACTGTTGGTTGGCCACCTGTGCAACACGTTCGACATTTGCACTTCACGTAGAATTCCCATATGTCATCATAATCGGCCACACGAGCCGATTTCATCGCCCCGTCAGCGGCATGTGCGTTGAACTTCTTTCGCACCGTATGTAACCAACCGTGCTAATCGGTGGTGTGCGAATGTCGTGAAAACCAAGTTCGCAGCGAATTGAGAAATTGCAATTGCAGAAACCCTAGGCCACGCAGCTCTTTAAGGACCACTTCGTGACATGATTGATTAAGGACCGCCATCTCGTATTCACGTGTCATTGCGGCTCTTGACATATCGGCAAGCGATCGAACAAAGACAGTCACTGCATCGCGCGCTTTCGGATGTGCTTCTGCAGCCGTCTGGAACGCTCTTCCTTCTGATATTAGGAAGCCACTGGAGCTATGCACTTTTACATCGTATAGATTTAAAACTCATTTCTTTCTAACAGCTTTTCGTCTTTAGTTTGTTGTCCTTTGCCCGCACCTCCGATTACCACAGTCTGCTACGTAAGTGCGAAAGAAGTTCAACATACATACAATAGGTATTCAGGTTTTTTATTGTCCAATTGGGAAAAAAAATGACGATTCCTGTTATTTTGAGTGCTGACCCCTGCCCCTTGGGCCAATGGGGCGACCGGGGCCGACGGAGCGACCTTCCCCGCTCACCTTGGCGGCATAGTGCACGGCGCAGAGGCGGGCGCGAGTGTCTTGCACGTTCACGTCCACGCCCAGCTCCTCCACGAGGAAGCGGAGAGCGTCGAGCTGGCAGGTGACGGCGGCCAAGTGCAGCGCCTGGGCGCCCACGGCATCGGTGGCGTTCACGGCCGACTGCCCCAACGACGAGATAAAACGAATATTCACTAATCTGTCTATAGATCTATGTTTATTTTACCAGGTAAGGCCCCACTCTGTGGGTTGGGTCAGGTCACATTCATCGCGGGTCACCGGAAGGTCACCCACGATGAAGCGACCGTGACCTTTTCTTTCATTTCAGACCTCTCCTCTAACTCTGTCTCAACAGAAGTGTCTGTAAACAGGGCGGCGCTACATTTCAGACGATTTGAAACGCGCATTTTTCCACTTCCATTTTGCGTGAAAAGTTATAACGCCATCCAAACACGTACGTAAATTATTGATTTTGTTGCTGTTGGCTGGTGCGGGTCTGGTTGCGGGTAAAAAAACGGCGTTGAAGCGGGTTTCGTGTTCGGCAAGATCCGGCAAGAGGCAGGTCGGATTGCCAGTCAAATAGTTAGGCCCATTGCAGGACTGTGATCGCAGGGTATGTGCCCCACCTAGTGTGGATATGGGGAACTTCAACGTACTTCAGACGTAGTTCTGCTACATCATCTTCCGTGCCAGCCTGCGTACGCATCTCACGTGTTATCGCGGATTGTGCTTTACTGTATTATTTATTATGAAACGTAATTTTTCCGTAACGCATTGTTCTTCAGGAACACAACTACTATAGCGTTATAGGAGAACAGCGTATCGATTTAGGAAAAAGAAAGCACCTTGCAGAGCCACACCGGAACCCACAGTACGGGCGGGCCTCTGGCACGCGCAGCGGAGATTCGTGGATGAGCTCACCTGGCGGATCAGCTCACCTGGTGGATCAGCTCACCTGGTGGATCAGCTCACCTGGTGCTTCTCCAGGAGCAGCCGAGCCACGTCCAGGTGGCCATGTCTCACCGCGTCCACGAACGGGGTCACGCCGCAGCTGTCACGGCCGTCGGGCACAAACGCGCACCTACAACCCGCGCGCGAGGGTTCACATCACTTGCCGGTCGCTTGACTCCACCTTGCTTCACATCTCAATCGCTATAATGGTCAGCGTTGGTGGGGTTTTTTTGCTTAGGGGAACCCAAGCGCCTGTCCCCTGTGTGGCACAAGGTGAAGCAGTACCGGCCTGAAAGGGGGGCATTAGTCTGTCAGGAGGGGGCCATGTTGCTGTTGGTTAATCCAATAATTCGCTGGCAATTTTTCGAATTTTGCAAATCTGGACGATGACGCTGGTGCACATGGCCTAGTCTTATTGTGAATGTCTTTATCGTCCAATGTGAAGCTGTATATGTATGGTCCATACACCCGCCGTCTTAACCAAGACTTTGTTTTATTCAGCCTTGTTTACCGAGGAAATCCACCGAGTCTCAAGACCTTGCAATCCGAGCTGAGTATTTACAGATCAAATTTCAGCACTGCAGCTGTTTTGGGCAATACGGGGGGGGGGGGGGGGGGTTGAGCTATGGGAGAAAATAGGAGAACCTGGGGAAACCCATTCAGAACGGGGGGAGAACAGAAAATGCACGCTCCACACGCGTTAGGACTCGAACCCAGGTACATCTTGCTCCGAGGCAGGAGTGTTACCACAGCACTACCCTGCCTCGCAAACCTTGACCGGAAACCCGTGCAAGAAGTGGGAAATGCCCCCCCCCCCTCAATCTCACTCGTGTCACCGTCAGTGACGTGGATGATGCAACTGAACATACAAGAGTGCGCATCGTCAAATGAGGCCACGTCATCCCAACAGTTGGGATGCCTCCACTGGCTGCCAGGTCTATGTGGATCGTGCAGCGTGGGTGCACACAGCCTGGAGCCGACTGCTCGACTCAACTCACCTGTCCAGCAACATCTGCGTGACTTCCAAGTTGCCGTGCATGGCTGCAAACAAAGAGGGAAAAACAATTGATGTGGAAATTGCTTTTTTTCCTCCAAATTTACTCTCGAATGTGTACGCCGCATGCTACAATCATTGTCAGTCATTGTCTATCAACTGCTGGATGAAGGCCATCCACCAGTTCTACGATGCCACGATCCGACCTCTCATTATCCCGTCCAGAGGCGATGTGCCCTACCCACGCCCGCTGAGTTAACAATGCGTTTCTCATGCGTTCCACGCTGTGCGTCTTAATATTTCCGTTGTTCTGTGCAATTCCAAGCGTGCATCTCTCCACGCCTGTCAGCGTTCAATCCATTTGTCCTGACTGGCAATATGCACCGATTGAGAATGGGGGTCCCCCTCCGGGCACGGTGGGGTACAAAAACATAACAATTGGTCCATTGGAACCTCATTTGCCAGTAAAAAATATAATTGTTTTTTTACCCTTCTATCTGGCAACAAAACTGACACCTTTTTTACAAGGAGTCATGTTTGCATAGACCACAATACCTGCAGTCATAATGCAAACAAAAAACATAACTCTGATAATGTGCACTGTCCTTGAAGTTGATTGGTCTACACCCGAGACTAGGCTCTAAGGAAGGCTGTCTCGGGTGTGGACCAATCAACTTCAAGGACAGTGCACATTATCAGAGTTATGTTTTTTGTTTGCATTATGACTGCAGGTATTGTTGTCTATGCAAACATGACTCCTTGTAAAAAAAAGGTGTCAGTTTTGTTGCCAGATAAAAGGGTAAAAAAACAATCATCATAACAATTGGTGTTAACCCTATCTGGCAATAAAACAGGAGTTGTGTTAAGATGTTCAAACTCCAAATAGAAACCTTTTTTGCAAGTAAGTTACTGCATTAACCACACACGGTGCTTGTGGTGAACATGCAAACAAAAACATGCTCTGATAATGATTAATGTGTGGCATTGTCTTTGAAACTGATTGGTCTACACCAGAGACAGCAGCCTTCTTTAGGGCCTAGTCTCACCAGTGTCAGACCAGAGAACGCCAAAAGGCGAACAGCACAAAAGGCGAACAGTTTTATTGCCAGAAAGGGTTCAAACCTATTCTTATTTTATCAGACTTTGATACCGGCAATTTCAGATTTTCAAAAGCACTCAAAACCTACTAATGTCTGTCTCTTTGTTTCGACATATTCATTTCAGTCAGCCGTCGTAACCTGTCCGAGGTACACAGACTTTGTTGTTTTCCAGTTGTCTCTCACACAGATGTCTTCATCATATCATACCTGTCAACGCATGCAGTTTACCCATATTCTTGTACAGGTCAATTGAGTAAAAAAGAAATGTGTCTATTTGTTTGTATTTCTCCTTTGTGATGGGACTATTTAGGATGGACTTTGAGATGTCTAAGGGCACGGGGTGACCAATAAGTTCTGAATTGGTCTGTATTATGTACGCACTGTTAAAGGGTTGACAGGTATGTGCCATTTGTTGAGTCAACTTGTTGTCAAATTTATACTGAGCCCAAGTTCGCAGTTTATTTTATAAAATTAGGCTGCAGTGTGGCACAGTGGTAACACGTCTGCCGTGCAGCAAATGGGACCTGGGTTCAATTCCTGATTCGGGTACCTTTCAGTGTGCAGTTTTAGTGTTTTTCCCTATCTTGTATGGGTTTCCTCCCATAGCTAAACTGGCACACAATGTTAACTGCTATTGGCCAAAATATCCCAATGATGAAATATTATCTGCAAATTACTCAATTGGGGTTACGCATTGCAATGTCGACCGCCCCTCCCCCCCCACTGAGAAAAACTGGGGAGGGCCCTCCTTAAAAATAAAATCTTGTGAGGCCTATGCTAGGTAAACAAGCGCAAAAATAACACTACTCACGACCAAGTTTCCTACAACATTTCCTGCAGTTGCATCACTTTAATTCGGCAACGATGTAACGAGATAAACAAGTTCATAATAAAGGGTTTTGAGTTAGATCGCGCAAGTATAAATGTTGCCACACTGCCCGGCGTGGTGGAAGTATGACGCAAATCAATACTATTCTGGCAAATCGCCCGATGATGCTGGATGTAATTACCAGCGAAACGTCGTACTTAGGTTGTAAATGTTGTGGATTCACTCTCTGAAGTAGTAACTATTTGGCGTTTTGTTTACGCGACAAATCCCTTCCTGATTGGCTGTGTCGGGTGGTGGAGGGTTTCGACACACGCGATCTGACCCAAAAACCTTTATTATGAATAACAAGGGCACGGGTCATGACGTCGCCACCGCCGCCAAGTTAATGGGGTGTAGGCCCAGGCCGGGCTACCGGAGGTGTGGAGCGGAGTGCGGCCCACAGAGCTGCACGTGTCCCACGCTGCGGGCGACGCGTCCAGCAGAGCGCCCACCACCGCCGAATCGCCCGTGCGGCACGCCACGTGCAGCGCGCTCCAGCCGTCCTTGTTGCGCACCGACAGGCTGGCCCCGTGCGCCAGCAGCTCGCGAACCACGTCCAGCGAGCCGGCACGGGTGCAGGCCATCATCAGCGGCGTCCTGGGGAAAGGAACAAAAAAAGCCAAGGCAGTTAACATCCCGCCGCGGTGTCTAGATGTTAACTGCCTCGCCTGGTATACAGGAGGTCGTGCGTTCGATCGGGACCCTGATGCCTGCTGTATATTTGAGTTTGCATGTTCTCCCCGTGGTCGCGTGGCTTTTTCCTCCGGGTCCTCTGGTTTTTTTTTACTTTACATTTAGAAACGTGAGTTTAAGAGTATGTGGCTGCTATAACTTTACACATAAGCCACTTAGTTCAGCTATCATTTGTGGCCAGGTCGATTCTGAAACATGAGCGATATAACTCAGTAGGCCTTACCTGGTGAATTAAAAAATTAAGTTTAATAATTTTCCACTGGCACATCCAAGCACTGTATGGGCGTTTTTTGCCACTGGTTATTTGCCATTCTGAGCCAGAAACCAACCATACTGTACCTTTAAATGCGAGCCTCACGTGACATCCGAATCCGACTTGACTTGACTGTGTATTCACACATTAAATGGGAATTTTGGTTTAGAAGATGGCTCTCAGTGGATCTGTATAACCCCTTTTCCCACCGGTACATCTCTGAACCGGGCCTGCAACAGGGGTCCTCACAATTTCCTGCTGGATAATTGCCATGACCAAACTGAAGCCTCTGGACAACTGTGAAAAAAAAGAGCTTCACAGCTCATCGGATTTCTCCGCTCTAAATACAACATGACGATTGTGACATCTGCCCGATACCGGCTGGGGTTTACGCAGAGGGCCAAGGGTGACGACGTGACGTGAGTCAAGTCGTGGGGCTGCGGAGAGCACTGCAGTAAAAATCCGTTGTTGTGCTGCACTCCTATGCTCCCACGTCTTTGTATCACCGACCCAAACTGGAGGTATGACGCAAATAAACACATCGTTCGCGGGCCGTTTTCCAACGCGTTTGCCTGGCGTGGCCGTCCCTAGTGGGGCAATGATGACACGTGTAACGTGAAATCTCGGCGCGTGTTGAGCCCACACGGCCTGCGTGTGTCCCCCAAGCTGCGTGTGTACCCCAAGTCTGCCAGATCCCCCATCCCGAACTCCAACCCTAGGCTGCCATCTCCCCACCCCCCCAACCCACCATCTCCCCACCCCCCCAACCCACCATCTCCCCACCCCCCCAACCCACCATCTCCCCACCCCCCCAACCCAACATCTCCCCACCCCGCCAACCCACCATCTCCCCACCCCCCCCAACCCACCATCTCCCCACCCCCCAACCCAACCCACCATCTCCCCATCCCCCCAACCGAACCCACCATCTCCCCACCCCACCCTGCCAACCCAACCCACGATCTCCCCACCCCCCCAACCCACCATCTCCCCACCCCCCCAACCCAACATCTCCTCACCCCGCCAACCCACCATCTCCCCACCCCCCAACCCAACATCTCCCCACCCCCCCAACCCACCATCTCCCCACCCCCCAACCCAACCCACCATCTCCCCATCCCCCCAACCCAACCCACCATCTCCCCACCCCACCCTGCCAACTCAACCCACGATCTCCCCACCCCCCCAACCCACCATCTCCCCCCCCCAACCCACCATCTCCCCACCCCCCCAACCCAACCCACCATCTTCCAACCCCCCCAACCCACCCCACCATCTCCCCACCCCCCCAACCCACCCCACCATCTCCCCACCCCCCCAACCCAACCCACCATCTCCCCACCCCCCAACCCAACCCACCATCTCCCCACCCCCCCAACCCACCATCTCCCCACCCCCCCAACCCACCATCTCCCCACCCCCCCAACCCAACCCATCATCTCCCCACCCCCCCAACCCAACCCACCAGTCCGCCTGCTTAAGGCTGTCCACCCTGGCCCCGTGCCGCAGCAGCAGCCGCACGCAGGGCCCGTGCCCGCCCGCCGCGGCCTCGTGCAGGGCCCTCTTGTGCTCGCGGTTCGCGGCCTCGGGGTCGGCGCCGAGCGGCGGGGCGAGCAGCAGGGCGAGGAGGCGAGGCCGCCCCAGGCGTCCCGCGTAGTGCAGCAGGGAGTCGCGGGCAGAGCCCCTGCGCAGGGAGGCCAACCGGGACAGCCCGGCCGCGGCGGTGGCCTCCGTTGCTCCGGTGGTGGCCACGGTAGTGGCCCCGCTGGTGGCCACGTGCGTCCCGTCGGACAATTCTCGTGGCTGCAGCTGCTGCAGCTGCTGCAGGTGAATGGACAGCGCCACGGCTGCGGCGTCGTCACTTTCCTGGGCCAGTTTGAAGAAATATTCGTCATCTTCTGCCGGTGACATGGGCTCCTCCTCTGCTGTGTGTCGCGTGTGTTGTGTTCACGCCCCTGAACGCACGGACAGACACGTGCTGTGGGGCCGCTTCCTGCTGCCGTGGTTGTTGTTTTTGGTAACAGCCACTGCGCTCGGTCCACACGGTGATGACGAAACACGTGGATCGCCAGTTCCGCAACCAGCGTTGTCAGATCAGAGGGTTAAACACGCAGTCTTCGTTTTTTGGTGGTTAAATAACGTAAATGTCGTTAAACCCACCACACCCAATTAGTAAGGTTTGACACTTAAGCAAAACATGCCAATTCGTTACTTCTACAGCACACCGGTGTGTTGGGAGAGAAAATCCACGAAATGTGACGTCATTTATGGACGGCCCCAAAGCGCGAGATGGAGGCCTCCAATACGGTATCGATCATCGGGGTCCGTTGACCATACTTCACCACGATGATGAGTGCACGTTGGTGGGATTCGGGGCGCAGAAAGCCACTGATGCGAGCCGTTGCTGGAAATTCTTTTTTTTGGTATCCGGATTCACAGCGCGGTGGGCCAATCACTCCACCAGCACTTTCTCAACATGACAATATATTTGTGGTTTATATTTAGCTTGGTGAGAGTTATTTTTTTGCTGCGAGGAATTGTTTATTGCACCCGACGCCTTTGCTAGGCTGATTATGTAGAGTAAGGTTCTTTAACTGGTGGCTCCGTTAACGTTTGTTCGTGTCCCCGCACGTAACGATACACAAATCAGTGACATTAAAGACAAGTCATCGTGCAATTGTGGCCATGCAACACACACGACGGACCCAATAGTAAACCCATTGTCGTCTGCGCCTCCTCCTCCTCCACACGAACTCTCCGGAAGCTCGCAGAGCTCGACATTGGCATTGATAATAGCTCCGGAACATATCGCCATACGCAATAATAGTAATAATAGTGATATCACATCACATTGTCCGTCAGCACACACCAGGATCGTGTACCGCCCGAAAAAGTTGAACCCAGTTGTAGATGATACTGGTAGGAACCTCCTGATTACACCAGCCCACAGGGGATTATTGTGTCCGTCCGTCCGTCGTGAAGGGAGGGGCTGGGTGGGGGGTGAGGAGGGGCTGGTCACCCCGTGGTGCCTTTATAAAACTCAACGTTTAACCTACTCATGCCGGCTTGTGCCCGCCCTCAGTCGGCCATATTTGCGGAATACACCACGCCGCCGTTGACCATGGCCATTGGCCGAGCAACCCAACGTTCCGACCAGCTCCCTCCGCAGGAATGTGTTTACATGGGCACCACTGCCACGACACCGCACACAGGGTATGCACATTTATTCATGGGCAAGACACATGCACGACCTGCATAAGTACTGTGAAATGCACATCAACCGGACGACGTTCCCGTAACACGAGGCATACATTAAACCAAATGGATACGCGCACGGGACGGCTGCAGGCCCGGAGGTGCCAGGTTCGATTCCCAGCTCAGCTTCCAGTCGTAACCTGGAGATGAAAGCGTG
The DNA here is from genome assembly GCF_964198595.1 of Lampetra fluviatilis. NCBI lineage: Eukaryota > Metazoa > Chordata > Hyperoartia > Petromyzontiformes > Petromyzontidae > Lampetra > Lampetra fluviatilis. The sequence goes on along the minus strand of NC_136285.1, from coordinate 13,793,111 downwards.
TTGCGGCACAGAACCGACCTCTGACCCCGCACTGCCGGTGCGAAACTTTTGACCCAAATTCATATGTGGAGCCCAGGATGAGAATACTATTTAATTATTTGAACACCACTGTACAGATTAAATATTAAGATGTTCCCTTGTGTAAAAATTAGACCCCTGGGGTCAGATCACTATACTGTATAGGAGTACACAAATAATTTGCGTCCCAACCAATAATTACTATGATAGCGGTTAAGGGTGTCGACCCAAGGTTTATGAGAGCCTTGTTCAAATAAGATTTTGTCTATACAGCTTTAAAGGTACAAGACGAATTGACGCCCAAAATAATTACAGGTTTTACAAGACAAATGACGAACGCTACCTGGGGAGTTTGAACTAGTTGCGATGCAGTTCAATGTCTTGTACTCTGATCCACGGGTCAGACGTTTACGGAGGTCAAATACTATCGCACACCAGCCTGAACCTGCAAAATTTAAATTAAAAAAGGCACAGTGTGTACCGTTTATTGTTTAATATGTATGTTTATGTGGGTATACATACACACAACGCGTGGATACACGTACACAGTGCTGCACATGTGGACTAGGGTGATGTCAATAAGGTTTGACAAGACAAAAAATACAATGATGTAATGATAGGCTTATTCTCGTTATATACAGGGTGTTTCAAAATGATGGACCCGATTTGAAATCGCTAGATCTCTGCAACCACGAACCGCCCATGAATGAAACTCTTACCACTTGACAGGGCGGGGCATAGAGTTTCAAATGATGACCGCGAGATGCCTCTCCCAGTGCACAAACAGCCCCTAGCCTCAGTCATTCGCAAGACGGTGACCCCACAACACAAGGGGCGTTTTGCGTTTTGCCGTTCAGTAATACCGAATCCGTAATTGCGGTGCAGCGTGCGTTTCAACGGCGTTTTGGCATTTTCGTCGTTGGTGCCGACAATTTGAGGAAGCAGGCTGCTGTTTCTGTAAGGGGAAGAGCACAGGGCGACCACGCACCTCAGAGGAAAACGTGAGACGCGTTTGGGACGAATTCAACTATCGTCTCGATGTTGTCCGTACAGCAGGTGGAGGGCACAGAGCATTTATAAAATGGTTAGTAAAACTTGATAACTCATTAAACCGTTTGTAACTTTGTGTGCAATTGTAACATGTTGCCATCGTGATATATACTGCTTTGAAATTGGGTCAATCTTTTTGAAACACCCTGGAAAGTAATCAACATTTGCATTGATGTTTGGTTATTCCTTCGTTAAAAATGAAGTCTGTGCACACCTAAATGTTTTATTCTCAAATCGTTTTGACCAGCCTTCGAATGTCTAAACTACACTATGCTATATACAGTATCATACACCTGGAGAGTTGTACGTTGCATGTGGAGCTGGGAGGATAAAGTCGATTCATTAACTTTTTCTTTTTAAAGTAGCCACTTGTGTTCGATTACTCAGGCGGCTTTGAAAATGGCAGCCGTCCCTACACCCTGCCTCCCCGAAGCCGGGAAACCCCTGAAAAGCCACGGCCAGCGCGACGTGGCTGATGCCGATTGCGTCACCAAGGCCCGACCCCCCACCACCTCCCGTCCAGCGGCACACGTGGGAATGCGAGGCGGAACGTGTTTTCCCCCTCCACAACTATTCTCGTGTATTTCGATTTAAAGCTTTCGTGACTGCAGGGATTCATCTTCTTGGTTCTTTCGGTAAAGTCACGTAGAACGGAAATAATAAAAGAATAAAAATAAAATATAATAAAATACAATTCTCACGACGTTTTGGCCACAACGCAAGCAGCCTTCCTCAGGTGAACAGGTCTGTCGGAAAGACAGCGTCAGACGCTGTCTTTCCGACGTGAGAATTGCATTTGATTGCGTTTTATTTTTATTATTTTATTATTTCCCTTCTACGTGACTTTACCGAAAGAACCAAGAAGATATTCTCGTGTAATCTGATTATTAGAGTAATCGCACCATTAACTGGCGGAGAGTAATCGACTACTTTAATAATCGACCAGTTCTTAACTGCAAGTCTTTATGAACGTTTTTCGGGCAGTGGCTGTTGCAGACACAATAAACATTGACAACGGAGGAAGATAGATACGCACTCCAATGCTCATGCTGACCATACACGTTCTTCTATTACAGTATGCGACTTTGAAATGTCGCTTGCGAGAAGCCCTCCGAAGGTGCAATGTTCACGAATCCTGCACAACCTCGAGACGGCGCAGTGCGTTGAGATGAACCGCTGGCGATGCGTTGAACGCCACCGCATCATCACAGCGCCGGGTACGAGTACAGCCCCTTCTTGTCAATCCACTGCTAGAGGAGGGTCTCCCCCACTCATGTGCGCGCCTTGCAGAGTTATTCGACCATACTCCACTGTTGCTAGTCTTTGTGGGTTTAAGGTGGGGCGCATCGAAGGGCGATAGATTTTGCTGTCCTGTACTGCCCTCTGCTGTTCACCACAAAGCCTCACAAGCCCTATGACAATCTGTGCATGGCGGTCACCCACCCAAGCACGATACAGGGTAATAGGCTTAACCCTGCGAAACTTCCGAGATCTGACGAAATTGGACACATTCCCGGCGATTGGGTCATCGGCAAATCACACCACCATAGGACTCGAACAAACCCGGCAGTCTGTTCACACACCAGTTTGCAACACCGCTCGCCGTTTACACAAAAGGTTGCGCCAGTTTCTTTCTTCCCATTCTAAATAAGCACCTTTTGCATGGAGAGCTGTCCCACGGAATTTATGCACAGATGCCGGGAACTCGAGTGCAAAATTGCTTTGACGTCCGACAAGGCAACTCTCCATCAGTCAGTATGACTCTCACTCAAAAACATATAATATAAAAAAAAAACTAACTCAGCGTGGAAACGTAAACATGAGCAGCGTGAAGTCAACACGATTATTACACACCGCCGCTGCATGCACCACAGATGTGTGCAGCTGCTGCATACGTTTCATCTACAACTGTGAAGTCGAGTCTTGCACTTCTGTGAAGCTTCAGAATAATCCGTGCCGTTAGCGTATAAAAACAGAGCGCACACAAAGCACACACACACACTGGTTTCGAGGCCCCAGTCCTTGGAACTCATCTCTGTTCAGCAGATTTAGAACTCTTCCCAAATGGCTAAATGGTCAACGGAAATGGCAGCTGTGTATTTTGACGCGTTGCATTTTAACATACTTTCGTCAGGGAATTAAATCATATAAAATCAGATTGTTCACCACACTGCCTTTTTTATCTGAACGCAAACATTAACCAATAGAGGCAAATTACAATTATGAATTATCATGAACTGTGCACCTCAATGCAATTTTGTTGGGGCTCAAAAGACTACCCAAAGGTTTGAGCTATAATTAATCGGGTCGCAGTGGCAGAGCAGCTGTGGAGGATGCAAGAGATGCAACTTCACCTGGACCCAAAGGCCAGGGGGGGGGGGGCGAGGCACCAGCTACGGAGAGGCGGCGATATTGAAAAGAGGGCCCCAATTAATTCCTTGCACCAGGAGCCAAACGCAACCCTCGCTATGCCACTGTTATTCTTGTAAATGAAACTGAAACGAATGTTCTGTAACATGCAAAATATCAAGATATTACACCGACTTTGAACTCGTACAATACTGCTTTGTATAGCTACCATATATATAACCCATTAAATCCCATACAGTATACCAGAATAATTATGCAATTGTGCAGCATCAATAGAACACTCATTCTAACGCTGTCAAGCGGAACAGTTTGCAATGCGTGCCAATTTGTAATGCCATCGTTATTATCGGTCGATTAAGCCAAGCTGCCGCTAGGCTCCATGCGTAACCAGAAGTGGATCGTACAAGTACACCACCTGTAGCATGGCAAACATCATCAAGCCGTTGAGAAAATTAATTATCCAAGCTTGTTCCTGCATGAGACAGGGAATTATAAAGACTGCTACTTGCTCACCACGCTGGATATAAACCAAAAAAATACGAGTGCTACCACTGCAAAGACTGTTTTCGAGGTTGTGCTGTCCATCGCTTCGATGTGCTTTCGGGTTGAACCACGTGCCAAATGACACACGGTACAACGTGAGAACACATCGGAGAGACACGAGGACTGGGCTCGGGTGCAAGCGGGGATGACAGTTTTAGACAAAACCAAAAGCTTAAAAGAAAAGACAACCGCAATAGGTATAGATTACGCCGTCACACAAGGAACCCAGATTCAACCGTTGTCGTGGTCGGAAAAGAAGCTGTCGCCTTTCCTCCGACAGCAGCTTCTCACTTGAGAGAATAGGCAGATAGAGAATGCAGCTCGTAACTTCACTGCCATTACCCGGATGTTGCCACGTGAAATATCCGCCACATCAGCACGTACAGTGTATCGGCATGATTTATACGAAGACACGATTTACGCAATGGTGTTAACCGCATAACGTAGCAGACGTGGTGAGGCAATATAAAAAAAACCGTGATAAGCATACATCTGACCGCCACCCACAATTGGCATTAGCAATAACGTGGCATGGTTCAACACGGTGAGCTTACAAAACAGAGGTCAGCATTGCACATTACCTACACGTTTAAAATAATCGTTTCTTTTCAAACTGATATTATCGGTACAGTACTGCTACTGTAAAACGTGTTAATATAAAAAAAAACATGTAAAATACTGAGCGTGTAGTATTTGTTAGCATCACTGCCGTGTCACCATAGTGCCCAAAATGTACAAACGCAAGGTCAACACCAGTCGCGCTGGAGGTCACGTCGGCGCGCATTACAGCTGTAAACATTTAGCAATGGCGTCGTCACACGGTGTGCAAAAGCATAAAACGCGACAACAGCTCCGGCTTTCACTGAAAGTGGCGGCAGGCAACCCACGCCACTAAAAGCGATACCCCCCCCCCCCCTCTCGGGACCGGGCTCGCGAGTGGCGAGTAATCCATCTCTCCACGAGCAGTTGCAACCGCAGAGTGCTGCAGAATTGTTGCCAGCGAGTACTGGATCAAGTCACGACGTCGGTGTGGCGAAACACGTGGGACGCTGCGGCGCGGTGCAGCCAGTAGTCCTTCAGCTATGCCACACGGTACATTGTGTAAAACAGGCCACCGCAACATGGGCTGGGGAAGAGTACTGGCCACAAAGGCCCGAGAGCAATCGGTGTCTTGCGACGATCGTTTTGACCTCTGCGCCATCAAGTATCGTGCCGCCGTTGCTAGTCCTCTCTTCGGGTGAGGAGATAAAAGTGAATCGGTCTCAGGAACTTCAGAGGTCCAAGGTCAGGCATAGATATTAATGGAGATTATACGAGCTGCACCGGCATATGAGCCCGTTGATGAACTTATAAAATAATGTTTCATACAGTCAATTCTCATCGACTGCCTACCCTCTCCTCCCTTCCCCTTTCGCTGTCCAACTCACCCCAGCTCTCAAGCACGTTCTGACTACAAGTAGTGCATTGTTAGCATGATTTTTCACCTTAAAATATGCAAAATGTCATTGTGAAACTGAATTAAAGTTTTGATCGCACTGGAAATGAGTGTTGCGTAAGGCAATTAAAGAAAGTGATATATTGCCTGAATATATCAGCGGTGCAGACTTTGGAGCGGCTTAAAACGTCCTCCGTGAACAAGACTTCACACGCTCTAGTAAATTTTAAGTTTAAAAAGATGCAAACAGTAAATCTCAACTGAAATGATAAAGATTTCAAGAGGCTACATGTTGAAAGAAATCGTGACCATCTTCAGAATATTAGTACATGAAACACAAGCCGGACCCTTAAAACTCTCCAGACATTTAAAACTAGAAAATTATTTAAGACCACAACTGTGCTATTTCTCTAAATATTACAGCTATTGATGCGTCGAGCTAATCACGACCAGCTTCAGATTATGCGCAGAAGAGCGACTGTTCCTCCTCTGACATGTTGACAAATGAGGCTCTCAATGGAAATGCCAACTAAACCTCTTTTCTCAAACACCTACCACCAGGCATTATTAAATCCACTGTATTAATAACTTAACAAGAACTTTCTCTGAGCAATACACCATTCAATGGAAGACTATGTTTTACTTTCGACTCAAGAAAAAACTACTTGAAAATTATTTTTTTACCGAAGCTCAGTGGACAATCTTATTTTCTGAGACGAAGGTTCTTGGTGCAGATATATTTTTGGCCAAGCCCCACACAGCTCCCAATGATAGCGGTGGAGCGTTGAGAAGGGAGGCCGATGCTGGTGGCATAGGCACCGGCGCCCCTCACGATCCCCACCCAGCCGAGTCGGGCCTCGGAGACACGGCGGTGGCCGAACGCTCAGAAGTCATCGTCGTCCCCGATGTCCAGGTAGATGTCAAAGGCTTCGCGATTGCAGCTCCCTTCCGGCGTGAACATGTACTTGTGGAACGTGCCATCCACACACGCGGCTGGGGGTGGTGGGGCGGCAGGAGAAAAGCACAACGCACGTCGCGAACTAGAAACAAACGTTGACGCGACAAAGAACTGCCTGCAACCTCGCAACACAACATGCTAATGCTATTTACAGTTTTCAACCTTGTGCCTCGAATAATTTTGAAGTTTGTAGATGAATCTTAACAGGTGACGGCCGTTGGTGAAATACACACTCGGGTTACGTAATATCTTTGGACAGATGTTGTTGACAAAGCTATGATTCAGCACTCCAATTATAGTGACTCGATTGCAATGATTATATCCTCACGATAAGCTGACATAGCCCCCCGCCTTGCAACAGCCTACAACACCATTATGCATGGTGGTCACCCATCAAAACACTATCCACGCTCATAGACAGCAGCAGTGCAACATTATCTATTGCTGTGCTGTTAATGTAAATGCTCCTAACTTTCACAAATCTGCAATGCTCAGTGTGGTGAAGTTTGGTCAAATAAACCCCACAAACCAGAGGCATGGGGAAGCCCTCATCCTGCAGTGGACTAACAGACAGCTGTGCATGTACAACAGCTATGGATAGCGGTTGTTGTCAAAGTTTAGATTCACTGCACTAACGATGGCCTGCTGATAGCAATGATTCTATCGTCATAAGTAAGCTAACAATACAATTACAAACCATGATTAAATCATAGAGCTCGCTCCAACTGGAACATCGATAGGTACAGAACACAGTTATCGAGGCTAAGCGTGTGTGTGGATTATAACGGAGCTCACCGATCACCGAGTTGGTGCTCTTGGCCGCATTGCGTCCGAACGCGCACACGCAGGAGCACTCGGCCGGCACTGTGAAGGAAGCGAGGCTCCACTGGGAGTCCACGTACTGCCCGATGACCGGCCCCACCTTGCCCACTCGTGCCAGACTGTGGTGCACAATACAACATTCCAGTGTAGCTACAGCACGGCTGTGGTGCGGTTATTATAAAAAATTATTATACAAATTGCAACTCGACTCAGAGGCGTGAGGACCAAACAGACAAGCGGGACATGCAGCCAGTTATTGAGATGGTGTCAAACATTCCGCCAAGCTCTGCAATTCTATATATATGCAGGTGTTATTGACCGAATAATGAGTGTTTACATGTGGGAATAAACCGGAGCACCTGGAGAAAACTCATGCGTGAGGGGGCAACACAAAGCTGTGCAACGGTGATATACATAGAGCACGATGATATCACGAGACAAGCCAGACATGATGGGATGACCGATCCTATGATCAAGATCGTGCCCATCGCTGCTTTTGCATGCATACAAGTTTTTATTTTATTTTTGATCTGTGGCGTCTCGTAATTTACAAGCGGGTTGGGAGCGGTTTGGACGCAAGGACTCACGTGGAGGTGCGATTGAGGTGCGTGTCTTTGAGAGCGAACACGTGCACCGTGCCCTTGTCGCTCGACACGCACAGGAAGGACGAATCGTGGCTGAAGTTGATGCTACAAAAGGAACAGGGGAAAAGAAAAAAATATAACGCACCGCAGCATCGCTTGCGCTGCGCGAGGTAATGTACGTGTTCTCTAGTTTCATTAAAAAAAACTACCCAACTACAATGACAACACTGCAGACAAATTTGAAATGTTATCTGCATGGTCACAGGCCAAAGAAAAGGAATATTAAGAAAAAAATCAAGGCGCAACTTTATTTATTTATTAATTCGCAATGGAGCATCTCTCTACAAGCGCGCTCAACCCAATTGGATATCTGTGGGAAAATAGCTTCATAGCTCATCAGATTACTCCAGGATAAATAAAGATTCTGATGATGATTCTGAACCTGTCTGCCATTTTTCCTTTCATTGTAAAAGCACTCCAGCAATAATTGGTTATTATTATTCTCATGTCAATTATGATTTGGTTTTGATAAGACTCAAAAATTGGCACAGCATCAACCTAGCCAAATGGCTGTAAACACTATACTATACAGAAGTACTTTAGGTAATGTACATTGTTACTTTTAATGCACGACACAACATGATTACAATGACACAGTGTATGTGCAACACTCATATATATGACTACAAATGTATTTATTATTTTTGTTATGAAAAGTATATAATGGCTACATAATAAAAGTTATTACCAGTACACGGCACATTCACTTCGCCTTTGAATTTGGTCATATATGTATCCGATGGCATCGGAGGGGGAAAATATGAAACTGAATACAGCAGTTGTTTGAGCACTGCGGGCCGCTATAGTCGCGTGATCACCGATACCTAAGTGAGCATGGGAGGGGGAAGGGAGCTGCGGTAAGAACAACAACCCCATCACGAGAAGAGAGAGACGGCAAAGCAGGACGGGGGAGCAAGACAGGGATAGCGAGAAGCAAGACAGACACCAAGATGGGATCAAATAGATCTACAGAGAGAGACAACCAGGCAGGCATAGGGAGACAGGGATAGAGACACACCGAGAGACAAAGTGACAGAGAGCAACACAAACACAAACTCATTGACAGGGGAAGACAATGACAGGGAGATAAAGACATTGAGACAGAAGCTTGCCAGTTTATGTTGAAAACCGTTCAGCTTAAAAACCATAAAGCATTTGGTTTAACAGTAAAAATTATTAGTCGTTGCATTCCTACTTGTATTAGAAAGTACTTTAAATACATCTCACTTTATCGTATACGCTTATATTGGATCCAACTGCAGACAGCGCGTTGCAGAAGACTTGGGGTCAATTCTTTTTACAGCTATAGCAGCGGCATTGTTAGCTGAATTTATAAGTACTATGAAATTGCGATTGCCACTAATTACGAATCACACAATTACAATCGTTAATTGACGCCAGGTCTGTACCACGGGGGATGGCAGCCCAGCACGAGACAAGCGCCACACGGGATACCACCTACCAGTAGAGCGTGGCTGGGTCAGCACCGCGCCTCAACTCCACGAGCTTCACCTTGCTCTGAGTGTCAAACAGGCGAATCAGAGTCCCCTGCCAAGAGCATGAACGCACACACGTGTACACATTGAGACAAAAATCCCCCGTTATAGCCTCAACAGGCTGTACGAGCGAGCGGCACTGTTAAAGAGCAGCACCTATGAAGGAACACGAGAGGGTGTTGTCGCGAGCACCACGCCTGGCTGCCTCTGTCTCCCCAGTCGTAGCGTTTACACATCGCACCAGACACTCAATTGAGGCTCGATCAACCTCGGCGAGGCCCAGCACCATCAGATAAACGTCACTGATGTTGGATATGAACGGGCAACAACCTTTGGTCAGTAGCAGCAGTGTGCCAACCACTACACTACAGCTCCCCACAGACATACAAACAACAAATTCCCCATATAGCTATAACAAACTTTTGGAGAAAGTGATGCTCGTGGGCACCGATGAAGGCCGGCACGGCACACAAGGGGGTATATGTATGTTGAACTTCTTTCGCACCATATGTAGCCAACCGTGCTAATTGGCACCACGCCTGGCCGCCTTTGTCGTCTCCCTCGTGGCAATGTTTTCACACTGCAATAAGTACTACAGTGAGGCCGAGCCGAACTACGTGAGGCCCAGGACGGGTTCAGATAATTGTCACTGGTGTTGGCCATGAGTGGGAATGGAACCCGGGTCGCCGGGTTCGTAGCACAGCGCGCCAACTCCTACACTACCGCTCCCCAAAACAGACATGCACACACACGCTCGCACACAAACACAGCCCTAAAGGTTACTATGTTCTTGAAAGCAAATGAATAATTTCTGAAAAATACAAATTTAATTAAGTTCACAAACGCCCACAGGTTAGCTACCTCACGTCAATATGAACCCGGTGACCCGAGTTCAATTCCTGGCCACAACTAACACCAACAGCGAGTGATGCTTGAACCAGTCCTGTGCCGCCCCCCCCCCCCTCTTCACCAACCGGCACTGTCCAGTGTGCCGAAGTATGTTAACAAATCGACTATGCAAGCAATTACTTAAATTACTTTTGGCGTGCTTGTCTGGCATTAAAACAATTATCTTGTGTTGCAACAGCCGTAGACACGCCGACAAGCATGCGCCTGCAGCTGCCGACGCATGCCCGAGCCCAGCCACACCAGTGCAAGATAGTATTCGACTTTGTAGAATTTGTATTCGCGCCCCTTTCCTTACACCACTACCCCGAGATAGAATATACTACGGGGTATCTGCCCAAGGTTGCTTACAACCTTGTTCAAATTGCCTTTTGTCAAGACTGATATATTAAAGCACAAGATGAATAAACTCCCAACAATGTCAGCTGCGAGACAAAAAGCATGACCAACACTCATGCTCAGGGGTTAAACCGCCACTGGGGAGTAGGTCACGTGTTTAATTTACTTGGTATTTTGACCTTGGGGTCAGGAGTCTATGGGGGTCAAAATACTATCTCACACTAGCCGAAAGCGGCAAAACTAAAGTTTTTCATGCAGTGTTCATCGTTTATCGTATTTAACGTAAGGGAATGCGTGGGTATACAAATACACAGTGTGTGTGGATATACCCAGTGCTGTACACATGGTGTGGGGTGCAGTCAAGACAGGGTTATTCTGATTCAACAATCAGTGCAATTAACTGAAATTGTTGTTTGGAGATCGGCCGTGACGATGGAGGGAGAGGCCTCACCTTCTTGGAGGCAGAGGCCACGAGGCTTCCTGGCTGGTTGAGGGCGATGCAGGCGATCTCGCCCTGATGAGCATTGATGGTGAAGGGCGCAGATGACGTGCCAGGCTTCGTGTTGGATAGGTCCTAGCGTGCCGAGTGGCAAAACCAGAGGGCATCACCATGCGGCGAGATGGTATACGCACTCACCGTGCGTCGTCGTGGAGTATTGCATTGTGAGAACGTTCATGAACAGACCTACGTTATTCATCTGCACACACAAACGCTGCTGGATAATACTGGTGTGTTAAAAACAACAGGGCGATGACTAGAAATATATTTTTGTAAGTGGAGACAGGATGAAGATATGATTATTGATATGATTGCCTACAGCTGAACAGAGAGGCTGAGTATATGTGTGCAGCCCTTCAATCCACAGCTGTATTCGGTCCTGACCACACTGAGGGTTATGTGACCATACTTCACGACGCTGGTCAGTGAGGGTTGGTAAAGGGAAGCAACATAGACATTGGACCATTGGAGGTTCAGTACAACAATGGGTTTACCGCCACTGCCCCCTGCTGATATTGTAGTCCCACAGCAGTCTGTTATGCATGGCGATCGCCCATCCAAGCACTATACAGGCTCAACGCTGCCAAGCTTCCGAGATTTGACAAGATAGGGTACATGCTGGGTGCTTTTGACACGGGCTACCAAACAGGAAATAAACAAACAAATCACAGCAAACTGTGAGGAGGACACGAGTCATTACTAAGATAGGATGAGTCATGGCAAGGATATCCTGGTTTAAAATAAAAATACACACGCCTGATTGCCAAGAGAATGATAGTAATAATTAGACAGAGGCAGTGCTAGAAATGTAAGTCTGCTTGTTTCCATCTTTCTTTCGTATGGCATTGGAAAAGTAACCGAATGAGCTTATAACTGGATGTTCTCAAACAGATTTCATTTGTGATGATGCATAACAAATATTCCATTTGTGACTCCTGAAAAAGTGTGCATTCGGCAATGATTTGTGCCGTGAGAGATGGATTGCACGTGCATTCTGCAGTCACAATTAGGTGGCTTATCCTCACAGGGACCAAAAAACACACGTTGAGACTCGCATACTCATATAGAGACCCATACTATACGTAACAATGATGGGAGTGATGGATTTCACTTCCGCACAATCACAATTCGGCGACTCCTTGATTTCCCACTTTTGGAGGAGGTAGCTACACAAAGTCCCCTATGTAGTGAAGGGCCTCACCACCAGCTGGAGGCTCCCACACTTGTGACCTGGAAACACGAGCAAGGGCTTTTCCAAGCTGGGGCACAGTTCGCACAGACCTGCAGATAAAGACAACAGGAGGTATGACGTGAGGCGATTTCTCAACCCTTAGGAGATTTGGTCCCCATCCATCGCCTCATCCCCTCACCCGAATCGATTTTCGAGCCCACGCCTTGACAGCCCCTCTTATTTACACGATCTTGTGGAGTTGGAAAGGGACTCCAATAATAATGATAGCCTGCTGGACTCTTTCCTATAGTTATCTTTAATATCCACGTTGTTTCGTTTAGCATTGCCCAGCTAAAATTTGGACATAGTAATAGAACTTGTATGATACCTCAATAAAAAAAATTATGCAACACGGTTCACGCGCCAATGACAGTATTGTTCATTCAATTTTGTAATGCAAAATATATTTATATAAAATAACAATTAGATGTTACAACACAGCAAAATGTTAAGCCACATTTTATTTTCTGCGAAAGATTATTATTAACTAGATTATTAATTTTAATCTAGTAGTTAAATGAAGCACATTAGTCAAAGAAAAAAATACTTTCCCGAGTCCAAGGAAAATAATGCAACATGTGACCAGTAAGAAAAAAGCAGTGTTATGAAGTATAGGCCCCAGTGGGACCTGCGTTCTTACCGTCTGGATTGTCTCGTGTGTCGAACTCAAAGATTTTTTGTGGGTTGTCTGGGAAGGTGAAGACGTAGATGCGGTACCGCAAAACCACAATGATCCTGAATGAAAGAGACATTGATGCCTCATGATGGTTCATGAACATAGATCACTCTGCAATGAGCAAATGCTGCCTTGACAACCTAAAAAGGATTGTATTTCTATAATCTGATACAATACCATTTGATTTTATTACGATGTAAAACTCATTTTAACAGCAACATCAAAATATTACAATATTTAAAATTACAAGTGCGACTCTACATCGACAAAAGGGCATATATAATTCAAAAGGCAGTGTCCATGAGTAACAGAGGATGAACTGCACAGTCAAGCAGAATGTACTATGGGTCATCTGAGGCAGCCCTCAACTGTCAAAGAACATCTACTGTCGCCTACAGACCTCACCTGTAAACATGCTCAATCATAATGCTGCGAGGTCCCATGTACTGGGTTATAAAAATTTTTTTTTATAAAGGACACATTTCTCAGGGTTCATTCAAGTAGCCACGGGCAAAGCCTGACTCGCTAAAACAGAACCTATCAACATGAGAACAGTACAATTTACAATCCATTTACACTCTAGACCAGTTGAATGTTGACGATGCGTTTCATCCTTGGACGATAGTTTCACCTGCGCCACTGACAACATACTCGTGAAATCAAAATGTTTAGCGTCACGCCTGGATTGACATAAAGAAGGTTATTGAGCAGGAGCTTAGCTTGGTTGGCATGGACCCTCGTGTAAGGAATTAAATGGGGAACCCTGTGTCCAATTACTCCCCCCCCTTCATAGATTGGCACCTAGCCACCTCAGGCCTGTGGGCCCTGGAGCAGTTGTACCGCATGCACTCGACTCGACAGCCACGCCGCCGGTATTGAGTAACATTTTGCACGTAGCGTTTATGTAACACTGTAGCAGCATACATTGGCCAAACAACAAAGGCACATTCCAGGACAAAAGGGCAAATGGCTCCGCAAAAGGTCAAGTAGATGATGGCGGGGGGGGGCTGTACTTTTTCTGCAGGAGTGTCCAGTGCGTAACCCACTTGTCGTGGCGCATTCGGACGGCCAGCACGGCGCTCGTAAACGTGAAGTCCAACACCAACTTATCCCGGGCGTCCCGGCCCTCGCGCGCGTCGTCCCACACAAGAACTGCGAGCGTACCGTGACAATGGACATGCACCCAGAGCTCACACTCCTCCTTGTGCCTCAGCAGCAATAATAGCGATCGTTCTGTTTACCATACAAGCTTAGCCCGAGGCAGTGAATGTATATCAGTCATTCCACCAGCGCACGGTAATACATCACTGTTCTGACCGTTTTAAAGAAAATAACGAAGCCAATGTTGGTGACGAGTGTAATGTCACATTAATGCTCTGATTTAAAAAAAATACTACAACACTTTACTTGTGAAATAATGTATTAGCTATTTTATACATTGAGCATAATGACTTTACTTACATATGTTCCATTAAGCAACATAGAACTTAAAACACGTGGAAGCTCTGTCAAATAGCCTGGGGTTTTTAAACTATATTTTTCAGTGGGCCATGGCACCACGATGTCAAACGTATGTACACACGTTGTATATTTCGTCTCCAGCTCTCACACCTCTCCCTTCACTATCGTGCTCTCATCTCGGTAGTCTCTTGTTTCTTGCATCGAACTCGCTGACTTTGGTCTCGTTTATCGCAAATCGTTATCTTTCTATATCTCGTGACGATCCATATCTCTCAGTGGACCAAAGATCAGCAGACTAACTGTTCGTAGGCCAAGTGTGGACCACGGGGCCGCTAAAGAACCCTTCCATTGGCTATACACAAAGCAGCTGCATGCAAATTGTTACCAATATAGAATTCTAAGGCTAAACACCAGAACAAATAGTGAAGTGATTGTTACCAGAGTTGTCAGCAAATTTGGGCGAGGAGCCTCCACCAACCAAGGCGAGAAGGTTGGAGCGATGCAGCATCTCCACTCTCCCAACACTGCCCACCTGATCGACATCTGCAAAGAGGAGGGGGAAGGGGTGGAAACATTAACGCTGCACCTGAGAACATTTGAATGTCAGGTGAGGGGATGGGGAAACCTTCCCTTACCTAGGTGAGCCTTCTCCATGAGAGGCTCCACGTTGTAAATCCTCAAGCCACTCTCCATGGCACAGCAGAAGCAGCCTGGAAGTGACAGCATATGAAAGGAAATGCGTTTGTATTCAAACAAGCATCTGTTAACAAGTCACAGATGGCACAGGACCAAGGGTCGGCTTGCTATCGCTGTGACAATGGGCCACGAGTGAGAGCGGTGTGGCACAGTTGGGTTGTATCAAATGTTGTTTCGGCGTGATATATTGATGTTTTGCTCCAGTTTTTGAGGGCTGCTTGGGTGCCTGAAGAAGCCCTCGGCACGTGGAGCAAAGGTATCATGCCAAACAGCGTGCGGCACAACCCGGAAACACATCACAAAGCTGTAAAGCACAACCGCAAACATCTACACAGTATTCATAATAAAGGTTTTTGGGTTAGATCGCGTTATTTATAAATGTGTCGCAACCCTCCACCACCCCACATGGCCAATCAGTAAAAAATGTGTCACATTGACAAAAGACAAATATTTCACTACTTTAGCACACCAGTGTGTTGAAGAATGGATCCACAACATTTACAATTTGAGTACGACGTTTCGCTGGAAATTACATCCAGCATCTTCGGGCGATGTGTCAGAATAGTGAAGCCATCCACCTGCTTCCGGTCTTAAATAAAGCAGCAGGACATCATCATTGTTGAACCCCATCAGGATTCGAGATCAGAGGCGGAGATGGGGGTGATGCAATTATGTAATAGATCAGTAATCAACCACTTAGCATGTGACTCACCTGTAAGGAATTGCAATGTGTGTTGTGTATTACTTAATATGCTTCCAGGCTGCGCTGAGTCTAAAGCTATCACAGCGATTTAAAATTATTTGAATTCTTCTCAATTTCAATAGATTTTCTAACTAACCTTGGCCAGTAATAATTAGATCTGCATAACACTTCAACGTTATCAAAATGAATTGAATGTCCTTGTTGGCAAGCATGCTCTGCCACTGCTGACAGCTGTTTTGGAGAATTTAATGTTCCTTAGGTGTTCATTTAGTCTTACGCTGATGCTACGGCCCGTCTGTCCAATATAACACTTACCGCATAAACAATTGATCTGATATACACCTTCTGTTGCGAACCTCGGTAATCGGATAAATTGTAGATTTTGAAGATGTACTCTTTAATACACCAGTGCGCTAAAGTAGTACAATATTTGTCATTTGTCAACGCGACACATTTTTTACTGATTGGCCGTGTCGGGTGGTGGAGGGTTGCGACACATTTATAAATTACGCGAACTAACCCAACAACCTTTATTCTGAATAATACTGGTCGCGAAAGCCTACATGTTAAATCTACACAGCAGTTAACTTAGCTCCTCAGATATATGACTGACAAAAGAAAGGGCATGAGTGTGTTGGGACCTGGATTTTGTTTGTTAAATATGAATGCCTCTACGGGTGCAACTTGAAACAAGATTAGACTAATGTCCATGTGGGCTGCTTATTAAGACCATTTTGCTGCCATTTCGCGTGTGGTAATAAGTCCAGAAATAGCGCAGGAAACCTTATCCACTACCCAAACTCGTGTTATGAAACGTGACCCTTCTGAAACGGTCTTTAACAGGTTGCTCTTCAAAAATACATTTAATACAGAATTGTGATGAATAAAATAAAGTTAAATTATAACAAATAATAAGAAGGCCCTTTGACAATCCACCGCTGGATGAAGGCCTCCCCACGCCCTGTCAGTCACGGGAGTTGTTTTGATCAGGCGAGTTGGTGAATGGAGATCCCAGAACTTGTTCAGATTAACACTTTCCATTGACAGCCTCAAGCAGCTGGGATCACAGAGCAGTGCGCTAACCACTGCGTTAGCCCACTTGTTGATAAGCTGTTGTTTCATTTTGAAACGCTCCGTGACAAGCTGGAGAAAGCAGAATTCGCCCCCCCCCCCCAACTAAATTCCAATGTTTCGTTCAAATCCATGACGAAGTAATGTATGGAAGACAGCCATGGCTATTGAATGTAACCCTTAATTAAAAGTTCACTGAACAAATTGCAAGAAAACTGCTGCGTATGTATTACGAACGTAGACCTTACACCCGTTGAATGAAATAGAACACGTGGCACTTTCACAACATGAGTGCTGTACATCAAGGCGAGTCAATGGCTTGAAAGGGTGCGAAGTGACCTGACAATATGATATTACCGTACTGCTTACCAAAACTGACATAGACCGCGGACACAGAAACATCAATGCGACATCCCTCGGTTAACACGTAGCCTTTCGCGACCAATATCATCCATAATACAGGTGACATCTGTCAGTGTCTGCTGGTGGTAGGGTTGGAATGACAGCTGTGAATTTTCTGGTGTTGGCCAAACGTGAACCCTTGTCCTTTGTATCTATCGCAATAGAGCATGGGCCACGAATACGGCTGTGTTAACAACGTCACACGTGAACATCTTGTCGTGCTTGCGATTCTTCATGGGCACGAAAACATCGTCGTCACACACGCGCGCACATGCCTCCCATTCACAGCAAAAGCCCGAGGGAGAACAACAAAGTCGGACATTGTGATAAAAAAATATAACACACACCACAGACTGCCCAGAACGCATTATTACTACGACTACTGTACGTGGCCATTAGTAACAATAGCGCGCGTTAAGTGGACGAGCGGTAGATGGTATCAGATATCGGATGTCTTTAGAATTGCCTGTTGTTGCAATCGCCAGCGGTTCTACTTCAATGCAGACATTCAGAAAGGCACGCAAACAAGACAGCAGGCAAGGCCAGTCAACCGGCTGGGTGAATCAGCCATAAGCAGCCATAATTTATGAAGAGTGGCAGCCTTGTTATCGGCAGATGGCGATAACGGCTGGCACACACCGCACACACACCGTACACACACACAGTGCACACACACGACACACACCGTACACACAGTGCACACACGTGCACACACACACCACACACACACCGCGCGCACACACACCACACCGCGCACACACACACCACACACACCGCACACCCACACAAACACACCGCACGCACCACGCTCACACACACACCGCACACTACACACACACACACACCGCACACTACACACACCCACACAAACACACCGCACACACCACGCTCACACACACCGCACACACCACGCTCACACACACCGCACACTACCCACACAAACCGCACACTACCCACGCCCACACGGCACGCACACACGGCACGCAGACACACACCCACACGGCACACACACACGGCACGCACACCCACACGGCACGCACACACACACCCACACGGCACACACACACCGCACACACAGTGCACCCACGGCCCCTCTTTGTCAATCCACTGATGGGTGAAGGCGGCCTGCCCGGCCATTCAGGTCGTGAGGGCTATTTTTCCCATACTTCACTACGCTGGGCAAGTGTAGCCTGGCCTCGGGCAGCATAGACGTGAGGACATTGATATACAAGTGGTGTAGAAACACAATAGAGGTTGTATGGGGTTAGATCGCGTAAATATATAAATGTGTCGTTAAAACCCGCCACCAGGCTGTTTCCTGATGAAGCTGGTTGTAATTTCTGGCGAAACGTCGTACTCAGATTGTAAATGTTGTGGCTTGGCTCTCCAACACACCGGTGCTGTACTAGTATAATACACTATACACTACACTACACACTATTGCTGTACTAGTATACTACACTATACACTAGTGCTGTACTAGTATACTACACTATACACTAGTGCTGTACTAGTATACTACACTATACACTACACACTAGTGCTGTACTAGTATACTACACTATACACTAGTGCTGTACTAGTATACTACACTACACACTAGTGCTGTACTAGTATACTACACTATACACTACACTAGTGATGTACTAGTATACTACACTATACACTACACTAGTGCTGTACGAGTATACTACACTATACCCTACCCTACACTACACACTAGTGCTGTACTAGTGACGAATTGGCCACGTTCTGTTTACGTGACAACCCTTACTAGTTGTCTGTGCCGGGTGTTGGCGGGTTTTAACGACACATTTATATATCGACGCGATCTAACCCAAAACAACCTCTATTATGGATGATATTGTCGTGAAAGCCTCCTGCGTGTTAAACAGAGTAGAAACAATAGATTCGGCTGCACTGCCTGTGGTCGATGACCCAAGCATCCCACCCCAGGCTCAGCTCTGCTTAGCTTCTGAGATCTGCCAAGATTGGAGCTGATGTCGGGGTGAGTTTGTCGTCGGCCCTGGTAAGACACAGTCATTCAAGTCGCACAGCGATGAAGACTTGTCAGACAAGACAGGCGAGACAGAATAGACAGAGGCTTCAGTCGGTCACGAAGACACGGGGCTTGCCCACCACAGACTCCACGGGGACCCTGCCCCAAGCTCCATCCTTGCCCTCAGAGCCCAGGGGCAGGAGAGAGGGAGCCAGCCCCTACATGGCTCCTCGTGGATGCTGTCCACGATTCCCTTCGCCCCCCCCCAACTCCTGGCCCGTGCCCCCCATTCCGGCACTGAACTCAACCTGGCATTTCCCCAGAGCTGCCCTCACCCAAGCAGTCACGCTGCTACAGGCTCTGCCCATGGCCCCTCTTATGTCCGATCAGAGGTCCTTGCCCTCCTCCTGCCTCCGGGCCATACCCTCGTATTTGGCCGTGCCCTCTCACCACAAGGCCCTTTCTCGTCTGCCAAGTGCCCCGTTTCTTTGCCATTCGCCTCACGCTCTCACAAGCACCCTTCGATTCCCAGGAAAAGCCATCACGTCCCTCACATTTGTCCCCCTCCTCCTCCTCACACTCCAAGGCTCTGGCTCACACATCCTGCCCCGCGTCCGCTTTGTTCAGATTGCCCCCACGCCGAAAGGACTTTCACCCCAAGCCACGGGCACCGTTCACTCACCACGACTCGTGCCCTCCACAGATGCCCCCCCCCTCACGATGCCCCCCCCCCCCCTCACGGCGCCCCCCCCCCTCACGACCCCCCCCCTCACGACCCCCCCCCCTCACGACCCCCCCCCCTCACGACCCCCCCCCCCTCACGACCCCCCCCCCCTCCCTCACGGCGCCCCCCCCTCCCGGCCCCCCCTTCACGCCCCCCTCTCACGCCCCCCCCTCACGGCCCCCCCTCACGGCCCCCCAGCTCACTCTGCTCCTGGTTGAAGCGCAGGCTGTTCACGGCACGCTGCTGCATGGTCAGAGCGCGCCAGCTGGGCCTGCTGCCGTCACGACGTTACTGCTCCTCCTGCTCCTCCTTATTAATATCACTCTTCAACTTCTCCTCCTTTGTCTTCGTCTCCTGGCAGTCGTCGTTGTTGTTGCTGCTGCTGCTGAAGACGTCGTAGTGGTCGCGGCTACTGTGCGTGTAGCGGTGCCCGGGCGCCATGGCCTCGGACCCGCGTGGGCTTCGCTGCTGCCGCCGCCGCCGCCTCCTCTCGCACCGCCACCACCACAACAACAACACCGAGAGGCGGCGCGCCGGCCGGGCTCTCGCGAGACTTGGAGAGGCTCCTCCTCTTCCCCCCCACCCCTCCTCCTCTTCCCCCCCCCACCCCTCCTCCTCTTCCCCCCCCCCACCCCTCCTCCTCTTCCCCCCCCCACCCCTCCTCCTCTTCCCCCACCCCTCCTCCTCTTCCCCCCACCCCTCCTCCTCTTCCCCCCACCCCTCCCCTCCTCCCCCCCCACCCCTCCTCCTCTTCCCCCCCCCACCCCTCCTCCTCTTCCCCCCCCCACCCCTCCTCCTCTTCCCCCCCACCCCTCCTCCTCTTCCCCCCCCCACCCCTCCTCCTCTTCCCCCCCACACCCCTCCTCCTCTTCCCCCCCCCCACCCCTCCTCCTCTTCCCCCCCCCCCACCCCTCATCCTCTTCCCCCCCCCCACCCCTCCTCCTCTCCCCCCCCCACCCCTCCTCCTCTTCCCCCCCACCCCTCCTCCTCTTCCCCCCCACCCCTCCTCCTCTTCTCCCTCCCACCCCTCCTCCTCTTCCCCCCCCACCCCTCCTCCTCTTACCCCCCCCACCCCTCCTCCTCTTCCCCCCCACCCCTCCTCCTCTTCTCCCTCCCACCCCTCCTCCTCTTCCCCCCCCACCCCTCCTCCTCTTCCCCCCCACCCCTCCTCCTCTTCCCCCCCACCCCTCCTCCTCTTCTCCCTCCCACCCCTCCTCCTCTTCCCCCCCCACCCCTCCTCCTCTTCCCCCCCACCCCTCCTCCTCTTCTCCCTCCCACCCCTCCTCCTCTTCCCCCCCCACCCCTCCTCCTCTTCCCCCCCCCACCCCTCCTCCTCTTCCCCCCCCCCCTCCTCCTCTTCTCCCTCCCACCCCTCCTCCTCTTCCCCCCCCCCCACCCCTCCTCCTCTTCTCTCCCCCCTCAAGCTCACGGCGCATTTCTGGGAGGCTCAACCAGGCACACGCGGTCCTGCCGCCATCCCCCAACCACAAAAACAACTACGTTCAACAACACAACCACGTTAAGCAACACAACCACGTTCAGCAACACAACCACGTTCAACAGCACATCCACGCGATTTAATTTAGTTGTTTTCATTTATTTATTTCATTGTTTTACCTACGTGACTTTACTGAAAAAACCAAAAAGTATGAATCCTTGCAGTCACGAAAGCTTCAAATCTAGAAGCACAACCACGTTTAACAACACAACCACGTTCAACAACACAACCACATTAATCAACACAACCACGTTCAACAACACATCCACGCGATTTAATTTAGTTGTTTTAATTTATTTCATTGTTTTACCTACGTGACTTTACTGAAAAAACCAAAAAGTATGAATCCTTGCAGTCACTAAAGCTTCAAATCTAGAAGCACAACCACGTTCAACAACACAACCACATTCAACAACACAACCACATTAATCAACACAACCACGTTCAACAACACAACCACGTTCAACAACACAACCATTCCCGTCTCATCAAACACGAGCGCCGTCCACGTGAGCGAGCGGCGTTCCTCGCGTTCGTGTCAAGTTCAACTTTTTATTTTGTTTTTGTGTTCCCCGGTGTGATCATCAAGTCAGGGGAAGTGAGAGGCCAGCAGAAGATTAATCGATCACCTGGGTGGGTCCACCCACTCCCAACAAGCGCGCTGGCCACTCGGGGTAGCCCGCCCTTTGCCTGTACAAGGAGCTCAGAATCATCATGATGTGTATTTACACCGGAGGAACCCGATGAGCTATGAAGCTCTTTTTCAGAGTCATAGACGGTCCAGGCCAGAATATTTTAAAACCTCTCTCGCTCTCCCTCCATCTTCTCGACTCACTCCACTCTCTCTCCCCCCACTTCTCCCCCCTCACTCCACTCTCTTTTTTTACGATGCTCGGTGTAGTCGGCACTCCACTCTCTTCTCCCCACTCCCTCTCCCCCCTCCGTCCCCCGCTCTCTCCCCCCACTCCATTCTTCTCCCCACTCCCCTGTCTCTCTCCCAACTCCACTCTCTCCCCTACTCCCTCCCTCCCCCCACTCTACTCTCTTCTTCCCCCTCCCTCCACACTCCCTCTCCCCACTCCCTCCCCCGCTCCCTCTTTTTTTTGCTTTATGTAAACCCCTACCTCTCGCTCGCTCACTCTTTTTTTTTCCCACTCCCTCTACCCCCTCCCTCGCCCGCTCTCTCCCCCCACTCCGCTCTCTTCTCCGCTCTCTTCTCCGCACTCCCTCTCTTCTCCCCATTCCCTCCCCCCTCTCCCCCCACTCTCTTTTCCCCCCTTCCGCCCCCGCTCTCTCTCCCCCATTCTCTCGCCCCTCCCTCTCCTCCCCGCTGGCTGGCGCGCGCTGTTGCCATGGTAACCCCGCAGCCCCGAGGTCAAAACTTGTGGCGCCGCGGAGCCAATCAGAGATCGTTATAACCCCAAGGGGGGCGTGGTTACAGCCATATATGGGCAGGGGGGGCACGAGTGGCTTTGGGGCTCGCTTCTGAGCCCTCATACGGCTCTTTAAAAACACTACTTCGTGACCCCTTTGCCAGTATCAAAGTATGAAACTAAACCAAGAATAGGTTTTATCCTTTCTGGAAATAAATAAAAACCTCTTTCAAGGAATGGTCTGCATAAACCACACGTACTTGTGAACATGCAAACAACACATGCTCTGAAGAAGGCTCTCCTCTGGTGTAAGCCAATCAGTTTCAAAGACAATGCAGATATTATCCACGTAGAGTATATACTAATACCTTTACACTTCTCGACGCCAGCGTTTTATTAAGCAGGCGTCGCTAACAAAACTGAAGGATCGATTATTTAGTCCTGTGCCCCTTCCTGATTGTGCTGATGTATAACTCTACTCTCATTCATTCCACTGTGTACTGCGCGTCTATAGTCTGACTTGTTGGCTATCCCATCTGCATTGACGTATTCTCTGTCGTGTACTTTGTTTTCCAATTTGCACTGCCTTTGTGTTGTATTAGCATAACGTGGATTATAATTTTTTATCCCTAAAGTTTAACGAGTTTGGCCCCATATTAACTCGGGACAACACGACTGATTCCGAGTTCATCTGTTAAATCTAGACGAATTAAGTTCCATGGCAGGAGGGTTTGTCATGTTCTAATCCTGTTTTTGAAGTGCACAGTTAAGTCTACGTGGACAGCCCTTGGTCATTCCACTACTGGACGAGAGCCTCCCCACACTGTCCGTGTTGGCCACAAGGGCCATTTGGTCATAATTAAATCTGGCCAGGGAAGGCAGGTCAATGGCAAGGACCATCAAGTACAGTATAATGGATGTGTATGCTCTGCCCTCTGCTGCCCACGGCGTTGCGCAGTTTCTAACCTGCGTGGTTGTCATACATCCAAGCACGACCATACAGACTGGACCCCAATGGCCATAAGCTAGTGTGCCCCTAATGAATCCAGTTCCATTTCAACAGGAATTTTGGTCGAATTATTCACGTATCATTTCAAAACACGACTGGCTTGCCAGGTAGGCAAGTCCACAAGCTAGTCATGACTGCAAGTCAAATACACTCGGACATCAAGGACTTAGAATGTTGAAGTGCATACAAAGTTTGAATTATGACAAGCAAAGTAAACAAACATTTATTATAACAGAAAAATAGAACAGGAATGTCCAGGATTGGAACAAAATAAACATATAAACACTTGCTACAGGTTTTAACACCGGAGAAATTATACAAATGACTAAAAAAAAGAATTTCAGAAATACTAGTGGTCTGCATAGCAGAATTCAGGACTATAAAAAGGTACCTTGGCAACAAATAAAAGTACCCTTGTAACAAGCTACTCAATTAGATGTAACACTTCAATGACCACGTGTTGCAAAGCAGCACGCTCAATTACATTTATATTTTCTCGATTTTTGCACGTGTGAAAACTTTTCAGACAATTACATTTAAGAAAGTTATTTTTCACTTTTGTAGCCAAGAGCACAGATTATTTCAATGTATCAGTATATAAAAGGTTTTGCACCATCGATAATAAATTGATGTCATTTTAGAAGCCCATACCTACAAGATAAAATACACTAATTATAAACTGGTTGATATTAAAGTTATTATAAACCACAATTTTTACACATGGTGACCTCGATCAGCAGTGATGTTCATGCAAAAAGTTGTGACTTTCATCAAGATACCATTAACTGTGATGTGAAAAGAAATGGTTTCAGTGCAGCTCAAGTAAATAAAATATAAAACAGCTGCTGAATTTTCCAACAACTTTACATTGTTTTCCTCTGCATAGAAAAACTGGCAGTACGAGAATGGTTAATATCAATAATGTACATTAAAAAAAATATACATGGTTTCAATTTAACACAGTGAATGTGATACCAACAGCTGTAAAATACAATTCGAGCCTGAAATGGGATTTTGCCCAGTTTTCTTGGACACGCAGCAAGAACATCTGGTACATTTCCTACCACACGTCCACACCGCCCCCTGTGCTGGCTCATCAGCCTCCGACTCAAGTAAACTGTATTGGCTGTACTCCCGGAATCTGTTGGGAAAACATTTGCACCAGAAATTATTTATTAAGTCGGTTGTACCATATTCGCAACATTTCTGCAAGTAATCACCTGGTTGTTTAAAACGTAAGATGTAACGAAATGCGCATTCGACATCACCTGTTGGTACGCCGTTGTGTAGACCATCACATTCTGTTGCTGTCCGTCTGCGGTAATTATGCTAGTGGCAAGGGGACCCGCTGAAAATAAATTTACAGGTTACAAAGTGCATACATTACAAAATAATATAACATACTGAGAAACAGCGAAGCACAAAATTCTAACAATAGCTGATGTATAATCACTGTAAAAAATATTCCAATCCCCATAAAACACTTTTTTTGTATTAAAATCTTATTCGGTTGATCTGGAATGTACAATATGTCTCAAGACTTTTTCACATCAAAGTTCTAATGTTTCAGGATAAAGAGATGCCCAAATATTTTACACACACGGGAAAGATTACTATATCCTGGGAGGAAACAGACAAGCAATATGTGCTACATAACTCCAACCCCAAAAAATCAGCTAGGCTTCATGGAACAGAACGACACATCCCGTTAAAATGTGAATGTGCCATTAAATCTGTCGTGTAAATCTTACAATGGGGCCAAAGTTAGCACAGTGCACACAGTATTCAGTACAAGAACTGGGCTTACAGAAAGATTCCTCTGTGAGCTCTTCGGGTATGGCATCTGTTGTGGTCACCACAGTCGCATTGATTCCTTTCTCACCCTTCATTGACTGCACACAATCACGTGACAATACCAGGCGTTATTTAACAGAGACAATTAGCACTCGTCTGGAGTCCGTTTAACACCTTCAATTTTAAATCGTCCACGAGAAAAAAAAACCCGATTCATTCTACATACTGCATTTACATTTTCACCAACCCACATTGACCAGCATGGTGAAACAACCCCAATGACACACATGGTGTGAGATGGCTCTCATCAAGCAGTAAACTGACCAAAAGGCTGTACATGAAATCATTATGTAATGCCGTCAAAATATCACTTACTTTTTCACCTCCCTCTGGTAGCATATTTAGGCATTTTCATCCAACGTTTAATAAGCCTATGATTCTGTTCTTAAAGAGTTGCATGTGTTCATACTACTACGTCATCATGTGTGTGCTGCAAACGTCTACAAATGTGCAAACAAGAGACTAACATTTTCCATCTCATAGTGTAATATCATCATTCCACCAGTATAAAATTACACGGGACAAAGTTATATTACTTGTGCAAACGTTTCTATGGCATGCAAAAGTCCAGGAATGATTGCAAATGTGCATGCTTGTGGGTGTATATTGAGGTAACAGTTGCCAGAGCACTACCTCACGGTACTTTTGAAGATACTGCTTGAGCGGCTCGACGTAGCTGTCGAAGCCGAGGGTGGACATGGCGAAGAGGATGTCCTCCCCATTGATCGTCTTGCGTTTCTCCTGGTGGCAGCGTTCGCTCGCTTCCGACGTGATGAAGCTGATGAACTCGCTCACACACTCCTGCACACACTCCTTGGCGTCCTTTGCAATCTGAAGCCAAACGCAGTCCCCGTCAGGAGACAAATTATCAAGTAGAACGGATTCTTACAATAATGACATGCAACAAACCATGCATGCAAGTATAGATTTTGATCATTCGTGATAATTGCATGTAAATACAACTTTTACACCATCGAAGAAGCAAGGCCAAATAAGAGAAAAAAACTGATTTCAAATAATGACTCGCAATCATGACAATTCATGGCATCACAATTTGACTTAATAAATACATTCCTCATAACGTGGAAAAGACGAGTGATGCTTTCACTGCGTAACTGTGGTAAATGCTCATGCGTTGGTCAGTTGGTTAATAAACGTGTATTTATGTGGTCGTTGTTACGTAGAATCTAGGAAATATGCACAAACCTTCCCAGAGGATGGGATGGAGGTCTTCATGATCCGGGCCACGTTAGCTATCGGCAGGTAGATGTCCTGCTCGCGATACGGGTCTTTCGATCCACAGCTCTCATCGTGATCGCCACTCGCCAGGCTACCCTCAGCGTCACCTTTTTAATTAAAATACCACCAAAATAAACAATTAATATTCTCTCTGCCCTGTATCATTATACAATTCACTCCCTTTAAAAATACCACTTTAATTGATCTCAAAGTAGATGTATCCCTTTTTATACCGTCTTTATATATCGTTGCAAAAGTAATGCTATATTATGTGGCAATTGCTTAACTGTGTTGTTTGCTAAGTGGAAAATTATCTCCCATCAGGGCTCACGTATTATCAATGTACGTTAACTTATATCAGCATCCTGACAACTCTAAATGCAGGCATTACAGTATAAAAAGCTTATGACAACATTGTTTCTTTCTATAAAGCAAAGTGCAGTCAATTTAATTTGAATCATTACATTGTTGCCCGAAAGGAATGGTTGGTCATCATGGTCCATTTGTCAGTGGTTTCCACACAAACCACTTAGTGTTAATAGGACACAGGCATATTCACCATCGCTGGACTGGAGCACGTAGTGTCCTCCTCCGATATAATCCCCCGTGATCCCCAGCTGGGAAGCATCTGTGGTGGAGCCATCTGCATCCATCCCTAAACAACTGCAAAGAGTACAAAGTTCAATCGTCTTTTCATATTATCTCGGAACAAATCATTTCAATAGTAATACAACAATGCTCCGTTTCATAACGTAATCAATGGGTTAGATTTAATAGCTGGTTATATAATAATTTAGTTATCAAAAATTCCTACCATGGTTAACATCAGTGACAAGTGACATCGGAACAAATACTGTCGTCCCCCATTAACCAACCCGCATTAATCAGCGTGAAGTATGATAAAAAGCCATGACCCATATGGCGTGGGGAGTGCATTCTTTACTCATTAAACTTGCAGCTCGCACGTCCTTCGAACATGACAGTCCATCCCTCCAGCCAGCCAACCTTTTTTTCTAATCAAGCATATTATGATAGTATGCTAGCGTATCCCGCACATTTGCGCGGGATCCATGGTCGGGGTGCAGGATTGGTGGCGGAGGCGTGACGTTGGCATGCACGAACCCGACTCAACTGCATGGGATGAGCTGGGTTTGTGCGAGTTGCACACACACTTGCACACCAGTCGGGAATCCAGACAGGAGCCAGCAAGCAAAATTGTGTTGTCGTGTAATATTAGGTATGGTTCACGTTGTCAATTCAAGAGGCCTCCCGACATCGTTTTGGTCGTGGCGGATATTGACGATACTTTATCACGCTGATCAGTGAATGGGAGTCCCACAACAGGTTCAGATATCCCTCACCACTGATATATTTCATGGCCAGCAAGCATAGCTGGCTTCACAGTACAGCGTCTTAACTACTGCACCACCATTCGCTCACTATTCTATACGCAAGGGGCAGTCAGTGTTCTGTTAATAAGACAGTAATACGAGTCAAAATGAATGTCAGTAGGGCTATTTTAAATCCCCCACCCCCCATGTGCTAATCTTGAACAGCAACAGGATAGCGCGCCATGCTAAATTACCCTTGGAAGCTATGGTGAATATCTCGTCAAGACGTTTAAACTTTTAATAATCGGGATTTGTCCTGTGTGCGCCTTGCGTGAAGAAACGCGACATGTTCTCTGACTGGCAAGCCCCATTGCTCACAACACAGCCCCACACAACAGTAAGTCGGCTCACTCTCAAGAGTGCCAGGTGTCCCGCTTGTGTCTGGAACAAATCACCTAAACAACAGTTGTCACTGGCTTTGTTGTGCGCGTTAAGATCGTGGGTGCGAATTGTAGCCCTTCGAGTCGTTGCACCGTGTTCACGACCCAAGGCCATAACACAAACACAATTCATACACAGATGTTATCTTAAAAATGTGCTCTGATCATTAATGGATTGCGAGTCAATTACACAATCACGTGGGACTGTAATGCCATTATTTTCAAATACAGGAGAGACCTGGTTCACCATATTACAGTAGTATGTAATCAATTTACATACATTTTGAAACTGGTCTATTATGGTGACCTCACTTAGGGAAAATAACCTATTGAGATAGGAACTAGTGGATATCACTGCTATCAAAATGTTAAATTTTATTATCACAAGTCAAGGTCCAGCATGATTGTGAACTACGTAAGGAAACTAAAACTACATGTACGTGGAAAGGGGCCATCCATTTAGTACGTACGCAAAAATCTGTCAAAACTTGACTCCCCCCCCCCCCCCCACCTGCGTGCATACGTTTGACGATATTTAATCTACGCAGAAACGATCAAGGATTAATCATATTAACGTGTTTAAGCAAACAGATAGTCCACCGCCGGCTGCATTAAAGAATGAAGTTGCGTACATTGGCCACTTATTTTGCCGAGCTGCGTGATAGCTGCAGTCAGGGGTACGGTGGCATACAAGTGACACACCTCTCCCACAGGCCTACTTCTCCCGCTAGTACTTGTTGTCTGACAGCTGGAGACACTGAACTGTGGCTCATTTCAAGGCCAATTTAGACAAATTATAATTATTATCGAGGCTCCCTCCACCCGTTTCCTATGCGTACGTACATTGTCAGTAGACCCCCCCATACGCAAGCGTACGCATTGGGGTTAACCCTCCCCCTCCATGCGTACGTACTAAATGGATGGCCCAAAGGCCTTGATCTGGAAGGTATTGACCGAGTGCTGCACAAGGTCTATGGGCAGACGGCAAGTATCACTTTCACGTTATCAAGCCTCCCTTTTACTTTTAAATGAGGGTGGGAAGTAGCACATAGTTAAGTTTACATCCATGAGCCAGTGTCAAGGATTACGCATTCGTGATCATTGTTACTGAAGGTAACTCATAAAACTAAGTGCTAATCGTGTCAGCAACAACAAAAAATTAGAACATGCAAAATACTCAAGTCAATCTGTGTCCGATGTGCCAAGCCTCAGCGACCATCAAGACCAAAGGGGGCTCTAATTAAGTGAACAATGCCCTTTTGAATTTTGATTTACAGCTTTCGTGACTGCAGGGATTCATATTCTTGGTTCTTTCGGTAAAGTCACGTAGAAGGGAAATAATAAAATAATTAAACAATACAAATTCTCACGTTTCGACTGCAACACAAGCAATCATCAGGTGTGAAATCCACAGCAATATTTTTTTCTTCCTGTGCAGTCGAAACGTCGTAGCAATTTTTTTTGTTTTATATTTTATTATTTTATCATTTCCCTTCTACGTGACTTTACCGAAAGAATCAAGAATATAAATGCTTTGTTTTACCCAAATAAATATCGCCGAGTCCCAGGAGAGTGCTGCATTGGGGTGTTTGGATAATTGCATGTGGGGGGAATTTAAGGGATAGGGGGGGGGATCCACGTATACGCTGGCAAATACACGAGTTTGAAATTCCTTTGTGGCGGGAAAACATAAAATCAATCACTCGCCCCAGTGACAATACTGCTACTTCAATCCCGCAATTATTAAGTCTCTACAGTGATATTTAGAGCTATAGACGTTGTATAACCAGGCTCAAATCAGTCCGATCATTTACATCGGCCAATGTTTTGTCTGCGTCTTTAAGTTTGGCACAGGGAAGACACGATTGAAGATAAAAGTACAGGGAGACCTGTTACCGTAATCACCACCATCATCGCCAAGGTGCATCCATCACCATCACTAAAGAGCTCTTCTCAGTGTGAATTCGTCTCAGTAGTCAGGCATAAAGACGTAGTCTGAATGAGCTTCTTCAACACTATCACAACCACATTAATCATTATTGTAATTTCCACCACTATTATCAGTCACCTACACAACAATTCACCATCTCTTAACCATTATCACTGCCACGACAGGCGAGCCCCATCTTCAGCATCACATTCACCCATCATCACCGCCAATCACTACAGCCACCACCACATGCATCGCCTTCGCCAACACTCATCAACTCTTCCATAACCACCGTGGCTTCATTGTTCTCATCATCACCACCACCACGTGCAACCAATCCAAACATCACCGTTACCACCACCAACCACGACTAACATCCACAACTTGCACCAATTCACTACAACCATCATCGCTACCGCCGTCACCACCATCCACCACAAAGGCACCAAAAATACAGCCAACACTGCCATCACCTCCACCATCAATCACAAACAGCACCAAAAATACAGCCAATACTGCCATCACCTCCACCATCACTCCCGCCAACGCCACCACCATCACTCCCGCCAACGCCACCACCATCAACGCCACCACCACCACCAATCAACCACATCCACACCACCATTAATAACAACAGACACTGCCATCACCACATCCACCACCACCACCGCTAAGGCCACAGCGCCAGCCCCTCGCTCAGCTCTTCCCCCCCCTTGTCTCTGGCAGCACACGCGGGGAGCGCGCCCGCACAAAGCATCGCGGCCCTTGCCACCGCCGCCGCTGCTGCCGCCTCCACCTCCGAGGCCGAGCTCCGGCAGAGGCAACAGCAGCAGCATCTCGGGCGGCAGCGGGCGGTGACAATCATTGGTCAAGAGGCGACAAACCTTATTCGGCGGCAGCGGCCGGCGGTTGGCTGCCTCAAGATGGCCTCTGGTTGGTGAAGATGGCTGCGAGGCGAGCCAGTCGGCGCGAGCCCCGTGTACGTCACGTCCGGCGCGGTGTCACATCCGGAACGCGAGGCTCCTCCTCCCCCCCCAAAATCGATCTGCCCCCACCTAAGAATATGCCCCCACCCTCTTCCTCCTTGCCCCCCACCTCTGCCCCCCACCCCTCCACCCTCCTTCACCCCCCACCCCTCCACCCTCCTCCCCTACCCCCTCCCTTCCCCCTCTGCCCCCTACCCCGCCTCCACCGTCCTATGCCCCTCCCATCCCCCTCTGCCTCCCCACTCTCACCATCCCCCACCGCCTACATCCCCCCCACCCTCACCCCACCCCCAACCCAACCCCCCTCCCCCGTCATCCCACCTCCCCC
Organism: Lampetra fluviatilis; assembly: GCF_964198595.1. Lineage (NCBI taxonomy): Eukaryota > Metazoa > Chordata > Hyperoartia > Petromyzontiformes > Petromyzontidae > Lampetra > Lampetra fluviatilis. Next base: position 13,761,080 of record NC_136285.1, on the reverse strand, counting down.
CCGTCATCCCACCTCCCCCCACCCCCAACCCAACCCCCAACACCCCTCCCCCGTCATCCCACCTCCCCCCCACCCCCAAACCAACCCCCCACCCCCAAACCAACCCCCCTCCCCCGTCACCCCCCCCGCCATCCCCCCCCGCCATCCCCCCCCCGCCTCACTCACTCCCCACCCCCACAACTTCCGCTCAGCCGACGACTTCCGGCTGGGGTCTTCCACGCTCCCCTCGCGCTTTGGATGCAGCTGCAACATCAACGCCGCGCGCGTGTTTGTGTGTGTGGCCTTGAAAGTAAATATAACAGGCGACGTTTCGGGCAATGGCCCTACTTATCACTTAAATAGGCCAGTAGAGAAAGTGGGGAATACGAGTTGGAGACTGCACATGTTTACGCTGTGGAGTTTTTGATACGAAGGCGCTTTCAGTTTGCTGTAATAAATCGGGAAGATCGTTATTGTCACGACATATTGTTTATACCCCACGCAGTACATCTCGAGGTGCCAGACACAAGGTGCATTTAAAATAAAGAGATTCAGAAAATTGCAAACCAAACAATGGGGAAAAAAACTGCATAAAATACGCACAGACAGAAACTACATTTAAAAGTATTCTTGGTTCTTTCGGTAAAGTCACCGAAAGAACCAAGAATATGAATCCCTGCAGTCACGAAAGCTTTAAATACAATTTTACATTTAAAAGCTTAAGAGAGATATAATGTGTTTTACACTCATGGCATATAGTGTACGCCTCAAAGGGAAATTATGGATCAAGTCATTGCTAACAACAAACCCCTTCCATAAATATTCCTTTCTCCCCCATAACAACCACTCCCAATTAAAATAATTGAATGCTCTCACCGTCCTAAAGCATGTGTCTATGGTGTAATGGTTAGCACATTGGGCTTGCAATACAGGGGGTCACCGGAAGATACAATGGGCAAGTTTATTGTGGGGGCCGACATCCACCCCCTCCACTCCCCCCGTCCTCTTCGGCCGCCGATCGAGTGATCCCCCCCCCCCGTGCCAATGCTCTCTGGCTCACCACCGCCCAGGGGTTATCTCCCATCGCCCACACGCTCAAATCACACCACCACACCGGTCAATCAGTGGGTCGCGTGTGGCCACACACACCTCTACCCCCTCCTCTTGGAAGACATCAGTGTGGCCATCGTGGAACAGTAGATCAAAGCACCCTCCGGAGGGGTTTTCTTGAGCTCCGTCTCGTGAAGGCCCTTCCGCCTGTAGTGGCAAGAGATTTAATGTAAGGCTAACGCCAACCTTGAGGGCTAGCCACGGTGGTGAGATGTTAACGACCGGTTTGCAGTAGCCGTGGGTTCAATCCCGAACCCTGACGCTGATTTTTCCCTTCACAATTCAAATCAACGTGCTTTTAGAGCATTTGGCTAACTTAAACTTCCACTTGATAAGCCACTTCGTTGAGCTATCATTTGTGGCCATATCGCTTCTGAAAAAGAGCTATACAGCTCAGTGGGCCTTACCTGGTAAAATACAAAGTTTCGTTTTAGTTGGTTTAGAACCATCTGTATGTTCATTATCCAGCTGGCACAGCGGCAGATATGTTAATTGTAACCATAGCCGGGACCTATCCGGGTGATTTTCCAGCATGGACTGGAAATCCGATAACCGAAACCCATCCACATACCTGCAGCAATGCCCCGAGCACCCAATGCTTTGACAGCGCCCCAATGTAGCGGAAGTAATTGACTCGAGTCGAGTTTGCCTTGGGCTGTTTGCACCCTGCAGAGAGAGAGAGAGACTGCCAAGCGAAATGCCACTTTCTTCAGCCCAAACACGATGTTGTTGCTTCAGGGGATTGTTTTTTTCCCTTCCAAAATCACTGGCCACTGATAAAACAGTAGAGATCCAGTTCCAGCCTTGTATCTGAACTTTGTCCATTAATTATACATTCGAAATAGCCTTCCTGTCAAGGATTTGTTGTCCACAAATCGCCGTGTGTTATCATCAATCAACTGGTCTACCTACGACTTGTACAGACGACTCCTCCGCAGATTTCGAAGTTGTGCTGTTTAACTCTGTGATGTATTTTCGGGTAGTTCTGCATGCTGCCCGACGTTTTGCTCCAGGTCCGAGGAGCTTCAGGAATTGAATAGGTTTAGCTTAATAATGCGTTTTTCCCCTTTTTTCTGGCAACAAAACTGAAACCTTTTTACAAGGAACCATGTCTGCATTAACCACAATACTTGTGGTCATAATGTAAACAAAAACATACTCAGATAATATATGCATTGTCCTTGAAACTGATTGGTCCATACCAGAGACAATGCATATATTATCAGAGTGTGTTTTTTGTTTGCATTCTGACCACAAGTATTGTGGTTAATGCAGACACGATTCCTTGTAAAAAGGTTTCGGTTTTGTTGCCAGAAAAAAGGGGAAAAACCTATTATTATATTTTGGTACTGGCAAAGGAGGTCCCATGATGATTGTTTTAGCTTCTCAAGGAATTATTCAGTCGCCGAACAAGTACCCATCACGTGGAGCGAAACGTCAGACATGCCAAACAATGTGCGGTAGAACCCAAACACACATCGGAAGGGTCTTAATGTGTTTAGACGAGGGTAACCATCCATATTCGATTAATGAAATGACGCACACATACACACACTTTTGGTTGTGAGATGATTTCATCGCATGAGTCTCATCTCTCCTGACCCTCCGTGTGTCGGTCGTGGCGATGGCGACACACGTCCCGTTGAGGTTCGACAGAGTGCCAGGTATTTGCCAGCATATCGGCTGCGATTGTTTCGAATACTTCCGTTAGTGTTGTTACAGATCACTGAAGATTTTTGGTGTTCATAAAAACCCTAAGAATTAAAGGAATATGTTAACATGTCAGCAGTTCAAACGGCTGTCTTGTTCTAATTCTCTAATAAAGGATGTGGACGCCCCTGTTGACTTTTTTTTAACCCAGCGTGTTTATTAACAGGCACAAAGAACAGCTGGACGGGTAAAATTAAACGCGCCACATCAGCACATCCTATGGAAAATCAAACACTTGGCTACATCCTTCACTGCGCACTAATGTGGACAACCCAGTTGTGATCGGGAGAGGGACTCCAGCCCTGAGAGCGGTGGTGGAGCTCTCGATTCGTGCGCCGGCGGTGAAACTGCACCGGGGCACACAGACCAGAGGGGCGCGGGCGCCGGGCTTCGAAGATGGGAAATAATTGATCAGGGGGCCCCATTTATGAACGAAATGATTACAACAATTATTTGTTTTTATTTTACCAGGTAATGCCCACTCAGTTGTGTAGCTCTTTTTCAGAAGCGATCTGACCACAGATGATAGCTCAACAAAGTGGCTTATCTTCTTGGTTCTTTCAGTAAAGTCACGTAGAAGAGAAATAATAAAATAATAAAAATGACACATAAGCCGGACGGCTGCTTGCGTTGTGGCCGAAACGTCGTGAGAATTATTTTATTATGTTTTATTTTTATTATTTTATTATTTCCCTTCTACGTGACTTTCACCGAAAGAACCAAGAAGATGAATCCCTGCAGTCACGAAAGCTTTAAATCGAAAGTGGCGTATGTGGCCATTAATAGCAGCTAAATACTCTGAACGCGTGATGTTGATTCTAAATGTGGAGGGAAAACCCGATTGACCCCGAGAAAAATCCACGCGACCACGGGGAGAGAGAGACGCAAACTCCAAGTATACAGCAGGCGCCAGCCAGGGTCGGGATGAACCCATGACCTCCTGCATGCCAGGCGAGGGAGATAACGTCTCGCCACCGCAGCGAGCGTGCAGGCTGTTGGCACCTGAACCTTATTGAGAAATGTTCTTTAAAATGAATTGTGAAGTGCTTTCAGACGCAAGAAGTCGTGACTTAGAATCGAGTCGTTTGATGTTCTAACAATTAGCGCACGCGACAGGAGGCGACCATTTATCTTTTGTTCGTCAAAATGATAACGCAATTATATTTAAATCCGTTTAATGATTCTCTAATCATCTTCATGTTAAACGTGCTGCTCGATCATTATATTTAAATTCTGAAGACTGCACATCGGGACACTAAAACATAAATCAGGCCACTTCAAACACGTTTTTTCACTGGCTATGAAAACACATTACAGTCTGATGGCTACATCCCAACCATATCTCATACCACAATCAGCGAAGCTGTTTATTTCGGCAAATGTCGCACAACTCAACTTCGTTTAAAAACTCGTATTCCCCCCCCCCCTAACCTTGCAAAACAATTTATTTTAACGGCGTTCTCCGAGCACGGGGGTCGATCCGAGACTGATCTGGGGCCTGCACCTGGGCATGACGTCACGCTCAAGGAGACGCCATCGTTAAAGGCGTCTGCATGGTGCGTGACGTCATCACGTTGGCCGAAAAGGCTTTTCGGTTTAACGCGCCGTGGGCTTTCACGACCAATATTATCCATAATAGAGGTGTTTTTTGGGGTGGGGGTTAGATCACGTAAATGTGTCGTTCAATCCGCCACCACCCGACATAGAAAAATAGTAAGGTTTGTCACGTCATACAAACATACCAATTCGTTACTAGTACACTACACCGGTGTGTTGGAGAGTAAACCCACATCATTTACAATTCGAGTACCGTGTCTTTTCGCCAGTAATTACAACTAGCATCATCAGGCGACAGCAAAATGTGGCTGTCGCCTGATGATGCTAGTTGTAGTTACTGGCGAAACGTCTTACTCAAATTGGAAATGTTGTGGGTATACTCTCTAACACACCGGTGTGCTGTACGAGTGTAACGACTCTGACGACGATGTAATGAGAACGACTTTGTTGGAACACAGCCACAAAATGGGGCCTGAGGCTTCGTTTTGTCTTCAGCTCGTAACTTCCTTCGAACATCCCCACTCCTCGTGCTTTCTCCCCTTTGTACTCCTCGGGGCACCCTTTCTAGAACCTTCTTGATCTTGTTTGGCCTCTTTCTACCAGTCGCAGACCTTTGTTTATTTTTTAATAGCCGTTAGGCTACATATTGGCTTCTGTCATTAAACTAGTAACGAATTGGCGTGTTTTGTTTACATGACCCATTTATATTTACGCGGTTCAGACGCAATGACGTCATCGCGGAGCACGGGCTCCTCCTGTTCTTCATTCGGCGAGCCTTCGACACTTCACGTGGCGGGTATTGGTGTTGGTAGCCAAGAATGAGTAGTCTGCCCCTGGTTCTGATTCACACATTGTGTAAGTTACATAAGGCAGAGGCAGGAACATTCGGTTTGGTTTTTGTCACTAGCCAAAGCAAGCCATGGTAAAGCGTGGCCAAAATGCCTTAATTATCTACATCGTTCGTTACATCTATTTCACTCATGTTCCAATGCTCGAGCAGTGTTAAAGAAGGTTTAGTACATTCAAAATGGACTTTGTCCTTGGATGTTCCCTACCGCCCTATGCCCAACGATCATCCCTTCCGAGCTGCTGTGTGATGTTTTAATTAACGTACGTGAAGTCGTGGTTGTCCGATCACCGTGCGTATTGTGAACTTGGTGCAGGTGGCATTGCCAGCTATTGCACAGGCGGTGCAACTGCACCATGCCCCACGGGCCGGAGGAGCGCAGGTACTGGGTACCGATGATGAGGGGCGAATGGGGGAGGGGGTTGGATCGTACAGGGGGTGGCCCCGTTTCATTCCTCTCACCAGGGCTCAATGACAACCACGTGTGTGTGTTGAACTTCTTTCGAACCGTATGTAGCCAACCGTGCTAATCGGAGGTGCGGGGGAAGGACAAGAAACTAAACACAAAATGTGTTACGCTCCTCGCTCGGTGCGCCTCTTAAATCCCAGCATCCAGTCCTCCGACCTGCCTGCCCCCCTCTCATCTTAGAACTTGCTCTCACTCGCGAGTCGTGTGTGTGTGTGCAGTGGTGTTGTGCAGCACCAGGCAGCAGCAACAGCAGCAGCCGGTGTGACGCACACAAGGGATGAGCGCAAGTCCTCAGGAGGGAGCGGGGAGCCAGCCAAGGGCGTGAGTGTTTGAGTTCAGACCCAGAAGTTCGAGGACGTCGCGATGCATTCATCTGCAGCACGACCAAGAGGCCTTCTCCTCGTCGTTCAGCTGAACATTGTCCTGCTCCAAGCTCTGCGAGGAGTTCTTGGCCACCCATCCCATCATCGCCTCCACCAGACACCTGCCGGCACAGAGACGGTGGATGGGCATTGTAATAACGAGGTAGTACGAAAAAGAATCATGCATACGCGTGCATTGTGTCACGCTTGCAATCATGCATTTGTCTTTAGAGGAGTATTCAATTGGTATAGTATGCAATCCGACAGGTCGCTGTCAGGGAAACATGCCTTTGTATCCATAACAGTTTTTTTGGGTTAGATCGCGTTAATATGTGTCGTTAAACCCACCACCTAACACCGCTAATTAGTAAGGTTTGTCACATAAATAGAACATGCTAATTCGTTACTAGTACAGCACACCGGTGTGTTGGAGAGCAAAGGCACAACATTTACAATCTGAGTACAACGTTTAAAAAAAAAAAGATTTACGAGCCCTCGTTGCTCTAATTTTTTGCCGGCGCTGCTTTGTTGCCATTGGTGCAAAAAGTACAAATAAACCAAAACTCAAGAGATTGTATGGAGGGATGTTCGACTTCTTTCGCACCGTAAGTAGCCAGCCAATCGTTCTAATCGGAGGTTCGGGGGAAGGATGACAAACCAAACAGAATGCATCGGAATTCCACGCAGCTCCATTCACCCGCCTGCAGTGAAGCTTGGTCTCTATGGGGCCAGTATTGCACCTAAACATTTTTAAATCATATGCTATCATGAAGGGCAATTGCCCAAAAGTCGCCTATTATATTCAATACTTTTCCTGCAGACTTCCGCCAACGGTAATCAATATGGCCAGTTTTTAATGGCATTGGCCCCTAACAGCATCACAACTTTATACATTTTTGTTATTTATTTAGCGAATACGATTTGCACGCAACTTCCCACAGTCAAAACACCAGACAGAAGTTAAGTGGCTTTTAACGCTTTCGATCCGAGTTGGAAAGCGTTATGTGACAATAGCGGCGGCAAAGTTGTCGGGCGCCACGGTGGCGAGATGTTCACTACCTCGCCTGGTAGACAAGAGGTCGTGGGTTCGATTCCGACTCTGAGGCCTGCATGTTTGGAGTTTGCATGTTCTCCCCGTGGTCGCGTGGATTTTTCTCCAGATCCTCCGGTTTTTCCCTCCGCATTTAGACACATCCGTTTAGAGTATTTGGCTGCTATGAATTTCCACGTAATCCCACTTCGTTGAGCTATAATTTGTGCTCGCCAGGTCGCTTTTGAAAACGAGCTGCATATCTCAGTGAGCCTTACCCGGTAAAATATTAAATTTGTATCTTAAAGTGAGAGTGAGGTTCGCAGCTAGCATTGTCTGCCTATGACGTTTCCCAGAGGGTCCGGGGGGGTGTGGGAAGGAGTTGGGAAGGAGTTGGGAAGGAGTTGGGAAGGAGTTGGGAAGGAGGTGGGAAGGAGGTGGGAAGGAGGTGGGGGGGGGCACGCGTCCGCACCTCATTGCGTCACCAATGTTCTTGTTCTTCTTCACGGAGATCTCCTTGCACGCGAGGAACTTGTGTTCACGGCTCGCACGCTCCATGTCCGCGGCGCTCACCTCCCGCTCCGACAGGTCACTCTGATCGTCGGACACAAAGGTAACCCCCCCCCCCCCCCCCAACGTGGAACCTTAACAGACTGATGAGGGGAACGCTGTAAGCGAGCACCTATGAAGGCCGAAACGGGACATGAGGGGGGTGCGTGGCCAGAACCACGCCCGGCCGCCTTTGTCTGCCAAGTGGCGATGTTTACCACACACCGCACCAGGTACTCATTTGAGGCTGAATAATAGGGCAACAGTCAATTTGAAACAAGGTGAGGAATTAAATTGCGAGGATTCGAGTCGTCTGGCAATACAAAGAGCTGCATAATGTATGATATACTGCGTGTGCATTGTAAACATTACAAAGCAACTAAGCTTAGGATGAGCAATGCTTGATAACTTCGTGATATATCATGAAAGAATATGTAATATATGAATAAAAGAATTGGGGTTTTGAAAAAATGCGTTTAAAGTGATGTATAATAAATTACAATCGTGGCCTACGAATGACCACATACACACTATCAATCAGATTCTTGAAACTACAAATCAATATCAAATACCGCTATGCCTGGCCTTTGTAGGTTATGAAAAGGCGTTTGATTCATTGGAGGCTGAAAATAAAGTAATTCCCGCCCTTGTGGCCCAAGGGCTTCTTAAAAGATGTATGGAAGTTATCAAACCCATTAATAAAGACGGAACATCAACGCTGAGGTTTTACATCAAGAAGCGTACCAATCGGAAGAGGAATAGGCAAAATGAGATGGACGACTGCAGAAATACAGGCATTAGGTCACAACTGGAGATTACATTCTCCCTCTCAGATTTTCTGAAGGCAAAGGTCTCGTTGGGATGGATTGGTGGAGCGGTGCGTGGAGGATCGCGCTAAACCCGGCAAGTTCAGTTCGATTCCCGGACACGGCTAGCATCGGTGTCCAGTGATATTTGAGCCGGTCCTGGGCCCCTTTCCTTCAGCAACCTGTATCGCGACCGACACGGCTTGGCGAGGCCTTCATCCAGCAGTGGATTGACAAAAGGGCAGGTCAGAGTATTTTCAGAAATCCATAATGCAGGTTTTATGGATTTCTGACTAACCTACTTTCAGAAAGTTCGATTTTATATTAAGAAAAACAATGTAACAATTTGCCTACAAGTAACACTGACAAATAAAATGGAACAAAAGCTGAAATTGCTCACACAAAAATACACAAATCACAGAGAAATGCATGCTGGAAATTACACCGAGAAAAAAAAAAACACGCGGATCACAGCACAAAACGCCGGCCGAGGTGCACACGCGGTTAAATTGCACAACGCCACAAGTTTTCTGTTTGTCCCCCCCCCCATTCCCTCGTGTACGGCCAAACGAAGTGAGCCCACCTATTGGGAGGGATTGGGTTCTGAGCGATGGTAGCCGTTCGTTTCGCGAGCTCCGCGTGCGTCGGCACAGCGGGCTGCCTAGACGTGGTGGCGGCGTGCGCGCCGTTACCTTGTTCGCCAGGAGCAGGCACGGCACGGGGCTGCCGTCGGGCAGGCTGGCGTGCGCGTCGATGCTCTCCTTCCAGAGGAGCGCCCTGTCGAACGAATGCCGCGACGTGAGGTCGTAGATGACCACGCAGCCCGAGGCCCCGCGGTAGAACTGCTTCGTGGCGCTCATGTACCGCTCCTGGCCTGCCGTGCGAAGGGGGGTGGGTGGGCACGGTGTGAGGTGTGGGGACCGGTAGCTGCGTCTCTCTGTCGCTCTCTCGTTCGTGCGGCACGACAGGTCCAGGCGATTGGCGAGCAGGCGGACAATAGCTCATACGACCATCGCTCGCTCGCTCGCTCACTCATCCACTCGAGTGCTCACTCACTCATCCAGCCACTCATTCACCCAGCCTCTACGTTCATCAACTCACTCATTTTCTTGCTTGCCCACTCGCTCGCTCACGCTCTCACATGCCAAGTGTCTCACTTATCCACTCGTCCATTCGGTCACTCGCTTGCTTGCTCACTCACTCACTCACCAATCAGCCATCCACTCAATCACCCAGCCTCTACATCCATCCACTCGCTGCTCGCCCATTCACTCGCTCACACACTAACACGCCAAGTGTCTCACTTATCCACTCATCCATTCGATAATTTCCTTACTCGTCCACTCGCTCACTCATTCACTCATAGACCCACTGTCTCACTCATCGACTCGCTCAAATAGACTCTCACTCATCCACTCGATCACCCGGGCTCACTTCAATAACTTGCTCGCACGCTCGCTCGCTCACTCACTCAGCCATCCACTCGCGCTCCGTCGGGCACTCACTCGCTCGCTCGGCTTCTCACCTGTCTACTCTGACAGCTACCTAACCTCTCATCCACTCAAACACTCACTCGATAGCGTTGCCGTTTGTGTTCCAGCTGGCTTGAAATTCCCAAACACGCCATACCATTCTAATCACAGGCGGAGTTTGACCTCTATATTTGGGGGGGGGGGGGGCAGGGGTTAACTTTGTCCCTCACATTAGAAATCGCGGATGCATATAATTAATTAGTATATTATCTTAATTTTGATTTGAAGTTTTCGTGACTGCAGGAATCCATACTCTTTGGTTATTTCGGTAAAGCGGTGGTGCGATCGAAACGTCGTGATTTGTTTTAGTTTATTTCTAACTACGTGACTTTACCGAAAGAACCAAAGAGTATTATCTTAATTGTAAAACACTGTATAAATAAAATAACAATTATAGTTCGCCCATGATGCTAATCTTAAAATAGCACACGTATGCAATCACAGCTGACAGACGCATTTGGTTGTGCACAACGGTAGCTCGGCATACACACGGAGCGCTACCTGCCACGTCCCAGAGGTGCAGCTTAATCGTCTGCGTGTCTGTCCACTTGAGGACTTTGTAGGCGAAGTCCACTGCGAGGCACACAGACGGACAAGACAGACAGACGCAACCACAAATGATACCCCGTGCAGCCGACACCGGCTCTTGGGGCAATTTCTGTAAGGCGAGCAGAGTGCAGAGTTGTGGGTAGTAGATGTTAAAATTTTTACCAGGTATGGTCTAACTGAGCTATGTAGCTCTTTTTCAGAAGCGAATTGGCCACAAATGATGGCTCAACGAAGTGGCTTTCACGTGGAAACGTATTGCAGCCAAATTATCTAAATGCATGTTTCAAAATGTGGAGGGGAAAACCGGTGGACCCGGAGAAAAATACGTCCACGCGACCACGGGGAGAACACGCAAACTCCAAATATATAATCTAGAGTATGGATCCAAATATACAACAGCAGGCTTGGGATCGAACCCACGGCCTCCTGTATGCCAGGCGAGATCGATAACATCTCACCACCGAGGCTGTTGGGGCAATTGCTGTCAAGCCAGCAGGGTGCACAGGTGAGGGCAGTATTTACAACAACAACCGCCATTCGCCACGAAGTGGCGGTGACGTCACCACGGCGCTTGTGCCAGGCTATGTGCACTTTGAGGCAACGTGAAGTGTTGAAGGTTCGCTGCTGGCAGGAGGGCACGGAATATACCCAGGTGCCATGTGTTGACTGAGATGACTGGCAGATGCAATCGATATACAGACACACAAACATAGACACACATAAGAACATGTACAGCCCTTTTCTGTTAATCCACTGCTGGATGAGGACCTGTTGATACCATTTGGATCAGGAGGGCAAAATGCAAATGTCCCGGGAACAACGGCTTGTGATTGGTTGAGGCGTCCCTGAGATCGCCCCTAGACCACGCCTCTCCCTATGGTTTCTCTGTGGGCGGAGTTAGAAGCGGCCAATGAGAAGCCGACAAAACTTTGCTTAGATTAACGTCCTGCATGAATCGCTGCAAAATTATCGTTTTTCTTTCAATCGAATATATCCGAATTGATACCAAATGCATGATTAACTATTGTTTTAGGTTATTAGAACACACACACACACTTTAATAACTTAAATATGACGTCACAAAGCTCTGCCTCCCCGAAATAAAACATGCTTCAAATCGCTTTAAACTATTGTCATTGTAGTGCGTATTTAATGTGGCGCTGCACTCTGATGTTGTAGGAGAAAACATTTATTAAAACGTCTATTTAATTAAGTAGAACGTGTTGTCTATATTTAATTAAAGTTGCACATTTTGATGTGACGTCACATTTCTCAACCCCCCCTCCCCCATCGTCACACATCGTCACAAATGTCTGACTCCCCCCCCCCCCAGGTGCGTGACGTCATTTATGGACGGCCCCTTAGTAATTTGGTGTCTTTTCCCTCCCGCACCTCCGATTAGCACGGTTGGCCACGTACGATGCGAACGAATCTCAGCATGCGTACACACCATACACACGACGATAGCGGAACGGGGAATTTGCAGGTGCGAGTCATGGCTATTGTGAAATGAGAGGAAGCGAGACGGGGGGAGGGATGCGGGTTTTGGGGTTCAAATGGCCTTGAGAGAGAGAGAGAGGCCACCGCTCTGCTCTATTAAACACGCCATCCCCGCCCGCTCGGCCGGCCGGCCCGGGTGGTGGCCACGTGGGTGGCCGCGTTGGCCTCGTGCGCGCACGTGCGACACGAATGATTGACAGACGGGCAGGCCCACGTGGCTGGCTGGAAACTCGAGACGTCAGACTGCAACATCATCTCGCCTCTCCAGCTAGGGTTGAGTCGTCGTTATTTTTTGTTTGTCTGTTTAAGTTGGAAACTAAACTCTCGTGTACTCTACCAGATAAGGCTCACTGAGATGTAGAGCTATTTTTCAGAAGCGACCTAGACCACGAATGAGATCCCATTGAAGTGGCTTTTCACTTGAGCATTTAAATCAGCAAAATACTTCAAAACGTGGAACAAAAAGGGGAAAACACAAAGATCCCCCATATAGCCTTGTAACAGACTGTTGTGGCAAGTGCTGTTAGCGAGCACCTATGGAGGCCGGCACGGCGCACGAGGGGGTGGATGGCCAGCACCACGCTGGGCCGCATTCGTATCCTTAGTAGCGATGTTGACACATCAGTAGGTACTCATTAGAGGCTGAGCCGACCTAGGGCACGCCCAGGACCAATTCAGATCATCGTCACCGGTGTTGGCCGTGAGCGAGAATCGAACTCGAGTCGCCGGGTTCCTAGCACAGTGGCGCTAACCGCTCCCCACTATAAAATGTAAATAAACCACACACACATACATCACGTATATAGCCAAGAGCGTAGCTAGGATTCATAGACGACGGGTAGGAGATATGCGATGACGCAGCACTGCGAAACGAGGTTATATGCGGTATTCAGTCGTTAAAATGCAATATATAGAGACATGGATGGCTGAAATCTGGGTGGCTCTTTGGCTCGATGCCTCGGTAGCTGAGTGGCTAGGTGACTGGTTCGATGGGTAGCTCAGTGGCGTATTGGCTAGTTGTAAGGGTAGCTGGGTGGCTGGTTAGGTGGGTAGCTCAGTGGCGTATTGACTAGTTGAAAGGGTAGTTGGGTGGCTGGTTAGGTGGGTAGCTCAGTGGCTTATCGACTAGTTGTAAGGGTAGCTGTGCGGCTAGTTAGTTGGGTAGCTCAGTGGCTTATTGGCTAGTTGTAAGGGTAGCTGGGTGGCTGGTTAGGTGGGTAGCTCAGTGGCTTATCGATTAGTCGTAAGGGTAGCTGTGCGGCTAGTTAGTTGGGTAGCTCAGTGGCGTATTGGCAAGTTGGAAGGGTAGCTGTGCGGCTAGTTAGTTGGGTAGCTCAGTGGCGTATTGGCAAGTTGGAAGGGTAGCTGGTTAGCTGGGGGGCTCTTCTGTTCAGTGAACGAATGTACCGTCTAAATTCTAATTGGGTAAAAGCACAAAGCAACATTAAACTTTAACCGTATGTGACTAACACGTTGCACCCTCGCTGTAGCCTTGGGCTACAGCAAGAAGGCGAATACCAAAATACACCGATGATTATCACCAGGTCGGTGAGCTGTCGCTGCGTTTCGGTCTGAATCGAGCAAAGCCACGCACGATCAGTCAGCGCTGTGCTCCACTGACCCTCGCGTGAGGCCATCTGCTCGTCTACACGGAGCCCGAGTGTCTGAGTTTTAATTGAGATGAACAGGGCACAATGAACACCACACAGACGTCACTGTGGATAATGCACGCACCACTAACCCACTGGGCAAATGCGTGCACGTTTTTTTCCCCCATCGCTCCGACGAACCCCGAACTCGTGCCCGGTGCCAATGAAGTTATACAAATCTGGTGGCACACATTCACCTACCGGATGATAAGACGCACACCCCTCCCACTTCCCACTTGGGGAAGGAAATAATCCGATAATCCGTAGAATAGGTAATAGCCCGCAAATATGAATGATGATAATCGTAATATTTTATAGGGCTTCATTTCTCAATGTATATGTTCCGGGTCGTTGGTAGATTGGAGTAAGCAGGTGCCGTGCAGCTAAGTCAACGTGAGAGCAATACTGGACGTGGTGTGCCGGGTGTGTATATATTTTCCGGCTTTATGACCAGAAGTGACATACTCGGCTAAAATTAATAGAAAAGTCTCACAGAGTCTCAAGAAACATAATCAGAAGGGTCCTACAGTAAATAATGATCTATTTACAGGTTAAGTAGCCTTCGTCTGGCAGTGGGAGCGATAAAGGAAGTGCCGTACATGTACTTGTCTGTAACAGTGATGGATTTAGCTAATGCGGGGCCTGTAGAATATGCTATAACGGGTCAATCTTAATTTTAGAACTTTCGTGACTGCAGGATTTATTAATTGGTTCTTTCGGTTAAGTCACGTCTAAAGATAAAATAATAAATTAAATTAAATAATAGAATACGACGTTTCGATTGCAACACAAGCAATCATCATCAGGTATAATGAAATAGCGACATAAAATCTAACCAGAAAACTATAGACAGACATATTAGCAGACAGATATTACCAAGATACATAGCGAGAGTAACACAGGAAACAGAGAGGGGTGATCGTCTCTGTGTGGTGGCCTTAAATAGACAGGGGGGGGAGGCAGAGAGAGGGAGGGGGTAGAGAGTTAATAATAATAATGTTATAAAGGGGCCCCAAATAAAAAAAAAACACATAAATATTAAAACACAACGTTTTAACTTGCACAGTAAAGTAATTCCATTTTTTCACTTGCTATACGGCCAGATTATACTACAAATCGCTAACCTTAAACACCCAGTCATTCATAAAAGTTGAAGGCAGTATAGTACTATAGTAATAGAGCAAGTGCAGAATAACTGAACCGGAATTGATAGCTTGAAAGTATTTAGCGCGGGGCCCTTGAAAGTGCGGGGCCCGTAGCTACGTGTGTAGTAGCTACTACTACATATGTAGTAGCTACTACACATGTAGTAGTAGCGGCTACATGTATGTAGCTACTTTTGCTTCTACAATAATCCGCCACTGGTCTGTAGGACAGAGCGGTGGCGCAGTGGTTCGCGCGTTGCGTTCAGAATCCGCCCAACTCAACTCGATTCCCGACCACGGCGCCGCCAATCAGCAAGGAGCCCTACTGACCAGCGTGGTGAAGTATGGTCAAACAACCTCCATGACCGACGGAGCGTGGGGAGGGGGGGCTTCATCCAGCAGTGAGTGCATTGACAAAGGACTGAATAATAACAATTGTATTGTTATTCCTGGAACGTTCCGCACTCACGTGGGGGTCTGTCATGTGTAATTAATGATACATTCTACTGTAAGCAATGTCTACACGCAATCAGCAAACAGCATACATAATAATTAACAAGACTACTAAAGATAATTAGAAGCTGGTGATGGTGATGATGAGAATAAGAAGAGATGATGAGAAAGAGATGCTGATTGTGATGCAGGACAGGAGCGGATGTCAATACGAACACCGTGATGATGATGATGTCTACGATGGCGATGCTGCTGATGACGATGCTAATGCTGATGATGATGCTGCTGCTGATGATGATGATGTTGCTGCTGATGTGACGGAAAAGGGATGATGATGATGTATACGGTGATGACGATGCTGCTGCTAATGATGTCGATTATGATGTCTACGATGATGACGATATTGCTGCTGATGATGCTGTCGACGATGATGATGTCTACGATGACGATGCTGATGATGATGATGCTCCACTCACCTCCCATGGTCATGCGGTAATTCTCCGTGAAGGCGTTGCGGCTGTACCTCTGCACAAACGAGGTCTTCCCCACCTGTACCTCTCCCACCACCACCACCTTGAAGAGCTCCTCCATGACCACAACGCGGTTGTACTGCACCGCCTATGCTCCCACGTCTCTGTATTGCCCGCCTGCTACCAACGTCACCAACTGGAGCCGACCAGCCGTGATGAAGAATGGTCAAATAATAATAACCCCCAGGACCGCACAGCATGGGCAACTCCTCATCCAGAAATGCCAGTCTTAATTGCTTTAATTGTCTTAATTGGTCGTCGGGAGCAGCTCGCGGTAGCCTACAGCTCTTCAGCCACCCGCACCAAAAAAAAATGTGCGCCTATTATCCCGAGTGAATGAGAATGGGCTGACGTATTCTCCTCCAGTCTATCTCAACGATCAACAATTAACACAGAACAACAGTAATTACAAATGGATGTAAGACGCGCACACACACACAGGCAGTGTGTTCGAGCCTGGTGATGATGATCAGACTCGAGTGCGCATCGCTTGCCAGGTCATTGCCTACAGTGCACTGGGGCTCACCTGCACGCGCCCACCTGGCTATCACGTGTTCAAGTTCACCTCGGTTTATATATTAATACAGAGACAAAGATCCACCCAGTATAGCCTTAGCGGATTGCTGTGGGGCAAGTGCTGTTCATAAGAACCCTGTGAAATCCAGCACGATGCGCAAGAGGGTGGTGTGGCCAGCACCACACCCGGCCGCCTTTGTCTCCCCAGCGCTGATGTTAACAAACCGCACCAGGTATACTCATTTAAGGCGGAGTGGACCTAGCGAAGTTCTCAGGACCGGTTCGGATAATCGTCACTGATGTTGGTAATGAGCGGGAATCGAAGTCGGATCGCAAGGTTCGTAAGTGCAGCGTGCTAACCACTGCACTACCGCTCCCCATACATACACATGCAGTATATACTTACACTCATACACGCACTCATTCAAATTAGCCCCCGCCCTCCCCATGTGAACAAAGGATGAAATGTGATGCGCCTCATTTCGTGTTTCGTATGCCGATAAAGATGATCGAGAAATGATTTGCAAGTCGATTTCCCAGTCTTCCCCCCAACTCGTTTAGTGACCCATTAAACGCGCAATTACTCATTACCGACAACAGATGACTGCAGCAATTCTCGTGCCCTTAAAATGCCACAGTGTCGGTGGAGCTCTTCCGCTCTTGTGAGATCTAGATTCATTTTATAGGCACGTTCTGCTCAAGCTTTGCTTTGTGAGCTGTTGGATGGCTGCATCTGTCATGAAAGAGGGCCTTTGTCCGAAACGTCACCTATGTTTTATTTTATTTTAAGGCCACACACTGTCATTGGGGAGTGTGTGGCATTTCCACCGAGTCGAATACATGTTTTTATAGTCAACGAAGAGCTAGGCGTAGATTAATGGAATTTAATATTCATTAGTTTTTTCCAGAATGTGCTCGTGGAAATGTGATGCTGGGTGGTGGAGACACCTTCATCGAATTCGGCGTTCTCAAAATACTCTAACAAATTTTTGACTTAAAACCTTCGTGACTGCAGGAATTCATATTCTTTGGTTCTTCCGGTAAAGTCACGTAGATATAAAAAAAGTGAATAAAAAAATCATAAAAATAAAATTTATAAAAAACGAAAAGCACAAATGTTTTTTCTTATTTTCATTATTTTTTTTTATTTTATTCACTTTTTTATTGCTATTATTATGTTTCTATCTACGTGACTTTAGCGAAATAACCAAAGAATGCTCTAACATAATATTGCCTATTCTTGGTTCTTTCGGTAATGTCACGTAGAAGGGAAATAATACAGTAATACAAATAAAACAATTAAATTCTCACGACGTTTCGATTGCAACACAAGCAATAATCAGGTGTGAAAACCACAGCAAGAAAATTTGAAAAAAGTGGCGGTTAAAAAAATTAAATATTGCTGTGGTTTTCACACCTGATGACGATTGCTTGTGTTGCAATGGGAACGTCGTGAGAATTTTATTGTTTTATTTTTATTATTGTATTATTTCCCTTCTACGTGACTTTACCGAAAGAACCAAGAATATGAATACCTGCAGTCACGAAATCTTTAAATCGAAATATAATATTGCCTGTTCAGAAAATGAAGGACACGTCGTTATGAGGGTTACATACAGCAAGTCGCAATCACTACAATCATCATCATCATCACAGAACCATGAGCATCACCTTCATCAGCAGCATCATAAACGTCACCACCATAAACAGCATTATTTTTTGAAACACTAGATATTTTAGAAAAATGTTTATTTTGTACATCTGAATCATCAAGCAGCAGCACCATCATCAGAATCATCACCATCATCATCACCGCCATCATCAAAATCATCACCAATCATCACAACCAACAGCAGCACGATCATCATCAGAATCATCATCATCATCACTGGAGCAAGCTTCCCCTGCACATGAAGCTGCGAGCGCCTTCCCTGTAGAGTTTCCGCTTTTCCCTCGGGACCCCCGTCTCTTCTCACTGGCCCATCCCCTTCCCTCCATCCTGAGGCACCCACCGTCATTCCGGTACTCACTAAACCGCCCTCACTATACCCCATCCCTATTCACCGTATCGCTTTTAGTTCCCCTAATTGTACCACTCATAAACCCTTGCAAAGCGCCTTGGATAAAAGCGCTCTATAAATAGAAGATATCATCATCATCACCACCGCCATTATCAGCACCATCATCATCAAAAGCATCACCATCACTACCATCAGCAGCAGCACCATCACTATTATCAGCATCAGCAGCATCAGCAGCAGCAGGCGGACAGACGCGTGCCTTGCCACACGCGTCGTGAAGCGTGCGGCGATGCGATGCCACGTCACGGCAGGCCAGGTGTACTTTGCACATCACCTGCCGTCTACAAGAATCCCCTCCATGCACCGCGATTAGGCATTGAAGGCTGTGACGTGAGCGATTAGCAGGTGCCTGACTGCGATCGATCTTCGGAAGCTAAGCGGGCGTTGAGCCTGGGATTTGTCCTCGGTTGTGTTCCCAGCACGTGTGAGTAGGGGGGGGGGGGTAATGAGCCCATAGGCTGTGTTGGGCATTACGGGGCAGTGCAGCCACATCAGTTGTTGTACTGCACAAACAGGCCCCCCGCCTTCGTCAACCCGCGCTCACCAGGGTGGTGAAGTATGGTCAGTTAACCTCCCACGACCTGCACGGCGCGGGATGGAGGGCCTCATTCCGCAGGTTGTTGCATGGCAAGATTCTGAATTGCCACAGTTTGGAATGTAAGGCAAATTTAAGTGAAGCGATACATGTCATTTGATGTTTGTGTGTATGTGTGGGGAGCGGTAGTGTAGCGGTTAGCGCTCTGCGCTATTGACCCGGCGACTCGAGTTACATTCCTGGTCAAGACCAACACCAGATGCCTCCCCAGGTCGACTCAGCTTCATATGAGTACTTGGCGCGGTGTAAACATCGCCACTGGGGAGACAAAGGCGGCCGGGGGAGGTGCTGTCCACCCACCCCCTCGTGTGCCGTGCCGGCCTTCATACGTGCTCTTGCCCCAGCACTTGCTCCAACAATCTGTCGAGGGTATATTGGTGGGGGGGGTGTCTTTGTCTTCATAGTTGTGTGTGTGTGTGCAGTCACTGGTGACCAGGCTCATGCCATCAACTGGCTCCGCTTGAGAAGCCCGTGCAATCACGAGCGGCCTGAAACCCAGAGTCAGAACCCGAGATCCCATCTGTCCTGCCTCACTGCTCTGACCGCCAGCCACCCCAAATGTGTGATTCATCTTTTAAAATATGTTATCACGTTCAGTGGTCAGAGCTATGGAGCGTACAGGTGGTGAAGCATAATCAAGGTCTTTGGTTTAAATAAAATAATAAAAACCGAAGCATATGAGCAATACGTTATCAACATTTCAGCAGTTCAAACAGCTGTATAATTACAATTATTCAATAAAGGATGATACAATATGGACACCCTGTGGGGTCTTTTTAAACCCAACGTGTTATATTGACAGCCACGAATAACAGCCCGAACGGGTGAAAATAAACGCTGCCACACAGCACATGTTCTGTAAAATTAAACGCTGCCACTACTACAACATCCTTTACACTGCACGCGAGTGAGATGGTTACGATCACGGGACAGGATGTTTAGGACTTGAGTCCTAAAAGCAGCGGAGTAGCGATCGAGGAGTGTGTCTGCTGTAAAACTACAAACGTGTATTTATTTAACCAGGCAACGCCCACTGAGCTGTGTAGCTCTTTTTCAGGAGCGAGCTGGCCACCACAAGTTACAGCTCAACGAAGTGGCTTCGGCACGTGGACATTTATCGCAGCCACATACTCTAAACGCACCTTTCTAAATGTGGAAGGGGAAAAACCGGAAGACCCCGAGACAAATCCACGCGACCACGTGGAGAGAGACATGCAAACTCCAAATATACAAGCGTCAGGGTCGGGATCGACCCCACGGACCTCCTGAATACCAGGCGAGGTAGTTAACATCTCATAGCCACCGTGGCGCGCTGTGAAACTGCACCGCCCATATAAGCTCGGGAGGCCGGGAGGCCAAGAGGCCGGCCTATGAGGAGGGGTGCCCGGAAACTGGACAGAGCCCCCCCCCCATCCCTTGCAACGGGGCCCATGCTGGGCACGCTGCGCCACTGATCCCAACAGCAAGAGTTTGTGAGCGTACTGACCCCGTGAAACCAATGCATTGCCTGCAAAAAATACAATTCGTACATAAGATACATTATTAAGATACAGTAAATTCAGTTGTGACGGTCCCACCTGATGACGAAGACTTGTGTTGCCTCCGAAACGTCGTGATTTATTATTTTATTTATATTATTATTTCTATTATTTGTGTTATTTATTATTTATTTTTACCTACGTGACTTTACCGAAAAAATCATAAGAGTACAGACGAATCCAGTCCACGTTTTTTTCCGCTTGGAAAATATTCGTCCAGAAGGCTGATGGATTAAGGAGTTGTATTTATTTATGTCATATTTGGTGGTGGAACAGGCGAATGCCTATTTATTATGACTTATTCTTTCTTCGGCTGCGGAGAATAGAGATTTACAGCAGCACAGCATCATCCTGCACGCGGGTGGGATGCGAGCCCAGCCCTTGAGCGGAAGCATCGGCCGCACCGTGGGCAAGCGGGATGACTGACCAGGTGACAGACGGGGACACCGAATAGATTCGTACTTGGGTTGAGCTATTTTTCCCCTGCGGGGTCAAATTAAGAACACCGCATTGCGTCGCACACCAAACGCCACAAGCGCACGTGCGATGCGGAAGACCGCGACGTGGAGATAAATCCTCGGCAAGGGGCCCTCGCCCGGTGAAATAAACGGCGACGAAGCGAGCCCACGGCCTGCGATGGAGACTCCGTCACCTTGCTCGCTGTTTACCGTCGCTGGGTTAATCTGACAGGGCCACGCATCTCCACACGACATAATCTGACATCTGCATGAGTGAGCACCTTTTTGCCACAAAGAGCCCCCCCCCCACCCTCTATCACTCACTCTGCATTATTTTTTCTGGAATTACATAAACTGCGACTAACACGCCACTCGGCGCGGCCGTTAGAGTGACAAATCTCGCAGTTTGAGAGGCACAGAGCAATTTCGATTTATCTCGCGTTTAAAATGCGCCCGTGACTCGAGGTGTGTTTGCCGGCGTGCGATAAAGGCGAGACAGCTCGCCGCTTCCACGGGATTTGTATAAAAAAAATTATTTTAACAACAAAAATGTTTCCTCTCTTGCACCAATTGTGTCCCGTGCGTAGCCTGTCCGTGCGATGTCATTCGCCGAACAAACATTCGCGCGAATTTCTAGATTTGAAGCTTTCATGACTGCAAGGATTCATATCCTTGAGTTTTTTCGGTAAAGTCACGTAGGTAAAAAATGTAAATTAATTAAAGTAAAATTTATTTTATTTTTTATTTTACTTTGATTAATTTAAATTTACATTTTTCACCTACGTGACTTTACCGGAAAAAACCTAAGAATATTCGCGCGGAACGCCAGCAGAAGGCGGCGTAACGTCACCCCGTGTCAGAGCAAAAACGGCCTGCGGAAGGTGACAACATTGAACTACTTCCGAGGCTCCCTTCAATTGCCTCTCTGCCAATGAGGTGCTCGTTGCGTAGGAGTCACACTGAAGTGCCTTTCTTTTTGGTGGTCAGAGATGGAATTTTACCCAAATTAAGTGAAAACCATAATTTGCACGCTGGATTTGTTCGCGGTACAATGGTTAACCGGTCTAAGGTCATCGACTCTGCCACACTTGAGAACCAATTTGAAATCAGCGACGAAACATCAGCTCACTTGCAGGGACCTAAGACGCATTTGTTGACATCGCGAGATGGCTCTGCCTGGGGATGGGGGGGGCAGCCTTCGTCCTGCAGCGGATAGATCGCGGCTGACGAAGACGACGCGCTCTGCAGTGACATCCCTTCCCTTGGTTGAACAGCTTGACATTGCCTCTCTGAGCATGCGGTGGCGACATTGCATCACGCAGCTCGGCGGATCGCCGTGGGCTGTGGCGAGTGCTGTGGGTGTTGTAGAACCGAAAGCGGTGAGTGGGTCGTTGCTGTAACTTTGCCTCTCGTGCGGATGTGAATCCCATGCCCACGGTCATAAAAAAACAAACTAAACCCGGTCTAAAATTCCGTGCTACGTCCTTCCGCGTAGGTTTTCGGGGTTTCGGGGGTTGTTTCCGCTTGAAAAACGGGCACGATGTCCGACGTTTTGCGCCTCGTGCTGGAAGCTCTTTCAGTTCCGTCGTGCCGGACAACACGTGGTGCGTCCTGCACAGAGCACGCCGCGGAGTTTCCGCTCCGCGCGGTGGTAACGCCGGGCATATGAACAACCCAAGATGACGCTTAGAGCCAGCCCCAAGTAGCCCAAGCGGTCTCGGACTCTTGAAAAAAGTATTGTGGTGCATCAAATATCAGCTCGAATTAAACCCCCGATAAACATTTAAAAGCGAATTAATAAAAAAGCTACTTAATCTCTCTCTTTCATGCATGTCTTAGACAGTCTGTATTTATTTATCTCTCATCGAACCCAATGTTTGTCTCTTGATTACATCTCTCAACTCACGACAGCCAAACGAACCTGGGTTCGATTCTGGACTCGGGCCCCTTTCTATGTGGAGTGTATATGTTTGTATGTTTGTTTGTATGTTTGTATGTTCTCCTCCTTTTACCTAATGGGTGTCCTCGGGGTTCTCCGGTTTCCTGTCATAGCTAAAAAGCCACACACCACACACACATACACACCACACACACCACACACACATACACACCACACACACCACACACACATACACACCACACACTACACATACACACACAGCATGTGACCGGTGTTGGTGAGGCTTTCCTGAGTAAAATTAACCACACTTTTTTGAGTAATTACACATTTGTCTCATCTGCCTCTCTCTCCCCTCACCTCACTGCATCTCTGTTTCTTCGTGTCGAGATCTCTTCTCTCATCCGACTTTGGAGTTGAAACATAATTCTGGGGTGGGGGGGGCGGGAAAATTATTTTCTGTTAAAGCCCCCCTCCACCCACCCACTCACACCAACAGGCCAATCAGCAGCACTGCAAGCCGCGTGGAAGCTACCTCATCCTGATGAGAAAAATAACAACGTTACCCTTTCTGGCAATAAAACAGGTGCTAAGATGCTCGAACACCAAATAGACACCCATTTGCAATGCATTAAGTCTGCACCAACGGCATGTTCTTTGTAGCAAAACATACAAACATGCTCTGATGATATGGGTCCCGTAGATAAACAGTAAAAGGTCCCAGAGATGTAACTGCTACGTCTCATTCTGCTTGCAGGCAGCACTTCCAGCTTGTGGAATGTCACTTCAATGAATGCTGGCATTCACGGTGGGCTCAAGGCAAATAATACATCGCACTTATGGGAATGGGTACGGGAGCCGGTTGCACCAAAGAGTAATTTTCCCCTTGATGTCACGTGTGGTTGTGGCTGTCACAATGTGTAATTGTAGAATAACGAGCGGAGCGCCGGGTGGCTAAAGCACAGCAAGTTGGCACAGTAGGGGGCACAGGTGGTGCATCAGCCAGTCATCTCGGTTATCTCAGTCAGTCGACCCGTGGCACCTGCTGGGTCTGCCCCGTGACCTCCTGCCAGCGGGCGTTCGACACTTCACGTGGCCTCAAGGTGCACATGGCCTGGCACAAGCGTCGTGGTGACGTCACCGCCACTTAGTGGCGAATGGCGGTTGTTGTTGATTGTAGAATCTCTTCGGTGTGGTGGAGATCTGCGTATTGCGGGACAGGCGTCCGACACAATGTGGCTTTTACGCGCCATATAAATGAGAAGGGTGCCACGGTGGCGAGATGTTAACTACATCGCCTGGTATACAAGAGGTCGTGGGTTCGACCCTGACACTGTGTATTTGGAGTTTGTATGTTCTCCGCGTGGTTGCGTGGATTTTTCTCCGGTCCTCTGGTTTTTCGTACACGTTTAGAAGCGTGCGTTTAGAGTGTTTGACTGATATCAATGTCCACGTGATAAGCCACATCGCTGAGCTTTCATTTGTGGTCAAGCCGCTTCTAAAACGAGCTATATAGCTCAGTGGGCTTTACCTGGTAAAATAAAGTTTGTTTAAATAGTTTTAGTTTTAATGTGACGGCACCTCAACAAGAATACGCTATACACAAACAGTGGGCTATTTTACTTTAATAATAATACAAATGTATAATGTGCATTCCATCCGAGGATCCCAATGGGTAATGCATGGAACGCAGGAAACAAAAACAGAACCAGGGCAACCGACCAAACGAATGAGCGAAGGCCACTTTAAAGATATGTGGTTTCAAAGCAAACTTAAATATATGTGCAGAGGCAGTCAGCTTGAGGTATCCATGTGCGAGTCTATGGTGCCCTGTCCAGGTCTGTAAAACACAAACGTGGATTTATATTGCGTCGGATATGCGCCAGCAAACTCATGACGCTGCGTTGAAACGGCGGGACGTTTTTATTTTTGTAGAGAGACCGAGACGCAGATCTCTATTTGAAATCCACGGCTTCCCCTGTCGGGGGTCTGGGGGGGGGTCTGGGGGACTCACCTCACGTGGCCCGGGTTCACAGCACAGCGCCATGGCCACAGCGACACCGCTTCCCTGTTATCGCAGCGAGAGAGGGGGGGGGGAATCCATGAGATCAGCAATAAGAAGCGGCTGTGGGTTTGAAGATGAGAGAGAGAGAAGAAGAAGCAGCCACTGTCTGCAAACTTCTATCGCTGATGCCATCAACATTCTTGGTGACAGATGAGAAGGACTTTCAGCGTGACCCCGAGATGACCTGCCTCTGAAGCCACGGTTGGAGTGGAGTTGTGGTTTATTTTTTCTTACTATTATTAATCATCACGATTGCTAAACATCGGGTCCAAAGGTCCAAAACGCTAAACGACCAGCAACAAACAGCACTGCTAATGTTGTTCGAGATAAGAGTTATATTATCTTGATATTGGGCGAAGTTATTTCGAGAACTTGGGAGGAAATAGACGATGAGAAGGAATTCTAAAGTGGAGCAGTGCGAGGGAAGATGCCAGGAGAGACGAGTTTTCTCTGCGGTGTGGTGAGTGGGGGAGCGAGTGGGTGAGTCGGTTTTTGTGAGCCGCGGTGTGGTGAGTGGGGGAATGAGTAGGTGGGTGGGTTGTTGTGAGCCGCGGTGTGGTGAGTGGGTGTGTGAGTGGGTGAGTTGTGAGCTAGTGTGTGGTGAGTGGGGGACTGAGTGGGTGAGTTGTGAGCTAGTGTGTGGTGAGTGGGGGAGTGAGTGTGGTTTTGTGAGCTGCAATGTGGTGGGTGAAGACTGTTGGACAATCGAGTCTGTCTGTTCGACCGACTCCTCAACACGATGGGAGAAATCCACGGGCACTGTTCTCGGGAGCGGGTAATAATAATGGCAGTAGCGACGGAAGAGCGACAAGGAGGAGACGCGATGGGTGACCCCACCACGTGGTGGTCTCGGTGCTTCTGCGTGAGAGGCGAACCCTCTGAAAAAAACAACCTGCATGAATTCCAAGCATCCTCCTATGCAGCCCCAAAATTCCACGCTCGGGTGCGCGCGAAGGCGAACAGAGGCTGCGCCTGTTGGGGTGGCCACTCCGCGTGGTCTCGCGACACGCAACCTGCAGCGCACGGCTCGCCACGAGTCAACGTCAACCCACACCGCCGGGCGCAGGGAGGGGGATGGGATCCTCTGCAGGAGCGTGCGGTTTTGTGAGAGAGATGGAGAGTGGGGGGGATTATTTGACCATATTGCACGACAAGGCCGTAATTAAAATAGAAATGGGGGGGGGGGGCATTCCCCCCCCCCAATATTCAAATATGCTAAAAATGCCCCACCAATATATTGCTATAAAAAAATTGCTATGCTATGTAAATAAAAACAACAATTTGCTAAACCTTGGCCACAATATCTGGACTTGTCTTCATATAACAATGCATAGATTTCTGTTTAAATGCTTGTGGTTATGGTTGTACTTTATTAATCCATAATCTCTGCCATTACATACAATGAAACAAGAAATGGTAAAAAAAAGTAAAAGCAGAGCAATGTAATACAATACACTATGAGACATTATTGTAAAAAAAAGGTCCATCCCATGTGTTAGTGAATTTTTTAATATTTTAGGGAGGAAATGAGTTTTCAAATTTAGATATTTTTCTGGGTTGGGACCCCCAGACACCCTGGAAGATTTGGTCCCCCCCGATGTTGACCCCATGGCTACGGCCTTGCTGCACCACGCTGGTCAGTGGGGTTTGATGGAGGTGCCCAGCGATGCATGGGTGGCGCCGGATCATGATGATGTTGATGCTAGACGTTCGAGCATAGTCATCATCGGCGAGATTCCGCGGGATTTGGCGTTCGTGACGCCTCCGACAGAGCCCCCACCGCACACGCGTTTTCACTGCGCTACGCCGCATTCATTAGGCAGCCACCGTGGAGCATCCTCCTCTGCCTGCACAGATGGTCTCAGTAAACCGAGACCAACTGTGTCTCCCGTCCCGAGCGCAGTGTCCGGTTTCAGTCATCTCTACTGCCCCGGCGAGAATCTTGCACGAAAGAAAGAGATTAAAAATAAGATAATCGGGCCGTGTTTTCAGGCTTAGCGCGGTGATTTTCAGCCATCCTGGGATAGCGCATCCTCCAGCCCCGCAGTGAAGACCGCTGTTATACCAGCCACCTGGGTTCGATTCCCGGCTACGGTTAACGTCAGCGACGAGTGGTAACTGAAAGGAGCCTGGAATCCATCTCACTTAATTCCTTTTTTTTCTTGTTTTTTTGGTGACGCGGGTCTTCGCTCTGTGGCACAAACGAGCCTCGTCCTGGGTCTCTGGTGTCCTTCCGAGCTGCAGGTTAAACTGAATAAACGTGACTTCACCAAACCCATGCGGCCTCTCTCGCGAAGCCAAAGCAGCGGTGGCGTTGACAGAACCGGGGGCCCCCTTTCATTTGAACGTGAAGATTATAGCAATGCTGCTGCTGCCGGATGATTGCGAAAAAAGCACCCTGGGACCCCGTGTGAGCCACACGGCGCATTAAAGCCAAATAAAAGCGCGCGTGCTGATGTATGGGATTTAATCATGACCACGTGCGCCCCTAATACGTAATAGCGAGAGAAATGTAATTGCGCAATCCCTGCTCTCCACTGCGTGATATTAGGTGCCGGGTCTCCGTGCTCGTGCCAGGCTAGGTGCTTCTGCCGGCCGTGGCTCTGCATTGCGGCGATGAGAACGTCACGGCACCTCTGTCAATCCACTGCTGGATGGCGGCACGCCGTGTCCTCTCCCGAGTGCTTCGCGGGCGACAAACGTATCGGCTCGGGGTCGCGCACTGTGGCAGGAATACAGCGAACCCCAGTTCGATTGTCGGCCCCGACTAACATCGACAGCAGGCGATACCTATTCCCGGTACTGACACCACCCCGCACCTCACGACCCCCCCTCCTCCTCTTCACCAAGCCGCACTGAGCGGCGTCGGGATGCCTTCATTATATGCAGCGGCGAAGCGGCAAACGACCGAAGGTGATAACGGCAATGACACGAACCACGACGACGTTCCGACAACGTCCCACGCACTTCGCGGGAGGTGGAAGCATCGGCTCCGATTGGCTAATCTCCTGATAGCACACACACACAAAGATTAAGATCTCCCGTATAGCCTTAACAGACTGTAGGGGCAAGTGCTGTTAGCGAGCACCTATGAAGGCCGGAAAGGTACACGAGGGGGTGGGTGGCCAGCACCACGCCCGACCGCCTTTGTCTCCCCAGTGGCGATGTTTACACACCGCACCAGGTACTCATTTAAGGCTGAGTCGACCTAGGGGAGGCCCAGGACCGGTTCAGATAATCGTCACTGGTGTTAGCCGTGAGCGGGAATCGATCCCGGGTCGCCAGGTTCCGCTACACTACCGCTCCCCATACACACACACGCACACACACTCACACGCACGCACACACACACGCACACACACTCACACACACACACGCACACACACTCACACGCACGCACACACACGCACACACACTCACACACACACACGCACACACATTCACACGCACGCACACACACACGCACACGCGTGGGAGATGTTGGTGAGATGTGGAGCCACGCACGGACGCGCGCGCGTCTCTTGAGCGGGTCCCATCGAGCGAGCGAGCGAGTGACAGTCTGAGTCGCCTGTCACGTCGCTCCAAAGTTTCTGCTGTTCTTCCTCGCCTCTGACGCAGGGAGACGCCGCTGCTGCCACGGCTGCTCGTGCGCTGGAGGGCAAATTCGTCCGCCGGCCTCTTCTCGAGACAACAACAACAACACTCGTGGATAAATAACGGATAACGGTAAACGCGGGGGGTCACGCACAACAGTGCAACGTGCGGGGTTTGCCTGCCGGAGCAACACAAAAAGCGACACGCAAATGTTCTCTCCTTTTTGCAAATTGACCTCTGCTTCGTACTCACAATTGCACGCAAACGTACGATCGCTTTGGCCTGAACATTGGCCAAGGTCCCGAGTTTAAACACACAGAGTACTAACCCTGCAGAATTAACCCATGTACCTGTCCATTCCCTACAGCGACGCGAATTATTATATTTATGCTGAACTTGGATCATCTTTATTTACAAGGGCTGTGGTGCTTCTCCCCCCTCACCGCTCCCCCTCCCCCACCTCCCTCCCTCCCCCTATCCCTCCCATCTTCTCCCTCCCCCCACAGACAGATGAACGGAGCGAAATAAATGTGTGTTTTTTCAGCTGTAAAGTGTTAAATAAATGAAGGCACTTTGTTGGCAGAAGTTGCCAGCCAGCCAAGGATTATTTTCAACCGGTTCTGTCGGAGTCACCGACCGAGAAGTTATTCCCGCACCCGGTACACTACATCCAGTATACCCGGTACACTACATCCAGTAGACCCGCCTCGCTACGGCTGCTCACCACGCGCCTGCACTGCAGTCTTACCAGCGATATGGAACACAATATTGAGTGAGAATTGGAAGCCCTGTCGAACACAACATTAGAATAAAATCAATGTTTCTGACCCCTTCCTCTGTTCGATTAAAGGGTCATTGGGTAATTTCCCGGCACGTGACCCAACCATTGTAGATATTTGTCGCGACAGTCAATACAGACCCGGGCTCCACGTTAATGCTCTGCTGGATGAGCGCCTCCCCACGCTCTGTCGATCGTCATAATTGTTTGACCATACTTCACCACTTTGGTCAGTGCGAGTTGGCGATGGCGGGAAGCAGAGACGCGAGAGCGTAGAAGCACAGCACAACGATGGAATGTGCTGCGTTGCCGTCTATTGCCCACTACGTAGCCCCGCAGCCGTCGATGGTAGCCCGTTTGTGTCGGATATATGTGGCTACACGGGCACGACACGGGCTGGAGAAGAGATGGACTGATGCAGTCCAGGAGGATGTGGAGCTGAGTGGACTTGCCGATGACTGGTACCAGCGGTGTCAAGAGCGGCCTCTGCAGAGGAGGTTCGTGAAGGATGCTACTGGGTAATTGGAAGCAGTCGCCCTTCAGCTTTAACGGGGGGCGGAGGAGCGACGCTCACAACATCGAGCGCGGAACGCAAGGCGGTTAAATCGCAGCAAGTTGGCACAGTGGGGAGCGCAGTTGGTGCATCTGCCAGGCATCTCAGTCAGTCAACCCATGGCATTTGGGTCTGTTCCGTGACCTCCTGCACCTAGCCTGGCACAGTGGGGAGCACAGGTCGTGCATTAGCGAAGAGCATGATGATAATATATGCGCTGTTTAATATCTCCTACGGCAAAATATTAAACTACAGTATTTAAAACTATTAACAATGTTTTTATTTAACCAGGTAAAACCCACTAAGCTATACTGTATAGCTCTTTTTCAGAAGCGACCTGGCCACAAATGATGGCTCAACGAAGTGGATTATCACGTGGAAATGTATAGCAGTCAAATACTCTAAATGCTTAATACGTGTTTCTAAATGTGGAGGGAAAACCGGAGGACCCGGAGAAAAACCAACACCACCACCACGGGGAAAGAGACATGCAAACTCCTAAATATACAGGCGTCAGGGTCGGGATCGAACCCACGAACCCCCGTATACCAGGCGAGGCGGTTAACATCTCCTAGCTACCGTGATGATGATGAGAGATGAAAACTCCAAATATACAGCAGACGTCAGCGTGGGGATCGAACCCACAACCCCCTGTATACCAGGCGAGGTAGTTAATATCTCCTAGCCACCGTGATGATGATGATGAGAGATGAAAACTCCAAATATACAGCAGGCGTCAGCGTCGGGATTGAACCCACGACCCCCTGTATACCAGGCGAGGTAGTTAACATCTCATAGCGACCGTGATGATGATAATGAGAGATGAAAACTCCAAATATACAGCAGGCGTCAGCGTCGGGATCGAACCCACGACCCCCTGTATACCATGCGAGGTAGTTAACATCTCCTAGCCACCGTGGCGCCCACACCGCGAGAAGCTCGCATGCGCTTGCAAGGCAAAACGAGATGCAGCACCGCTGCCAGGTCTGTATAGAGTTCATCCGTCTGCACTTCAATCGTAAGATTTACACACTTCACAGTAGCATTAGTAACGCGTCCAGCCATAACCATTCGCGTTTGTCAGCGTTGTGAACACGTGGGGTATTTGTTGTTTGTTATAGAGGGGTTTTACTGTCGTGGGATTTCGTGGTCGTGCTGTGTAACTCGTTCCGGTTTGGTGTTCTGGTTTCACCGCGAGTTTTTCGGCACGTTGTCTGACGGTTTAGCTACAGCGTGCTGGGAGAACCTTCAGGAAATGTATTTGGCATCTCACAGTTCCTGAAGAGGCTCCCCAGGACGTGGTGTGAAACGTCGGACATCGTGGGTGTATTAAGCATGAACATATGCGCCGTCTGTTTCACTCACAGGGGACGTTAAAGTTCCCGTGACGCCAATCGCAAGTGGAGGGCCATTGTGCGCCGGGCGTCACGGTCCAAATTTTGATGAATTTTAAAAAATGTCTATATTCCATCGCATAATTACTCATTTGGAATCCACGTATCAATCATCGGCCCATAGCGAAAAGAAAACGTGGCAGGACTTTCCTGAAACAGAGTCAAGAGGTTCTCGTGAGTCAGGCTTCCCTGGAACACAGGCGGAACAGTAAAGTAAAACATGCACCACTCCACGTGGCACGGCCAGAGAAGTCATCAGAGGGCGATGCTCACTCACACTTGGCGACTGCCCTGCACCACGCGGACACACTGCCCCATACACAGCCTACCCACGATCCTCACGATTTGTCCCAATGGCAGCTACACCTGCAGGACGGTGCGAAAGAAGTTCAACATACATGCATGCAAAGCCGACAAGAGTAAGAGTTCCATTCCCCGGCCACTGCTAACACGAGTTATCAGTAGCAAGAGATGCATGCACCCGTCTTACCACCACCGCCACTTCACCGACCCGCAATGGCACCTGTATGGTGAAGTATGGTCAAACAACCCCCACGGACTGACGGACACACCGTGGGGACCCAGCCATGCATCCGGGCGGTGGTGGTGGTGGCGGCGACGGCTGTTTTTGTAATGCAGAAACTGTGGGGGTAGCAGCGATGGTTGGTGGATTACGGCACAGATGGGCTGTGAAACTCCCTTACAATGGGCGTCGTGGAGGTGCCGTGCCCTGGCTCGTCAGAAGGCAGTGCAGCAAGTGGACTCATCGCCAACTGCTACGGGGAGTGTTCTTGCTCCCCCCCCTCCGCTCAACGCGTGCTGTTTCCCCGGGTGCTCCGGTTTCTTTCCACTTGTTTAACATCAAAAACTCATCATCAATTGGCTGAAAACATATTTGTAAAAATTATATAAAAACCCAAAGCAGCAGCAGCAGTAGCAGCAGGACCCTGCGTAAAAATAACCCTGACGACGACTCGAGTGCGGATTTCCTGGATAAATAACTAAATAATTATTCTTATTATCATTCTTACCCAGCAGCGGCTTGACAAAGGCTGGCTTCTACCACACCCACCACAGACGCAAGGGTTAAGCACCATCACCACGTTTCCCCGCCCTCCTCCTCCCTCTTGCGGTCATGGTACATTCCTTCCCAGAGCCCGTGCCTCCGCCTCCCCGGCGCTACCTACTTAAGGCGACCCACGGGCGTGATGTTGCGCGTCTGTGCGCATCCCCGGCACGCCACGGAGACTCTGCGTGGTAGAGCGGTCGGGGTGCACAGACTCGCACGCTCGCTCCGTGCACACGCAGTGGCTTCAACTCGGGCTGTGCTGAATCGGGGGTGGGGTTTCGGGGGGTGAGGAACGAGTTGGGACCCCTGAACAGCTCAGCAGAGCTGAGAGGAGCCAGGAGCCTAGACCATGGACGCGAGACGCAGGAGCGTGGGAAGAGTGATCTTTGTGACCAGCGTGGGATCCTGTCTGCTCGTCATCTTCTACTTTCAAAGTATGTGTGTGGTGTGTGAGCGCGGTGGTGTGGGTGTGGGGTGCTGTGTGAGTGTGGTGGTGTGTGGTGTGTGAGCGCGGTGGTGTGGGTGTGGGGGTGTTGTGTGAGTGTGGTGGTGTGTGGTGTGTGAGCGCGGTGGTGTGGGTGTGGGGGTGTTGTGGGTGTCGGGGTGCTGTGTGAGTGTGGTGTGTGTGGTGTGCACGGGGACTTTGTGTTCGTGTGTGGCGGGAGACCATGAGTGAGTGTGTGTGTGGGAAGGCGACTATGTGTGTGGTGTGTGTGGAGGTGACTTTGTGTGTGGTGTGCGTGTGTGGAGGAGGCTATGTGTGTGGGGTGTGTGTGATCATCGTGTGTGTGTGTGGTGTCATTACGTGGTGTTGGCCACCCACTACCTCGTGTACCGTTCCGGCCTCTGTAGGTGCTCGCTAACAGCACTTGACCCACCAGTCTGTTGAGGCTACACGGGGTACATTTATCTTTGTCATTACGTGGGGAGCGGTCGTGTTGCGGTTCGAGCACCGCGCGATGAACACGACGACCCAAGTTCGATTCCCGCTCACGGCCACCAACAAACCAGTGACAATGATCTGAACCAGACCCTCCCCTAGGTCGACTCGGCCTCAAACGAGTACCTGGTGCGGTGTATAAACATCGTCGCTGGGGAGACAAAGGCAGCCGGGCGTGCTTCTGTGCACATCACACGCACTCGTGTGCCGTGCCACCTTTCATAGACGCTCGCGAACAGAACTTGCCCCAACAGTCGAGGATATACGGGTTATAGGATGTTGGTATTTGTAGTTATGTGTGTAGCGTGTTGCGGCGTCGTCTCTGTGTGTGTGTGCGTTGTGTTGGGTAGACTGTGTGCATGGTGTGATGTGAGCGTGTGTGGTGGTGTCATCATTGTCTTTGGTGTGTCAAAGTGTCTTTTGGTGTGATCAATGTGTGTGTGGTCATCGTGTGCGCGCGTGTGACTGTGATATATCGCCGCGGACAGCAATCATTCGTGTAGTCATCGTGTGTGTGTGTGGTCAATAGCGTGGATCGCTGAGAGCACTTGCCCCAACAGTCTGTTAAGGCTATAGGGAGATCTTTGTCTTTTGTATCATATGGCGTGATTATAATTGGCGTGTGTGTGTTTAATTTGTATACACGGCTTGGTGTAAGTCCTCTGGCTACTGCTGCGTTACGTCTCGATGGTTAAGCGAGCGTGCATTGATATGGAGGGGGGTACATGAATAAATATGTTTTTAGAGTGGTCACCTTGAGTGTAATGGACGTGAAGTGTTAATGGTTGGTGTGTGTACCGTGTGGTTGCTGTGTGTACGTATCGGGTACGGCGTGACCACGTGTGTTCTGGGTATCCTGTCAATGCGAGTACCAGGTTGCGGTGTGTGGCGATTATCTGAACCGGTCCTGGGCCTCCCCTAGGTCGACTCGGCCTCAAATGAGTACCTGGTGCGGTGTGCAGTAAACATCGCCGCAGGGGTGCTGGCCACCCACCCCCGCGTGTGCCGTGCCGGCCTTCGTAGATGCTCGCTAACAGCACTTGCCCCTACAGTCTGTTAAAGGCTATACGGGGGTTCTTTGTGTTTGTCTTTTGATTTGGTAATTACATGCGTGTGTGTGTATATTACATAGTGCTGTAGGTGCTCGCTAACGGCCCTTGCTCCCAAAGTGAGTTAAGGTTATACGGGGGTGGGGGGAGATCTTTGTCTTTACACAGTTGATCATGGCGAGGCGGGGGGGGGGTTCTTTATAACGCCTGTTGTCACCGCGTGTGCGATAAGTGGGCTGTTGCCGCTGGTATAATCACACAACTCCTACACACGCACACGTGGGAGCGCGTGTTTGTCTACGGCTCCACGCGGACGTATTCGCTAACGCTGCTCGGGCTGGGCTGGCAGGGCTGTGCACAAGCGCGCAAATGACGACAGGAGACACCCAACGGGTGACCTTAGAATGAAAACAACGTATTGGTACATACCAGGCGACGTTTATCAGCACAGAGAGCGAAAGAGGCCAGCGACGCAGAGAGTTGACAGTTGTTTCATCATGGGACCTCCTTTGCCAGTGCCAAGATGTGAGAATAGGTTTTCTCATTTTTTTGGCAACAAAACAGAAAGCCGTCGATGGTGCGGACCAATCAGTTTCAAGGACAATGCATATATTATCAGAGTGTTGTTTTTTGTTTGCATTCTGACAACAAGTATTGTGGTTAATGCAGACATGATTCCTTGTAAAAAGTTTCAGTTTGGTGTTTTAACATCTCAAAACCTGTTTTGTTGCCAGAAAAAAGGGAAAAACCTATTCTCATATTTTGATAGTTGTCGTCTAACCCCTCTGGAATGTCTCTGTGGCGTGGAAGGCCGCGCAGTGGTTATTGTCGAATGTGATGAGCGAGTAGTTTGTTATCTTTAGATCTCTCTATATATAACACACTCATAGGCTGTGGTTCAGTAGTCGCTGTGTGTGTGTTCCGTGTGGTCACATGCAGCACATACACATATCGCGTGATCGATGTGATGGTGATGATGATCGCTGGGTTGTGATCAAGCACGCACGTGCGTGGTCGCGACACCTGTACAGGGGTCTGCTCGTAAGTGGATTTGTTCGTAAGTCGATTTGCTCGTAAGTAGAGTATTCCCTGTACACCGTTTTCTCCCTGTAAATAATGACACGTAACGGATAAACACACACGCAGAAAGTGCATGGACCCTCAACTATTTGAATGTGTTTTTTTTCTCTCATTGTACCGTAAACGATTCGACCTTCAAATGAGTACCTGGTGCGGTGTGTGGTAAACATCGCCCCGGGGAGTCAAAGGCGGCCGGGCGTGGTGCCGGCCACCCACCACCTCGTGTGCCGCGTCGGCCTTCATAGGTGCTCCTCGCTAACAGCACTTGCCCCAACAATCTGTTTCGGCTGTACGGTGGATCTTCGCCTTTTGTCGTTGGAGACGAATTATTTGGGAGTGGTAGTGCAGCGCTTGGATGCACGGCACGCTACGAATCCGGCCTCCCGAGTTCAAAACCCGTGGCACGGGTAACATCAGTGGCGATAATCTGCACTGGTAGTGGGGGGGGGGGCTCCTTCAGGGTGAGCGCGTTGACCGCGTTAAACGCGTACCTTGCGCGGTGTGTAAATATCAATGTCATCATTGGGGAGACAAAGGCGGTCGGGCGTTGTGCTGGCCACCCCGTGCTGCCTTAATAGCTGCTTGCTAACGGCACTTGCCCCAACAGTCTATGTGAAGCTATACGGGGGGTCTTTGTCTCTGTGTCTCTGTGTGTGTGTATGCATGAATACGAATGTGTGACCGCAGATCTATTGTGCGTCTATGTGTACACATGTAAACTTTGTGTAGCTTTGTAAATCCCGGTGGGACAAATGACTATTGTACGGGTGTTTACGTGTGTAGGTCACTTGGCTATTGTATACAAGTTATTGTTTGTCCGTACTGGCACTATAGGTAGGATGTGTGTGTGTATGTGAGAAGAGGGGAGCGGTGGTGTCGCGGTTAGCGCGCTGCGCTATGAACCCGGCGACACGGGTTCGATTCCCGCTCACGGCCAACACCACTGACGATTATCTGAACCGGTCCTGGGCCTCCCCTAGGTCGACTCAGCCTCAAAACGAGTACCTGGTGCGGTGTGTAAACATCGCCACTGGGGAGACAAAGGCGGTCGGGCGTGGCTCTGGCCACCCACCCCCTCGTGTACAGTTCCGGTCTTTATAGGTGCTCGCCAACAGCACTTGCCCCTACAGTCTGTTAAGGCTATATGGGGGATCTTTGCCTTGTTTTGTTTGTGAGAAGAGGCAGTGAAGACACATTGAGAAGGGCTGTGGTGGTGGTGCCAGCCGTGGAGATGCCACGGGAGGGAGTCGAGGGGGAGGCTGATGGGGCACGGGACAAGATTCGGTGCCGCGAGATACGAGGGCAGCGGTGGATGTGACAATAAATGACCACGTGACCATTAGCCACTTCGTCGGGCCATCGTTTGTGATTAGCCAGGTCGCTTCTCAAATCGAGATGTACAGCTAAGTGGCCCTTACCTGCAAAAATAAAGTACTTATTTTAAAGAGACTCTAGACCAGGCGCTGAAGAGAGAAGCTCGTGGAAGGAGCAAATCCGAGCAGCTGACCCTGTGCAACAATCACAAAGCCTTAAGCCGCCGGTGTGGAGAGTTATCAGTCAAAATGTCATCTCTACGTTGCCGTGTATAAATAATGTCTCTGTGAACGTGACAAATCTTGTCGGGTGGTGGAAGGTTAAAGGGCCGTCCATAAATGGCGTCACGCACCTTGGGGGGGGGGGGGGGGTCAGACATTTGTGACGATGTGTGACGAGGGGGGTTGAGAAATGTGACGTCACATCAAAATGCGCAACTTTAAATAAATATAGACAACACGTTCTACTTAATTAAATTGACTTTTTAATAAATGTTTTCTCCTACAACATCAGAGTGCAGCGGCACATTAGTTACGCACTACAATGGCAATAGTTTAAAGCGATTTGAAGCATGTTTTATTTGGGGGGGGGCAGAGCTTCGTGACGTCATAATTGAGGGGGGGCTGACTTTTTGTGACGCCGTGTGACGAGGGGGGGCGGTCAAAAATCGTCCAAAACCGCGTGATGTAATTTATGGACGGCCCCTAATGGCCCAAATGTTTGCATAAAATGACCAAAACGTGGGCGAACCACGCAAAAAGGAATGATGGACCGACATGGGGAGCGAGACGTGTGTGTGCGTACAGTGTGTGCGTACAGTGTGTGTGTGCCCTGTCCATCCAGTCACTCGGAATGCGTCCGGTCTCGTCAACATGCACGTTGGAACAAATCTTGAAGCTGAGAAGGGGTGGAGACATGGGGTCAAGTAGCCATCGTGGGGGGGGGGGGCTTATGTCAAGTAGTGGGTATTGGGTCGGTGGGGGTGGCGGGGCTATGAAGGATGTGAGCCGTGGAACCATAAAAGTCATGGGCGAGTAGTTGCCCTGCTTGGCCCTCTGTTCCCACGCCGATGATTGCCGGGGCTGTTGCAGGCGTCGAGGCACAGGACTTCTTCTTAGACCTCCGCTCGTAAGTTTGCGCTCGGCCAGCCATGTTCGCGGATGCATTAGCGGCGTTTAAGTTCGGCCGTCGGTTCGCATCAGGTTCTCGTGCGAGCTGAAGCGGTCATCTGTTCCAGTTCACGCGACCCCACCACTCGCCTCCCCCCAGTTCTGTTCCTTTCCTCCACTCACGTTCTGGCCTCGAGTTTTTTTGATCAGGCTTCGTACATGTTCACCGTGCTTCCACGATATAAGCATAAAAAAGATCATGGGTTTGAAGCCAGGCAGCAGCTGCCTGTGCGGTGATGGTCTCATGCCAGTTACCGGTGACCTCACAAAAAAAAACACGTGACAATAATTATAGTTTTCGAACTTAATTCGGCCAAATTCCAGCTCTGCTGAGAATGTTAAGTATCTGTCCCGACCGTGATGTGACGACCATTACTCTCTGGGAGAGTGCTGCCCGCTGCTGTGTGGGACCGTTGCTCCGGGATCTCGGACGTAGCTCTGTAATGTCCACCTCTGTGCGAGAGTTCCAAATCAACACTATGTCTCGTGATGCGACTCTGACGGCAACGGTTGAGATAAACTTCTTGAAACATTCCCATTTTTTTAAGTTAAACAAATTGTTCGGTTATAAACCCATTGGCAGTGATGCACAAGCACAAAACAACAACACATTAATCAACAACACTGCCTTAAAATAAATATATATACTAGGTGACATTCCGAGCAACGTCACTATCACACGATTCCAGTGTTGTTGGCGAATCTTTTTTGTTGGATATAAAATACAAATCCCAAAAAAACATTTTATTTACGACGTTTTTAAGAGGGGACATTTGTTCCGAACGAATTGCCGCGCGTAAGCACACGGCTAGCGGTCCGGTTTGGACTGCGTGCATTTGCACAAGGGGCATACGCGACTTGCCGGTCTGTCGCAAACTGCTGAATGTTAACGAGTGCATCACGTCGCTCACGCGAGCCGCTCGGTCTCGCCCAGATCGGTGTCACATCACAAATAGCGGCCGGTGGCTGAACTCGTTTTCGTAAATAGCTGTCGCTGTGCCCCCCTGTGAAAGGGATTGCAGTGGCATTGTCACTTGGCCAATTGGTGAACCACGTTAACCTGTATGCGCCCGTCACTGTTGTCAAATAAACTGGCTGGCCACCGTCATGGGAATGTGGAATTTCCACCACTTTGGCACTTGTACAAGGTTTCCGTTATAGGAGTCTTGAGTAAAAATGCGCGTCTATCATATGTGTATTCCATGTGCAATAATAACTATGATAATGTGCAGCCATTTCGGATGAAGGCCTTCAAATTATCACAATTAGCTACGTACGGTGCGAAAGAAGTTAAACATACAGACATACAACACAGTGTCAGTAATGGGGTTTTTTTTACCGTACTTCGCTATTCTGGTCAGTATGTATTCAGAGAATGCTTTTCCATGTGACTTCCACGCAGTTAGAGCCCCAGATACACAAGGAAGGGGGCTGTGTGGTAGGACTGGTCTCGCTGGGTTCGTAGCGCAACACGCTAGAGCCGCAGCGGTGACCACTCCTCCCTAAAACACGTGTTTACCAAAAAACGAAATCGGAGGAGCCTTGTGAAACCAACTTCTGTTGGATGATCTGCGGTGTGCCGCCGTTGTTGACAGCAATTCGCGCCAAACCCAGGGCACAGACGCGCACTCGATTGGCGCGTTCTCCGGGAACTTTACCTCTTGGGCTGCGGTGATAAGAACGAGCTCACTGTTGTCTGCGCCGTGAGTTGAGGGTCAACGATCAGCTGCAGAGTAATAAATCCGCACGATATACTGCTAGCGCGGGCGCTGTCAGCGAGCGCCTGATAGCGCTGGAGTAGCTCGCGAAGGAGCTGGTCGTGGTCAGAAGCACGTTAAGCCGCAGTGCCCCTACGTTCGCACCGCTGATGTTGACCACGCTCGTTTTAGGCTGAGTGGACCCAGAAGAATCTCAGACCAGGTTCAGATACACCATTGCCATCCTGTGATGTCATGTGTTCTTTAAAACATCGGGCCACCGAACGACCCCCCCCCCCCTCTCCGATCATTTACACACGTGCGCACTCAGTGGACAAATAATAATGAGACACATATATCCGTCAATTTTTTAGCCAGTGAAGCCTCACTGGGCCTCAAGCTTTCTTGCCAGGAGGATCCTACAAATTGGGTGTTAGACGCATTCTGCCAGGAATAATTCGTGGTGGCATTGCCCGCGCACACACACACACACGTTTACCCATCTCATCCGTAATTCACCAATCGATAGAAAGTGATTTGTGCCCCTGTTGCCAGGAAACAACCACCCCCGGCCCTGCCATGGCAATGCCCTCCCTGCTGAAAGGGGCACGAGGCAGTGCGTTGGCACACACACTCAAGATAAGATCCCAGTAGGTGGTTAACTGAGCTCATCGTTATCATTTATTTGGGGTTTTAAGGGCTACGACCAGTGGCTGGTTGATGATTTGGCTGAGCTGCTGTTACTGTGCAGGCCGGGAGAGATCGTTAATCGACGATTGGCATTGGTCAAGATTTCTACCATCTTCCACTCTGATTAGCTGGCTGGCTGCTAGAAGGGTTGAGTTAGTCGCAAGGGTTAGAACGCGTGGCTGCATAGCTAGCCGGTAGGATTGGATTCATCAGTGGGAGGGCTCGTACTAGTGTATGGTCGCATGGTTAACTAGTTTTAAATAAAATGATAACCAAGGGGTTTTACATTCATCTGCAGCTGATGGCCAGGGCTGAGCTACAGAAAATACCACCAGCACGCCTCCCCCGGCTGGGTTTCTGGCAAAATGTTCCATCAGAAGTGTAGCTGCTGGTGCGGTGCTGGCGCTGATTTGGCTAATGTGCTCTCTGCTTCCGCCAAATTGAATGTTGCTCCGATCACTCTCCTAGTTGTTGCCCCCCCCCCGCCCCTCTCTGTGTTTTGACGTTCCCGGCGCTTCTCTCGAGCCGTGGGGGCCGATTGAGGCATGAGATTGCCATCGGTGGAGGCGCGCCGCGATTGCCCCGAGAATTTTAAAATGGGCCAGACGAGGGAATGGATAGCGAGGTGGGGGGGGGCGAGGATGGGGGGGGGCGAGAGCGGGGAGAAGTAAAACAAATTTAAACAGGAGGCGATGGGAGCGATGGAATCTTCCCGGGAGCACGATTTCTGCTCCGCGTCTCTGTTATTCCTCTCTCCGCGTGGCTGCTGCTGCTGCTTCTACCGCATCAGTGGCCGGTCGTAATGTCGCTTATCCAGGAAAAACCGAAATCCTCCAATCGATCTCGATACTTTTTCGTGTGTTTGTTTTTCTTTCTTCCCTTTTTTTGTCCCCCAGGAGTGGTCCTACATTGGTACGTTTGGCCAAAGAAAGAGTGGGGAAATGGTGGTTAGGGCAAGACAGAAAACCGGGTGGAGATCGAGAAAGATGGAGGGTTTAGACTAAACAAAGCAGTGATGCTGGTCGAGAGAGAGAGAGAACCATGGCAGATATGGGTTCTGCCTCATCACCGTTAATGAGCCGATGGAGTGACAGATGATTGATGATGACGATGATGATATGAACCCACTAACATTTAAATATCTTCTCGGAGGGTGGCTGTGGCACGGGATGTTCTGCTTTGTTGTGTGGCTGCCTTACTCTCCGTGGCTCCCTGCCCCCCTCCACAAAGACAAAGATCCCCCGTATAGCCTCAACAGATTGTTGGGGAAATTGCTGTTAGCAAGCACCTGTGAAGGTCGTCACGACACACGAGGAGGTGATGTGGCCAGCACCACGCACCGCTGCTTTTGTCTGCCTCGTGGCGATGTTTACACACCACAGCGCCAGATACTCAATTGAGACTGAGTCGACCTAGGGGAGGCCCATGACCGATTCATATATTCGTCACCGGTGTTGGCCGTGAGCAGGAATCGAAACTCGGGCCGCCGGGTTCGGAGCGCAACGTAGCGCTAACCGCAGCACCACCGCTCCATGCCCCCATCGCCACAGTCCCCCCACGCAGCCCCACGCACCCCACGCACCCCCACGCACCCCCACTTGCTCTCTGCGCTTAATTGCGATACAATCACAATCGGGGGGGGGGTGGGGAATTGGATAATTGATTGTACAGTGCCATGTACACCCGCACCACGTGCATAGCGGCGATTAAACCTCCGAATTACATGAATAGCGCGACAATGCCGCGTGGTTAAACTCACGAGTCACGGGTGCAGGGAGATGAAAATCGTTAATAGAGGAGGATCGGATTTTAAATGGATTTCGAGCAGAGGTTGTCGTTCAATGCGCATCTCGCGACGGCCAGCCAGACAAAGTCTCGTGTCGGGGCCATCGGCACGGCTCGTAACGCATTCGCGTCGCTGACTTTTCATTTCAACATCAGGTTGGCTGTTGCATTACGATATTGCGCCGAGGCAGAACCTAGCAAAGCGCAATAGCTCCACCACAGTTTAAAAACGAGCAATCCAACACTTCGGGCTCCGAGGCTGCTGTCGACAACGGCGGCTACACGTGAGAGTGACGTCACAGGGGGTTCGTTGTCAACCCGTGACGTCCATCACGTGATCGCGCTGCACCACATCGTGGAGTTGGTGTCACGGAAACGAAGATTGACAGGAATGACCCAGTGGACCACGAAAGGTCTCGCCCCTTGGCGTCGGTGAATCGAGATGCCTCCTTGAAGTGAGAATTCAACCACCATTTCCGTGGCTTAGCTTTCTGCCCTTCTGGCTGTCATGATAACACAAGGTAGTTCACTGTTATAATAACACAAGGTAGTGAGTGCACTGTCATAACACAAGGTAGTGAGTGCACTAATAATAACACACTGATAGCACTGAAGGCTTTTAACGCGAGTGTCTTTTGTCTCATTACATGACGCTGAGTGGAATTTGGAAGAAAAAACATTTCCCACTGAAGGAGTTAATAGCCCGAAGATGTCACGCTGCTTTTAGAGACATAATTTGACCTTTTAAAGCAAATTCGCAAATTAGTCACTTAAACATATAAATATATATTGTAAAAGACATGTCCTACTTTTGTGCTTGGTGATGTGTCCCATCGAAGGATTTTGAGAGATGCCAGCTGCTTTGTGGGGGGCAGGGGGGGGGCAGGGGGGCAGGGGGGGCAGGGGTGGGCAGGGGGGGGTGATGGAAGTCGACCGGAGATCCGAGTGAGTGCCAGGTGGCCCAAGTGCCCTCAGGGCCCTCCCTGCGGAGTGCCCTCAGGGCCCTACGACGCTCGCGCAGCCGCCCGCACCGTCGCTCGAGCCGGACTTGCCGCGCGGTCGAATTCTACCGGGGCGAGCGGAGCGCCGACGGCCAAGACCCGTGGCCACTTTGCCTGTGCCGCTCGCCACGCGAACCGCCCCCCTCGGTGCTTCACCCTGGCCTGGCCATCGATCCGCCTGGACCCCCTCCCTCCCCACGAAGAGACGGCAGTGACTGTGTTCTTGTGATGATAATAGCTCGGTGGGCTTTACCCGCAGAGATGCGTAGATATTTTGTAAGTGATTTGTTTGCACTCCAATTGTGTTTTTTTTCTTGTATTGATTGTTGTTATAACGTTTCTGTGCTTGTCCCTACTGGACATCTGTGAAAAAGAGCTTTCATAGCTCATCGGATTCCTCCAGTGTAGATACATATTTCGATTCTCTTTCTGATAACATAGCAGTAATACTAGCAATGTCCTCTTTATCCAGGAACGCCTCGCCGAGTCTCAAGATTCCTCCTCTCGGAGGCTCTTGCATTGCAATGTTTGCTCGTTCCGATGTGCGAAAGAGGCAGTCGGTGTAACCGGAGAAAACCCGCGATGTGCGAGGGAGCAACGCTCATGAATCCGCACGGACCGGGCAGCGCCGCAGCTGTCACGAGCCCTGCCGCCCCCCTGCTGTTGGCAGTCTTGCTCGGCTGCTACATTCCTGCGGCGGCACGGCCGCACAGTGCACAGAAGACGGGGGGGGCGGGGGGGGGTGCGTTACTCCGCGTGCGTGGCTCCCCGGAGGCGATTGGTTCCATTACAGATGGGGCCGCGGTATTCGCTCCCCGCTACTTCAGCGCGGATAAGGGGAGCTCCACTGCACTCTAATGATGCTGAATCTCCGCCACCGCCGGCCGCTACTGACTCGGTGCTGAGCCGACTGCTCCCGATCACTTCAAGGTACCGTCGTCAGCATGACGGGCGTCTCTTGTCACCTCGCCCAAGGGAGAAGAAATACCTGGATGTTCGCCCAAAAATGTTGTGGTTGTCTCTCAACCAAATATAAAAACGTTAGAGGTGGTGTCTGGACCCCCACGACAGCCATGGTGGCTGCATCTCCCCCCCCCCCTACTGAAGCCCCCCTCCACCACTCCCCCACATTGCGGTTTCTGAAACCGGCAATTTCGCGTACCGTTTATTTTTTTGCCATCACGACCGCTCGCGGAGGAAGCACTTTGCTTCCGTGGTACGCACGGCAGGGCCTTCGCCTTCGAATGCGCGGTGTTGAAGTGGGAAGTGGGGAGGTGGTCGTGCCAAATCGCAGCCGAAGCTCTCGCCTCATTATCTCAGCCACCGAACCACTCTGCCACGACCATCATTATCGTCGTCGTCATCATCATCTTCTGCACAGCGTCGCGCCCGCTCCTGCCTCTCGTGAATTGCTCGTCCATAACCGGAGCGGATTCTATTTTATTATCGGCGGCTGAACCTCGCTCGGGCTTTTTACGGCGACGCTGCAGAAATGACGTTGGCGGCGCCGGCGAACCACGTGCTTGTATTTATAAACTCGTTTATTAACGAGGCTGCCACGGTGCCATAGTTAGCACATTGGACTTTCGGGCCAGAGGTCGCCGGCTCTGTATCCGGGCGTGGCAATAGAGTTGGCACTGCTCTGCGAAAAGTTCAGAATGGCCACGGAGAGAACTGGAAGGGGAGAGAAATAAAAATAATCACAAAAATGACATCAATCAAACACTACTCGCCCGTAAGATTCGGCGAGGGTTTTACTGCCAGATGCATCACGCC
The DNA here is from genome assembly GCF_964198595.1 of Lampetra fluviatilis. Taxonomy (NCBI): domain Eukaryota; kingdom Metazoa; phylum Chordata; class Hyperoartia; order Petromyzontiformes; family Petromyzontidae; genus Lampetra; species Lampetra fluviatilis. The sequence goes on along the minus strand of NC_136285.1, from coordinate 13,716,264 downwards.
GCCTGCGCACTCGCCCGTTGCCAATGATAACCTCTGCTGCCCCTAACATTCGATCGTTCCCAACCTTGAAGTCGGCCGGCAAATTCTGACAATTTATTCCAACGAACAAAACCCCAAAAAACAAGTGGGATGTCTCTTTTTTTTTGCGCATCAGTTTAAATAATTTACAAAGGTTAGCTCTCTCTCTCCGACGTTGTGGCGCCACGTCCGACGTTTTGCTCCACGCGCTTATTCAGGAACTGACAAGACTCGGTGCGACCGGAGGGCACGTGCGAGGGGTGCCAGAGGGCAAAGGTGAAAACCGACGCAGCCGCGTTTACGGAGGACGCGTCAAATGTGCGCCCGTTCCAAGAGCAGCAACAACAGAATCAGAATATTTATTTATACTGGAGGAATCCGATGAGCTATAAAGCTCTTTTTCACAGATGTCCATAAGACGACAACCATAAGAGCAGCAGCAGCAGCAAGCCCAACACGATAAATGTCTCCTCCTAAATTGTCGTTGACGTCGCGGTTTAATGAGGTAGGGGGCGCTTTTTTAGAAACAATGTTTCTGATGTTACACAGCCGGGCCTTGGCAAAGGCCTTTCCGTTGGGACGCCCACAACCGCATACAAATGAGGGGATCCGTGGCTGATTTGTGATGCCGGCAATCCACGTTTAAAATGTTTTCCTTTGGTCCCCCCCCCCATCCCCCCTTGTCAATGTATTCTGTTCATGCCATCAGCAATCAATTACGATACGAAGATCAATGAGGACATCTCGCAGGGCAGTGTGCAGTGCATTAGAAGGCACCAGCTGGAGAGGGCATTGTGCACAGGGCTTCTCCCAGACCCAAGCCTTCTGCCGTCCACATCCTTCACGGAGGAGACGCCACACTAAGCCGCCCCTTGTAAACAAACCCTTTATTATGTAGACGCCACACTTTCCTCCACACTCTGCCGCGAGACTGCCACACTGACCGTCAAAAGACGGATGGTCCGCAATAGATGTTTTTGGGTTTAGTTCGCGGAACTACAAATGTGTCGTTAAACCGGCCCGACACAGCTGATTAGTCAGGTTTTATTACGGGAACAAATTGTGCCAATTCATTACTAGTTCAGCACACCGGTGTGTTTGAGAGTAAACCTGCAACAGCTGTAAAAAAAAAGAACCCACTCTATTATTGATAACATTCGTCGCGAAAGCACCCGTGTTAAAACGGATGGCTTTGTATGTTCAAAGCTTGGAATGAATTCATGCCGATGGCGTACAAAACCCATTGTTAATATACAGTGTATTAATATGTATATTAGATACATTGATATGTATATTAGATACATATGAATGTATCTCTCTCACGCTGCGTTTTTTGTGGGTTGCGCCCCGCGTCGTGCGGCACGACGTCTGACATTTCGCTCTGCGGGGTGGGAGCTTCTTCAGGGCCACCTAGCTTCTAGATTTGAAGCTTTCGTGACTGCAAGGATTCATATTCTTAGGTCACGTAGGTAAAAAATTAAAATTAAGAAAAGTAAAATGAAATTAAAATAAAAAATCGCGACGTTTCGGAGGCAACACAAGCTTCCGTCTTCAGCTATCGTGCTGTGACGGTTCCAACTGAAGACGAAACGTCGTGATTTTTTATTTTATTTTACTTTTATTAATTAACATTTTTTACCTACGTGACTTTACCGAAAAAACCTAAGAATATGCCCCCTAGCTTCTTCGGGGCACGAAACAACCGCAGCACATTTGACATCGTCATAATATTGTTTTGGCGCGGTCGGTTGCCGGTTATTGGGCTGAGTCCACTCGGTCGCTGCGCTTAGGAACTCGCCTTCACCAATTGCGGCCGCCGCCTGGATTTTAAACAACCGGAGTCTGAGCGTGTTGCTGGCTCGGTGCTCTGACCCCGTGGGGCCACTCGGCAAACTTCCCCAGAAATCCACGTTTAGAGCGCGATCTCTGTGAAACGCACGCCGCCACGGCCGCCAACGGCTGGATTGCTGGCGGCCTCCTCTGCTACCCTAACTCGCTCATAAATTGCAGGAGATGGCCAGAGAAACAACGCGAACATTTGCATTTGAAACAAAAGCCTCTTTTAATTGAAGGTCCCTTTGAACAAGCCACCCTCGCTTCCCCTCGCAGCCCAACCGCCCGTGTTCCCTTTTCTCTTTTCTCTCTCGCTCTCTCTCTCGAGAGTTACAAACACAAAGCCAAAAAACAACGAGAGCACGGCACGAGAAACGATAAATAATCCGTACGTATCGTCGCAGAATTGCGTCTTCGTGGAACCGTTTCAAAATCAACAGCTGCTGCTGCTGCTTCTTTGTTGGAGCTGTGGTGGGAGTTTTTTTCTTCTGCAAAATATTCCCATTTGCTTTTGAAGTCACATCCAGGATTACTGGGGCTTATTCGGCGTGAAATGTATGCAGGAGCAGAAGGAGCTGCGGTCGCAGCAGCAGCAGCACTGGCGGTGGCGTTTGTTGCCCACGCCTTTTGTGTTGCGTGCGGGAGAAGGAGAGAGAAAGAGAGGAGATAAAAGTGGAGAAGTGGCTTTGTATGGCGAGAAATGGGCCACACACTGTGCCACTACGGCCCCATCACGGGGCCTCCTTTGCCAGTACCAAAATATGAGAATTAGTTTTCACTTTTTTATTACTCGCTTGTATTGAACTCACTTCGTCTGTTGTATCCTCAACAAAGAAATCTTGTAACTCAATGTTAACACACTTCCCAATGTGCTATCGATTGCAAACTTCGTATAGGTATGTCATACTGATGACAACACGATATTCTAGCGTAAAAAAAAAATCCAAAACATATATTTTAAAACTTTTTACACGCTTTTTATTTAACTTACTGTATGTGTTGTCGTATCCAAAAATCTTGTAACTCAATTTCAACCGTACTCCCAATGTCGTATCGACTGGCATGTGGAAGGAGGGGAGGGGCGATGGAGGAAGGGGGCAGGGGGAGGGGCAGCTCGGACAGTACATTTTATTAAAGCGTGTTTAAAAAAAAAAGTATTTTTAAATATTTTATTTCTTTCTGGCAATAAAACAGGTTTTTTAGATGTTAAAACACCATACTAAAACCTTTTACAAGGAATCTTGTCTGCATTAACCACAATACTTTTGGTCTGATAATATATGCATTGTCTTTGAAACTGATTGGTCCACACCAGAGACAGCTTTCTCTTGAGCTTAGTCTCAAAACGGTGTTAGACCTTTTGGCGTCCTCTGGTCTTACGTTCTTTTTTAGCATTTTGACCACAAGTCTTGTGGTTAATGCAGACATAATTCCTTGCAAAAGGTTTCAGTTTGGTGTTTTAACATCTTAAAACCTGTTTTGTTGCCAAAAAAAGGGGGAAACGTCTTCTCACTCCGGCCCCACTCGCTCGCTCTTCCTGGCTCAGAGGGATTCGCTCCTCCAGTCACCTCGCTCGCCTGGTCCGTCGTCTACTCATTACTCGTATATCGCTACTAGCGGTGGATAAAAATTTTCAGTCGATTTGGAACACTGTTTCTGAGAAAAAAAACGTTGGCACGTCACATTGATCTCTTATTGTTTTGTGGCATGTTTTTGTGGAGTTTCAATGGAGAATAGTTTCCAATAATATTGGATCATTATGGAAAGGCGTTTGTCTTGTACTCTCGTGGTAGTGCCTTGCGCCAAAAAATCCCTACCTCAAGCTCTGATGGAAACTGTTCCAACGGCCTTCACTCAGCGGTTCCTACACTAGTTCAGCGCTAGTTCAGCGCTAGTTAAGCACTAGGCCTAACGGCGTGGCTGATTCGTCTCGTCGACACTGTGTTGCTCCACCACGCGGCACATCACAAGCCCCTCCCGCGCTGCTGCTGTCACCGCTCTGCCCCCGCCACTCAGAATTCACTTCCACCGACTCCTGCTCCCCCAAACGGTATATACTTTCTAGAACCTGCTCAATTCAAGAAAAGCGTTAACCCTTTTACCTAATGACACACATTCAATCAAGACTTGGCGCATTCGCCAATAAAACCGTGTGTGGCCCTTCTTCACACCAATGACACCGCTTTTCCGGGGCCTGTGGTCCCCGCGCTCAGCAACCGTTATAACAAAGCGTACTTTACGCAGCATCGAGGTTTTTTTTCCGTTGGGCTCGTGGGGTTTTTTTTATCTTCCCCGCCCATCACCTCCCACGCCTCTCCCCCCCTTGTCATCTCCACTTTTGTTTCCCCTCTGCTGGATGCCCGGCGGATGGCCCCGGCGAGCGGCAGCAGCTGCTGGGACTTCAAAGGGGACTGGGTCCCTCAAACACCACCAGACACTGTACGATATAAGTGGACCTCCAATTCGCTCTCTCCATACGTAAATACGGCTGCGTTTCAATCCATTCTTGCCAATAGACTTTTCCCCAGACCAAATATATACTTTAAAAAAATATATCAAACAGCATTCGTTTGAGTAGGGAAAATAGTTCCGGTCCGGTTTCGATTTTCCGTTTGCTCATCGGCGTTTAGACGAAATGCGGCTGGGATCGCCGGATTTGTTATTGGCGAGGACGCTCCGTCACAACGGCGGGGCCATGTCCATCCGCCAAAAGCTTGAGTAATTTTGGGCGCAGAATTCACAGCAGCAGTAAAATAAGAAAGCTAAACCCTTGAGTTGAATTCGTTGTGTTGGTTGCCAACACTGCCCCGTATTTGTCTTTGGGCTCGGCCACGCACAGTCATTTGGAAGGTCTGAATAATAATAATAATTCAAATTTATAAAGAGTCCTTAAACAGTTTCTTGAAATCCTCACCGCATAGAATGTTGATGTCATTGGATGATTGAACCAAAAAAAAACGTTACTTACAAAATAAATTCATTATTTCAAGTCCATTGCAGTACAAAGCATCGTCATCATCATCAAAGAAAGCTAAATCTCAAGACGGTGCATATAAAAAACTAAAAAATTGGGGCTGCCATCACGGCTAAGAAAGGATTGTAACCCATCCACAAACTCATTTTAAGAACCGTCCCTACAACAGTCTTGAGATTCCACGAGTTTTCTATTTATTCGGATAAACGAAGGACTTTTCCATTACTCCTTGGGCAATAGCTTATCATTTACGTGCGACACCCGCCCCTGAAATTGAGCCTTGAAACTCAGAGGCTTTCTTGGCATATTATTCTTCTTCTTATCTCTTATCACTGCCCTTATTAATTCATCACAGCCTCCAAGTCTCGCGGGTGCCAAGTACTTTGCACAAACAGCAGCAGCTTTGGATTAGGCCATTTTTAAGAACTCCTTAAACGGGAAATCAATGGACTTAACATCTGCAGTGGACTTTACATCTTCAGCGCTCAGCAGTGTTCCCCTGTCCATGCAAATAACCACAATGTCCCACGACTGGGAAATCCGGCTCACTCGCCCCCCCCCCAACCGTACCGAGCCACGGCCAGCCAGAGTGTTGTGCAAACGCCACCTTGAGTTGGGCTACAGCCTGGTGCCTCAGCAGTCGAGCGACGTTATGAGTTCAAATCTTGGTTTGGGAGGTTGACATCCAAGCGTCGTCCCTCCTAGAGTCGAAAACGTGAGCACCTCTCTGTGGCGAAGTCAACAGTGGTTGCCCTATGAATATACTTGCCCCCTGCCATAGGAACGTGACATTTCCACCGCTGGCTCAGGGCTGTAAATGGCGAATCGCTTTTTTGAGTTTTCACTTTCACTCGGGTGGTTCGAGCCATGAATGTGGATTTTGATTCACGGATTTCGATTCGCATCGGCAGACCTGAAAAGGCACAGCAGTCGTTGGAGATAATTTGTCAAAGGCTTTGTGTTCGAAATTGCATGAAAAGCATTCGCCAAATTATACTCTGGGCATCTTCTCAACTTCTCGGGTCACCTGCCCCGTGCCAGTGTCTTTGGCTCGAGCTGCGTCCGTCACCTGTGATCTTCAATTGTCGTCTTCGCCTCGCCACAAGGGCCACTGGCTTTGGAGTCGTCGTCGGCCAGAATTGATGTTTTTTTTCTGCTTCCTGGCCTCTTTCCCAACTTCCCAAACCCATTTTCAAAGCTCCCTTCATCCAGTTGCCACCCCTGTGAATGTGCTCGATCCACGGATTTATTTTTTTACCTTTGCCTGATTGTTCAAAGGGACTTCTCATCTCGGTACAGATCAAAGCACTAACTTTTAGATCTCCATGCAACTGCAGACTTTTAATTCGCGTGCCAGAATGACCGTTATACGCATTACACCAGCACCCATCAATTATCTATCTTAACAACGGTGACGATGCTTAGTTTCATATCTCGTTCGTCGCCCCTCGTGAACATTGTTTCTCACAATCGCTGAGGAACCGCAGAGACGAGATGGAAGCCAGCGGCTAGGCGGTGAGCCAGTGCCAGCAATTTCCCAAGTTCTGGAGTCCTCTACATATGTAGATGTTTTAAGCCAAGTAATGAGCGTGAAGAAACTTTGGCCGCGGGGTGACTGAATTCCCCAACCCTCTTCTGGTTAAGAAACCTTTATCGATGGGTTTGACAGCGGCGACTTCAAAACGAGACCAATACCCGCGGTTGTATTTGTGCCCTTCCGCTCTTGATCGTGCCGAAACTCGCAAACTCGCTACCCTCTGGGAAAATCTCCCTGTAATTACAGCCGGCTGCTTGGATTGGAACCCAGCTTCTCAGCGGTGCTGGGTCAGCGTTACGGTTGAGGTGTCGGCGGACTCGCTCACTGAGCCACCCAACGTGCAGACGCGCGCACACACAAGACAAAGATCCCCCATATAGCCGTAACACACCTCTTTGGGCAAGTGCTGTTAGTGAGTGGCACCTATGAAGGCCGGCACGGCACACGAGGGGGTGAGTGGCCAGGACCACGCCCTTTGTCTCTCTCGTGGCGATGTTTACACATCACATCAGGTACTCATTTGAGGCCCAGTCGAACTAGGGGAGGCCCACAACCGTTTCGGATAATCCTCACTGGTGTTGGTAGTCGTGAGCAGGCATCGCACTCAAGTTGCTGGGTTTGGAGCGCAACCGGTCCGCATGCACACACACAGGGCGCTGCGCTCCGAGTCTCCATCACTGCCGGCGGCTTCGTTGCGGAATTGCCCCTTGACATTTCAACACGTGGCGAGCGATTCCAGCTGAGCCACCGCGGATTCCATTCGCGAATAATAATAACAAGTAAATAAAATAAAAAATATACAAACGCCCGGCTGATTATCCCGGACCGTGTTGGCGGTGTGGCCAGACATGAGTCGGCCGTGGCGAGTCGGTTGGTTCAATCTACCACCGGAATTGTTCACCCAAGCCGTGGGCGGCGGCGGTGTCGTCGTCGGTCCCCGAGCCGCGTGTCGACCGTGGCCGGGTGCGGTGCCACGGCCAAAACGCCGCGCTGGCGTGACTCACGGCAACCTCAAGCGCCTAATCCGTGCCGTAAGCTTCTCTCTTCGCTCGCTCGTGTTTTTTCCCCCGCCGCCGTCTCCCCATTCATTTTATCTTTCTTTCTTCTTGGGTTGCATCGCTCTCTCTCTCTCTCTCAGCCGGTTTCAATGAGCGCAGCTTGCTTGCACGCCGTGACCCATCGTGACAATGGATACCAAAACCACAATCCTCATGTGGGGCAGGTAGGTAGGTAGTGGGGGAGGGGGTGCGGCGGTATTAAGTCAAGCGGCCTCTCTCTCTCTCTCTGTGTTGGTGGAGAGAGCGCGAGAGGGCCAGGGAGCCGTGCCACCTCGGTCACCTGCAGACGTTGCGCGTATCGAGTGGGTAATTGAACGTAATGTTAATTGAAACGTGCCGGTTACGCGCGGTCGTTGGCACAGCGCGTGCCGATCGATGCCCCCCCCCCCCCGCCGGGCCGCGTGTGCTCCACCGAGCAAACGCGGCTGCTCCCGATCGGTGCCCGAAGATTTTGTGCGGGAACGGCGGCGTTGGATCTCACCGAGGCCGGCACCCCCAAACGAGAGCGTCCACAAACAATCTGAACAAGCGTCGTCATCGTCAGCAGCCATGGTCAATCTGCTGCTGCTGGATGGAGGCCTCCCCAAGCCGTCGCCGCCACCTCCTCCTCAGATCCACCCCAGAACCTTGAGCACGAGCCGATTCCGTCGCTCCGTCTCCCCCGGGGGCGGGGCTCCTCCTCCTCTCGGGCCGCCATTCCGTCTCTTCCACTCTTGACCAGTGGCCATCATCCCTTCTGGCCCAGGCCCACCTCTCAGAGTCGTTTCAATTTCATTCCTTGGACTTGCATCAGTTCTCGAATCGGTGTTGTTATTGTTGTTGTTGTTGTTTTTCCTCCTCTCTGCCCCTCGCCGCAGTTGCGAAGCGCGCACCTCTACCCACGCTTCCGTGTGCACCGTGGGTCCTCGTCTCTGCTTCAACACCCCCGTGCCTCCTCACACGCGTGTCAAGTTTATAATTGGAATGCGGGACTAGGAGGAGGGGACACAGATACACACACAGGTGCAACAATCCACCAGCGCTGGGCAGCTCAGCTGTTGCCAGACCGGTTCTGTTCCGTGACCGCGTGAATCTTTATCAAGGTTGGGGCCACGGCACCGGCACACAATGGGCCTGCTCTTGCAGAACGACATCAGCGGGATCTGTAGCGTCGAGTGAAGACGACCCACACCGCGGGATTGATCGGGGGCGGCCGCTGGATCCGCACCGTGAAACCTTGCCCGGGGCGGTGAACGCGCTGCCGCAGGAGCCGCAGGAGCCGCTGTCAGAGGCTGGAAGAGGGCTCATTAAAGCTGCGGCTGCTGCTTCCCAATTATTGATTTTAACCATTCGTCATCATCGTTTGTGTGTGTGTGTGTGTTTATGGGGAGACAAAGGCGGCCGGGCGTGGTGCTGGCCACCCACCCCCTCGTGTGTCGTGCCGGCCTTTATAGGCGCTACTCGCTAACAGCACTTGCCCCAACAGTCTGTTACGGCTATATGGGGAGATATTTGTACCTTGTGTCTGTGTGCTCCGTACATGCGTGTGTGTATGTATGTTTATGTATGGGGAGCGGTAGTGTAGCGGTTAGCGCTACGAACCGGGCGACCCGAGTTCGATTCCCGCTCACGGTCAACACCAGTAGCGAGTATCTGCACCGGTCCTGGGCCTCCCCTAGGTCGACTCAGCCTCAAATGAGTACCTGGTGCGGTTTGTAAACATCGCCACTAGGGAGACAAAGGCGGTCGGGCGTGGTTCTGGCCACCCACCCCCTCGTGTACGGTTCCGGCCTTCATAGGTGCTCGCTAACAGCACTTGCCCCCACAGTCTGTTAAGGCTATACGGGAGATCTTTGTATTTGTATATATATGTGAGCCTTAATTATGCAATTTGTCATCGTCGCACGTGCACCGCCGTATCGAGACACAGGCGTGACACGGCGTGTGCGAGCGCACACACAGAGCGCGGCGCTGTGTTTAGCGGTGCTGCAGGTAGCGAGTAAGTGGCTGCAATCACCTCATTAATGGGGGTGAGGAGTCGGTTGTGAGTGTCCCCCCGATTAGGGCCGCTGATGAGCCATTCGGAGCTGGCTGTGCCCCCCCCCCAGCCCGTTCCCCTGGGTCGTCGTTAATAAGCACCAGATCTTGCCATGCCTAAATTTCCCAAATCTATTTGGTGTTGCGAGCGGTTTGCACGCACGCTACTCATCACCTGCGCCAACCCTAGCCGGAGTGTGTTTTTGTTTTTGAAGTTGCCATCTTCCTGCGCCGTCAAACGCGACGCCCCGAGCGGTGGGTGCGGGCGTCAAAGCGCGTGCCGCTTGCCCCTTTCGTTTGGCGCCAGAGCCGGTCGTCGTGAACGGCGAACTGGCACGTGGGCCGGACGTTGCTGTGACACCGCCGCTGCTGCGTTGGCAGCGGTGCACGAGCCCCAACAAAGAACAACAAAGAACAACAAAGAACAACAAAGAACAACAAAGAACAACAAAGAACAACAACGAAGACTGAACACGCTCGTCCAGAACGCGGCGGCACCGAGCGGAACAAATCGGGTGGCGTTCTGGACACCACCACCACCACGACTCCGGCTCCTGTGCTCGGTTCGACCTTCGGGGTTGCCGCTCTTCAGGAAGTCTCGGCCATAGGCACCCTCCAACAACGTGGGGCCTTGGGACTTCTTCTTCTGCTGCTGCAGTAGCAGCTCTACCCGTAGCGTTGCTCCAGTCGACGTTTTGCGTACCAAGTCTTCTTGTATCTTCCTCTCAATCTTTTTCTTTTGGGCCGCTCGACCGAACGGAGTTTTGTGATTTCGAGATGAGGCTGCGGATCCTCAAGACGCGACCAGGCATCCTTGACAGTGTCCTCTTGTTCACGCTGCTCCAGAGACACTCTTGCTCGCCAGCTACAGACTTACTGCTGCACGCGACCATTGGATTTCCTTTTGCAGACAACCAGTTACATACGATGCATGATGTCGAGATGTTAACTACCTCGCCTGGCATACAGGAGGTCGTGGGCTCGATTCCGACCCTGACACCTGCATATTTGGAGTTCCCGTGTCTTTCTCTCCCCGTGGTCGCGTGGATTTTTTTCCAGGGTCCTCCGTTTTTTCCCTCCACATTTAGAAACATGCGTTTAGAGTATTTGACTGCTATAAATTTCCACATGATAAACCATTTAATCGAGTTATCATTTGTGGCCAGGTCACTTCTTAAAAATACCTATATAGCTCATTGAGTCTTACCTGGCAAAATAATAAATAGTTTAATAGTTTTAATATGAGAAGAGTCAGTGAAGACACAGTGAGAAGGGCTACGGGAGGGAGTCGAGAGGGAGGCTGATGGGGCATGGGACAAGATTCGGTGCAGCGAGATACGAGGACAGTGGCTGCGACGATAAGTGTCCACGTGGCGATAAGCCACTTCGTTGGGCTGTCGTTTGGGATCGCCAGTTCACTTCTGCCACAAAGGCAATATAGCTCAGCCGTCGTTTACCTGGTGAAGTAAAAGTTTAGTTTAGTTTACATTTCGTGTGCACATTATTACGTTGATCCCACCCCCCTCCCCCCTCCCGCGGTGGTTATGGAGCTCCCTTCCTTTGGAGGCCAAGTCTCTAGGACAGTGCTGATATGATTTAGTGCCGACTAAAACCACACCACATCTTTCTCTGATCGACAGCTGTGTTCCTCTCTGGCGCGTACTTTTGCCAACCAGTTCCTGCTTTAAGTCATCTGTCATTTTCGTCCACTTCGTCTTGAGACATCGTGACAGAAGGCGTGCAATGCGTGCAAATTATTATAAACTTCGCTATCATTATGCACGTTTCTCCTTCAGGGCCGCGTGATTGACGGCTGAGTCTGGCTCTTGCTGTACAGTGACAACTGGGTTTTTGCGTCTCCACAATCCGTCGTCCAATTCGCTTGTCCACACCAATGTTGGCGAGCCAGTGGAGTTCGTTTCAGCGAGCACGCGAACTCTGGGCACCGGTTTTGACCGAGTCGGCCCCGCATCCGCAGAATCGAGGCTGGGTTACCAGAGCACTCCATCATACAGGCTACGGGGCCCGGCTCAACTCAAGCAAAACTAAAATAATTGCGTACAAACTCATCGTGCGATGTTGCGAAACACAATGGATGATTGGCATGTTACGGGCAGAACGCCGTTCAGCGTTAACAAACGTTGAGTTATTTTCTTTTTACCCGTAGGCTCCGATTGGCTTGCCACAGCGGTGTTATCAGTCCCAGTCCCAGTCCACTCGCGACATTCCCAGTCTGTGCATGGAGAGAGTGAGCCCCTGGCCGTCAGCGTTGTCGGCTGTAATAGCGCTGCCAATCACGGGCGCGGTAATAGCGCCGATTTTTGAAGCCTCTTTGTGCCGTATCTGTGACTCCTCTCTCCGCGCCGCTCTCATCCACGATGGCTCTCAGAAGTGGGATCATCCCCGCCGCCCGAAATGTAAAGCTGCTCCTTTCATATTTTTTCTCCTCTTTAAATAAAAAAGGGAGAGAGGGGAGGGCGAGGTGGGTGGGTGGGTGGGGGGAGGTCCCCTTAGTATGGAAAGTGACTGCTGCCAGTGGGAATGTGCGGCAATCTTTTGCCCTTGGAGCGAGTTTTTGCATAAAGAGAATTTGCCCGGCGTCGCGAAAGGCTGCGTGTGTGTGTGTACGTGTGTGTGTGTGCGTGTATGCGTGTGTGCGTGTGTGTGTGCGTGTGTGCGTGCGTGTGTGTGGGGAGCGGTAGTGTAGTGGTTAGCGCACTGCGCTATGAACCTAGCGACCCGGGTTCGAATCCCGCTCACGGCCAACACCAGTGACGATTATCTGAACCGGTCCTGGGCCTCCCCTAGGTCGACTCAGCCTGAAATTAGTACCTGGTGCGCTGTAAAAACATCGCCACTGGGGAGACAAAGGCGGTCGGGCGAGGTCCTGGCCACCCACTTTTTCGTGCGCTGCGCCAGCCGTCGTAGGTGCTCGCTAACAGCACTTGCCCCTACAGTCTGTTAAGGCTATACGGGGGATCTTTGGATCTGTGTGCGTGTGTGTGGGGAGCGGCAGTGTGGGTGGGTGTTGGCCATCCACCCCCTCGTGTGCCGTGCCGGCCTTCATAGGTGCTCTCTATCAGCACTTGCCCTAACAGTCTGTTAAGGCTACACTGGGTATCATTGTCTTTGTTGTGTGGGGAGCGGTGGTGTAGTGGTTAGCGCTGTGCTGTGCTGCGCTACGAAACCCGGCGTCCCGAGTTCGATTCCTGCTCACGGCCCACACCAGTGACGATTATCTGAACCGGTCATGGGCCTCCCCTAGGTCGACTCAGCCTCAAATGGGTACCTGGTACGGTGTGATAAATCACCGCCACTGGGGAGACAAAGGCGGCCGGGCGTGGTGCTGGCCACCCACTTTTTCGTGCGCTGCGCCGGCCTTCATAGGTGCTCGCTAACAGCACTTGCCCCAACAGTCTGTTAAGGCTATATGGGGCATCTTTACGTGTGCGTGTGTGTGTGCTGCCACGCTCGCTTGTGCATTAGTGTATCTGTCGCCCCAAAAAAATTGGCGCGAGCCATTCCTCCGTTGCGACAGCAGATTACAGAGCACAGTATCTCTTCTGGCAGGCCTCGGATTCATCGCACAGCGCTTCATTCCGATTTTAAAACAGATGTCTGGTCTCCCGGACAAAATGACTGTCAAATTTGGCAGATTAATATCGCTCACGCTGAGCAGCGGTTTTGTCGATTCGGAGGCGCGGAACGCCTCTCTCGTTTTTTCTTTCTTCCCCAGAGAATATTCGTGCCGCAAAGAGGGGGGGGGGGAGAAAAAAAAACCCCCGCATCTCGTCGTTTCCGCACAACTGCACCGAATAATGTGAACGAAGAGGGCTCAATGGATGTGTTGCCCGAGCAATTCTTGCGGCGAGTTTCCACGCTCCAGCCGGTTAGCTTGTGTCCGCGTGCTTAACCCTAACACCCCCATCTCTCCCACCCCCCCTCCCCCCCCGAGCTCAACCATAAATACATAATTAGGTGGCTGGGTAGCCAAGCGCTCGGCGTGTCGATAGTTCAGCGTCTTAAAAAAAACCCCGTCGCATTCTTTCTCTCCCAATTATATTCCAGTTGTGCTAAAGGCCCTGAACTCTCTGCACTCGAGATGCCGGGTTTAATCGCGGTTGCTCGCTAAGCCGGACTCGAAGACAGGGCATCGCCAGTGCCAACTTAGCATCCTGGCCCCCTCCTCAGCCACCGTGCCAAAACGCAGCCCGATGCTCACGACCCCAGGGTTGTTGTTTTTTCAGCGTGACGACAATAATGATGACGGTAGTGCAGCTTGGTGTTGGCGTGGGCCCTGGTGCAAGGAATTCAATGGGCCCCCACCCCCGCACCCGCCTCACCAAACGTCTCCCCTTCTGCGGTAGCGCGCCACTTGGGTCTGCTCTAACCCCGTGGGGCCCTGCGAGGTTACACACCCAGCGCACGCTCGATGACCACGCCGCTGCATGGCGAGCGGCGTCGTGTGTATTTGGTGATTTGGTGCGGATGCGTCGCTGACACTTTTTCGTCGCGATGTAAAAAAAAACCACGAGCGCGGAGTCACATTGCACAGCGATGCGCTGTTAGGACGCGGGCGGCTCGCCTTGCTGCCCCCGCTCGCTCGGCAACATTTCCACGAGCCCGCACCGGTGACGGGGGTGTCGGGCGGTGGCGGTGGAGGAGGGCGTGGGCGAGACGCGACGGTGACGTCTCCCCGAGCTTCTATGTTCACGGTCCGTCAGGAAAGAAGAATGATACGCAGACCCCCCCACCACCACCCCCCACCACCCCCACCACCACCCGCCACCACCACCCGTCTGTAAATGTAAAAAAAAAGGATTCCGTGATGATTATTTCTCGTTAGATACTAATTCGTCAGCGCTCTTGCGAGTGAATGAGAATGGCAACGATGGTTATTGAGAGAATATTTGGACGCATCTGTGGGACCCTTTTGGCAGGATCAATATACTGAATAAAAAAAAATGATTTATCAATTCTGGCTTAAATACACGACTTTAGGTGCTCAAACACCAAATTGACACCGATGACAAGGCATCAGGTCTGCATCAACCACATATAATTTTGATGAAAAATGCAAAGAAATGCTTCGATAATGTATGTAACGACCTTGAAACGAATTGGCCTGCACCAGAGACCGCCTCTATCATGGCTCCGTCTCACCAGTGCTGGAGACCAAAAGCTTCCCACAGGCGAGCAGCACAAGCACAAAGCATGCACCAAAGTATGAACGTACGCGTGCGTGTTGAACTTCTTTCACACCGTACGCAGCCAACCGTGCTATGGAGGTGCGAATTAGCTCGGCGTACGCAGTTCTACCGTTGAATACTTGGGGAACGATCTTTGAATGAACATCGCACCGATGTTGTGGCCTGGCATCATCGGTGGCGCCGTCACGACCGTGACGGCGGTGAAATGAACCACGAGGACTCCCCTCGTGGCTTGCGCATCGGTGAAGGTAAAGACAAAATGAAACCACGCGTGAGGTCGGAAACCCCGGCGCGGATGAACACCGGTTCCCCTGGTTATTGATTCGAACAGGAAAAACGAAGCCGGCGATTTATTTGATCCTACTGGGGAATGAATATTGGTTTACACCAGTGAATATCCCCCCCCCCCCGGCCCCTCTCCCCTGACTTATTTGTACCTCTGGGTAAAGGGGTTAGGGGGTTAAAGGTTAAATTGGTCAGGACGCAGTGACCCGGCATGAACATTCAAATTATACTGAAAGCAACTAAGTGCGGAAAGTGGTCTTGACTTAAAAAATGTAAGTTCTTCTTTAAGATTCCGTGGCTGTAGACTCCGCCGATTTTTTTTTGGGTGCACAACAATAAAGATAACAAATATTCTGGGAGCAGCGGCGTAGCGATTAAGTGTGCAGGCCGTGCAACTGCACCAAGGTGTGGGGGGGGGGGTGGGGGTCCACGGGCGAGAGGGGCCACAGGCTCCGGGCTGCGAAGAGGTGGGGGGAAGAGAGGCAGATTTTAGATCGGGGGGGGCCCATTTCGTCCCTCGCACCAGGGCCCCCTGCCAGGCAGCCACGCCACCGCAACGAATATCCGCTCACGGGGGGGGGGCGGGGGACGCGTGCGCTACTTTCTCTGATAACCGCGACGACCGTGACTGTGTTCTCAATGTCGCAAGATAAGTATTCACCATATAGCATCAACAGACTGCTGGGGCAAGTGTTGTTAGCGAGCACCTGTGAAGGCCGCCACGGCACACGATAACGTGATGTGGACAGCACCACGCCCGGCCGCCTTTGTCTCCCCCAGTGGCGATGTTTGCACACCGCACCAGATACTCATTTGAGGCTGAGTCGACCAAGGGGAAGGTGTTGGTGGCCGTGAGCGGGTATCGAACTCTGGTCACCGGGTTCGTTTCGCAGCGCGCTCTGCACACACTCCGCACACGCGCACGCTGACGCAGGCACATACACACCCAGTCACTCTGCGGTGACGGTTCATCAGCCGTGCGGCCGTGTGCTCGTGACAGCTCTCCTGTCCCGACGTGCTTCTCTTCCAGCTCCCAAAGCACCACCGCTATGATGTCTGGTCCTGTTGTGCGTGATCACTCAGCCTTGTCTCGCCGCGTTCCATCAAGTGCAGTATTTAATGTGGAAACGTGGTTTGAGTTACTGGCCTGTGTGTGTTTATTTGCGCACAATCCTCTTCTTCTTTGCTTGCACGGCGCGTTGCAGGAATAAGCAAGTCAGTTTTGGTACAGTAGCAACATTTATATGAATTCATGTTTATCTCTCGAGCCATCATTTGATGGCATTGATTGTAAGCCAATGAGGGGCTGTGGGGCAACCATACAGAATAATATAGACTCACAGAGACCCACAGACTCACACAGAGACCCATAGACTCACACAGAGTCCCATAGACTCGCACAGAGACCCATAGACTCGCACAGAGACCCATAGACTCACACAGAGACCCATAGACTCGCACAGAGACCCACAGACTCACACAGAGACCCATAGACTCGCACAGAGACCCACAGACTCACACAGAGACCCATAGACTCGCACAGAGACCCACAGACTCACACAGAGACCCATAGACTCGCACAGAGACCCATAGACTCACACAGAGACCCATAGACTCGCACAGAGACCCACAGACTCACACAGAGACCCATAGACTCGCACAGAGACCCATAGACTCACACAGAGACCCATAGACTCGCACAGAGACCCACAGACTCACACAGAGACCCATAGACTCGCACAGAGACCCACAGACTCACACAGAGACCCATAGACTCGCACAGAGACCCACAGACTCACACAGAGACCCATAGACTCGCACAGAGACCCATAGACTCACACAGAAACCCATAGACTCGCACAGAGACCCATAGACTCGCACAGAGACTCACACAGAGACTCATCATCCTTCATTCACAGCGTGTTGCTGAAGTGGGCAACTGATTTTGGAACAGCAACAAACGTTCTAAATTGGCGTCTGGGTTCTTTAGCCACTCGTCGGCGCTGGCTGTCAGCTGATGGACTGGGGGCTCTCCGTCGAGCGGTCCGGGGGGGGGCAGGCTGCGGGTGACCGTGCGTTCCAACTCTTCGTTCCGCTGTTCAGTCACAGTGCGAGTAATCATCATCGTTATATCGTCATCGTTATATCATCATCGTCATCAGCCGTGATTTGTACGCTTTCACACGGGAATTGAATTTTCTTACTTCATGCGTCACGTGCACGCCGCTGCAGGATGGGTCCTTGGGTTGTTTTCGGAAACACGTCCGTGCAGCCGGTGGTTGATTTTGCCTGTTGTCTGTTGTGGCATTGCCACACAATGGCTGGCCTCCGTAGAGAGTTCTGGGAGAGAGGGGGGGGTGGAATCATGCGCGGCGAAGGCATCATTGGTGCCTTACAATGGGGGTGTCGATTTGGTGTTTGAACCTCTTAAACACCTGCCGTGTTGTTGCCGGCAAGGGTAAAGCCGATTCTTTTTTTTCCTTCATCATCATTTTGAATGGGTCCCATAGAGATTCTCCGTGGCGAGTGTGCGGGGTGGATCTGCAGCGGGGTGGGCGCAATACTGCCGTATTAGCATCGTCCCCATCAGCCGTGATCAATCCACTGCTGGACGAAGGGTTCCTAGGGGCATCGCCGTCTCTCTCACTGTCCTGCGATTGCAACAATCCACCCCCGGCATCTGCACACCAGACTGGCACAAATCCGCGGAGCTTTTGAGCGCCGTTATTGATAATATCTTCCGACGAAAACGACTGCAAGCGTTATCAATATTAAGTAACGGTAATTCACCGCGGCCAAAATGCAACATTGGCGACCTTTAAAACGCACGACGCGGCACAATTTTGTTATTTAGCATCGCGACTCCGTTCCCGGCGTTGCAACGTCACCAACTGGATGCTCCCTCGAATGCAAAACGGAGTCGCTAATGACGTGACGTGTGTGTGTGTGCGGATGAGAGATGTGGTATTAGGGATGAGTTTCAGATGTAAAAATTGTGATTTGAAGATTTTAAAAAAATAGTTTTGTTGGATTGGATTTTCAAGGACAATTTCGAATTTAGTTTTTATTTGCAGGGAGGGTAGGAGGGAT
This sequence comes from Lampetra fluviatilis, assembly GCF_964198595.1. NCBI lineage: Eukaryota > Metazoa > Chordata > Hyperoartia > Petromyzontiformes > Petromyzontidae > Lampetra > Lampetra fluviatilis. The sequence continues at coordinate 13,698,243 of NC_136285.1, read as the reverse complement.
TCAATTGGGGGGGGGGGAGGGGAGGGAAAAGATTTCGAAAGAATCTGATTTCATAACGTCTCCGGAATGAGCTCGGCGGTCGCTCACAATGTGCTGCACTCTTGACACGCGACGAACTCGCTCACCGCCGTCAACCGCGGCGGCGGCGAGCGAGGTGCGGCCCCGTCTGTAACCCGGGGTGTGGATTCCCACGTTGAGCGAGGTGATGACAACGTTTCTCGTTTGGCCTACCCCACCGAGGCGGTGCGCTTAGCTCTGAGAATCGGAACCGCGGTAGAACCAAAAAGGAAATTGGGCGAAGGTTGGAATTGGGCACCAGGCTTCCGAGATTTGTCGCCGCCTGGAAAGAACGCAGCTGCAGGTTCTTGAGCGACGTTCGTGAGAGGTCGCTAAACGGCTCGTTCATTCTTCTTTTTTACACGTAAACATCTCGAAGCCGCGATGACAGCGTCGCAGCAATACCAGCAGCACACTCTCAAGCTGATACAATAAATGTTTAAACTATATTGGAGTTGTTTATACCCGTCACTCGCAGATGGTGCCCTTGCGGGTATTTAGTTTTCTCTCCTCGTGCGTTAAGATTTTAATTGAGGAACTAGTCAAACATCGTTATCAAAGACGCTCATCAAAAGGTGCTGAGACTCGTCGCGACGATTCTGAAAAAGCCACTGCTATTAACCACCACCATCATCGTCGTCGTCGTCAGCCTTGCACAGCTGCTGGTCTGCATACGCTGAAAACTCCTTTCTGGAGAACTGATTTTTGTGTTTAGTTTGTTGTCCTTCCCCAGCACCTCCGATTAGCATGGTTGGTTACGTGCGGTGCGAAGTAAGTTCGACAACAACAACCGCTGATGGTAACACTGGTGGACGTGAGCTATGCCACGGGGGGGGAGGCCAAATTCAAAATTGGCCCTTCCCCTCATGGTGCTTATAGCCACCACAGCGGCCAAATGGGGACTCTGGATGGGTGCGAGGGGCTGGTAACCTCTCTACCTTCAATTCAATTACCACACAAAACAGGTAAGTCCAACATACACACATCCGTCCATTCCCTAGTGTCTGTCCACCGCCGCCTTGGTGTCCCCTGGGATCTCCAGGCAGCCACGCGTCCTCCTCTTGTGGTGTATTTCGTAGACAACCCCCAACGTGAGTCGGATGGACGAGGCCCGATTGACCTCCACGAGTCCGGCTCCCAGGGGTCAACATCAAAGGCCAGATGGTGGTGGGATGGGACTGTCGAAGCAGATCCTGGAGGTCCGTACGTGTCTACTGCGCAGCAGCTGCAGGATTTGGCGGAGGGCATGGTTATTTTACGTTTTCATGCCTTCTATTATGCTCTGTCTCTGTCTTTCTCTCAAAGCAATACAAGGGTTCCTTTCTGACCACAACATCCGTCTGGCTGTGCCGGCAGTCCTGCAGCGCACGTGTGGCGGAAGGCCGTACGTTAATAAAATAAACTCCCAGGGCCGAGTCTCCCCCCCCGCACCCCCCCCCCCCCCCCAAGATCTTGCCAGACATCAGGAGAAAAAGTGGGGTTCGTAACTGGATCGGAGTCCGCCTGGGAATGCCAGCCTTTCGCGAGCCTGCGGTGTGAGGTGGCCTGGTGATGGTGGTGTGCGTGGCGAGGTTTCTCCCAGTGATTCCACAATCCTCCGCGATGCACCGTACCACGAAGGGACGCTCCAATGCAGGGTCTTTAATAAAGCGTCGTGAGGCTTAGTGGGGGGCCCTGGTGCATCTTCTTCACGTCGAAAAGTCTCGTCGTTGCGTGGGGAGGGGGGGGGGCGCTCGCGTTTGCTCTCCCCTTCTGCGAGCTCCTTTTTCGGCTCCTCTTCTCGCATCACATCCACCGTCCTGGTATCTGACGCCACCACATCCTCCCACCAGCCCCTCCCATCTCCCTCTGCTGCTTCCTTCTGCCATGCACCCGTGGCATTTCCATAGCCCTGGCTAAAGGACATCATCATTATTAATGATTATCATCAGTGAAAGTAAATAGAAGCCCCTCCCTTTTGCATCTTCACACGGGGTATAAGTAATATATATAATTTTAGTCCGTCAGCCGATATGCAGGGTGCTTCAAAAAAATGTGAACACTTCCGAGAATTTGCAACAATACCACAAGAAATGCGCCTCCGGGCTCTGGAGACCACTGGGAGAAGATTCCAGGCACGCGTTGACAATGATGGCGAACAAGTGGAGACTTTTTGAAGCAATTAAGATACATTTGTTATCATGTTACAGTGTATTATCCGTTCTATTCCATTAAAAACACTAGTCCCATATAAGTGTTTTACATTTTTTGAAACACCCTGCATTTAGGCAACATTTGTTTCAGCCAGTAACCTCTGGACCGGTTTTGACTTGCCTAGACCTCATCAGCAGAAGCAGGCTTGTTAAACAAACGCCATATGTTATTGGCCATACAACCCCTTACATGATACGGGGCCTAGTTCATCGCAACGTTATTATTATTTTGATTATAAACACGAGATCTGCCAAAGCACTTGTACCAGTTGCTCGTGCCATCTGCCGTGGCATTTTTCATAAAAATTCCCGACTGCAGGTGCGGGTCTGGAATCTGGGCGTGAATCACTGCAGGAGAAAATCAATATAAAAAAAGTAAAATTACCCAATTAGCCCTATCAGCCCCAGATAATTCCGGGATTACTGATTAAAACGCAGCAGGTGGCTTGTGACATTTGCCCCCCCCCCAACATCCTCTCCAACCCCCCACCCCCCAAAATGTCCCCCAGGCCTCTCACATCAACAGCTCTTCTCACATCAACAGCTCTTCTCACATCAACAGCTCTTCTCACATCAACAGCTCCTCTCACATCAACAGCTCTTCTCACATCAACAGCTCTTCTCACATCAACAGCTCTTCTCACATCAACAGCTCTTCTCACATCAACAGCTCCTCTCACATCAACAGCTCTTCTCACATCAACAGCTCTTCTCACATCAACAGCTCTTCTCACATCAACAGCTCTTCTCACATCAACAGCTCCTCTCGAAGTCCATTCCTGTGCTTCTCATTCATACCCCCTCCCCATCCCCACCACTCCAATCACCCAATCCCCCACCACCATCCACCACCACCCTGGTCCACCTTTCCCTCTATTCCAATAGGCTCCATTTAAATGTAAATTAGGTAATGATGCACTGCAGACTTTTGTTGGCTGGCAGAAATGGAAATTTGAGGTGTGCGGGGACACAGAGGGGCAAGGGAGGGAGACATGACAGTAATAATAATCATACTATAATTCATCATCATCATCATCCAGGCCAAGTGGCGTGGAGACAGCGCGCCCGGCTCTCCGTTGGAATATTGAGTTCAAATCCTGGTCGGTGGTTGACTTGGCTCATCATCCTGTCAGGGTTGATAAAATGAGTGCTGTTATTGTGCGGTGGTGGGGAGGCGCGTGTCACAGTGCAGCAGCTGCGGGCTCTCGACTATTTATTTTTATTTTACCAGAGAAGGCCCACTGAGCCATGTTGTTTTTTTTTTCAGAAGTGACCTGCCCACAAATGATAGCTCAACGAAGTGGCGTGTCACGTGTGGAAATGTATAGCAGCCAAATACTCTAAATGCGTGTTTCTAAATGTGGAAGGGAAAAACTGGAAGACCTGGAGAAAAATCTACGCGACCACGGGGGAGAGAGACACGCAAACTCCAAATATACAGCAAGGCGTCAAGGGTCGGGATGGGACCGACGACCTCCTGCATACCAGGCGAGGTAGTTAACATCTCACCACCGCGACGCGGTACATAAATCGAAAAGACATCCGATAGTCGGAAGATGAAAAGCGGTTGCATTATGCAGCTGCTAATACAGATCTCGAAGGTTAAACGTGAGCAGCGTCGGCACAAAACACGCACGCGCGCTCGCACATGTCCCGTCCCGCCTGATCTTCCGAGTCTCAATCATCGTGAGTTAGCCTCGCGCTTTTCGACAAAAAAAGAGGAAAAAGTGGCGTTCGAGACAAATGGACAGATCGTTAAAGTAAATAACGCAGCGAAGGCGGCAAATGATCCCATCAGTGCAGTTGACCCAGTCGTGGCGGCGGTGGCGGCTGCCTGAATGTTGGATAAGTGCGCGTTGTAGTGCAGCGGTTAGCGCCGCGCCGCGCCACGAACCCGGCGACCCGAGTTCCATTCTCGCTCAGGACCATTAACGCCGGTGACGATTATCTGAACAGGTCCTGGGCCTCCCCCTAGGTCGACTCGGCCTCAAATAAGTGCCGAGTGCGGTGTGTCAGCATCGCCACTATGGAGACAAAGGCGGTCGGGCGTGGTGCTGGCCAGCCATCCCCCTGGTGTGCCGTGCCGGCCTTCATAGGTGCTACTCGCAAACAACACTTGCCCCGACAGTCTGTTAGGGCTATACGGGGGATCTTTGTCTTTGTTGTGACCCCAATGTCCGGGCGATCTTCTGTGCCGTCCGCCGCCTACGGGAGGATGCGGGGGGGGACTCGGTTAATCCAACGATCGTTGGGAGGTCTCAGACATTTCGTTTCCTTTGTAAATATCGCCACGAATGGCTTCCATATCCGTGAAGAGAGAGGAGGAGGGAGATGAGAGGAGGAGAGAGAGAGAGAGAAGAGAGAGACACATCCCTCGGTACAGCGTTGTTTAGTTAATTACTCGGAAATGTTTACGGAGGTGCTTACGTTTAAACCCACTGCGGGAGGGGGGGGGCTTCCTTTGTTACAGGATACACAAAAAGTGCGCTCTGTTTATCCCCGGGAATTTGAAGGGGGGGGGGGGCGTGGGGGACCCACACCCTGGAAAACCGTCGATGTGGGACTTGCGTTTCCTGCAATCAGCGACTGATGTTGTATTTGTCAAAATAATAATCGGAGCGTTTGTATTCTGCATGGGGGAAAACGCTCTGCATCTCCATCATCGTCATAATCGCCGAAGCGCTGCCAACAGGCAATGCCGTAGAACGTGCGCGATAAGGTGAATGCGATAACCCATAATGTGCCGGGGCGAAAGCGTTTTCTCCAGAGCGGTCAGATAAAGAGATCAGACGTCTAAAAGTCGTAGCTTATTATATATATTTTATTTATGAGATGTCACTCGTTAAATAATGACAGCGGTGGTGCCTATACACCCCCCCACCCAATGCAGCAGCTGAACCACTGCAATTGATCATCGTCAACGTTGTGATTGTTATCCTAGTGAGCCATGATCTACCCACTGCTGGATGAAGGCCTGCGCACGCTGTCGCCGTCCCTGCAGCTCCCGCGATCCATCTCGCTCCTCCGCACGCAGTTGATCCCATCGCTCCACCTCCCCATCGCTCCACCTCCCCATCGCTCCACCTCCCCATCGCTCCACCTCCCCATCGCTCCACCTCCCCATCGCTCCATCTCCCCATCGCTCCATCTCCCCATCGCTCCATCTCCCCATCTCCCCATCGCTCCATCTCCACATCGCTCCACCTCCCCATCGCTCCACCTCCACATCGCTCCATCTCCCCATCGCTCCATCTCCCCATCGCTCCATCTCCCCATCGCTCCATCTCCACATCGCTCCATCTCCCCATCGCTCCATCTCCCCATCTCCCCATCGCTCCATCTCCACATCGCTCCACCTCCCCATCGCTCCATCTCCCCATCGCTCCATCTCCCCATCTCCCCATCGCTCCATCTCCACATCGCTCCATCTCCCCATCGCTCCACCTCCCCATCGCTCCATCTCCCCATCGTCCCACCTCCCCGTCTGGCTCCATCTCCGCGACAGTCGCCCTCCACGGGCACATCCCCCCCCCCCCCCGCCGTCTGATGTACGAGTGTTTACATTTTAGTTCGCGGCAGGCGGTTTTCTTTACAAATAGCCGCTCCGTACACAACCAGCCCGCCGGAATAATAAAACCTTTGCACTGTAATCCTACTCTGCACAAGGAGACGCGATGAACGAATGAATGAATGACCGCGCGGTTTCTCGAGGACGGTGGTGCGTTCCGCGACGCTGCGTCCGCCACGGACTCTGGGAGAGTGGCGTCACCGCCGGCTAATTCGGACGGAACATTTAATTTCCCGTCATGAGCGGCAGACTCAGCGGTGGCGAGCGTTGATAAGACGCGAGGAATAAGGGTCCTTGGTACACGGCGATGAATTCGTTAGCATACACTTAGCGGTGACGGTGGTGGCGCGGGTGCGGGGGCAACCGCGGTCGTCTTGAATATTAAACAGTCGATTTGTAATCGGAGGGGTTCGCTTTGTCGGACCCCTGCGTGGTGGCTACATCCCCTGACGTCGCGAGTCAGCCACTGCAGGTTCACATCATCATCACCGTCGTCGTCGTCATCATCATCATCATGGTCCACGATCCATCATCCACCGCGGGGACGCATGCCAGACCTCCCGCGACCGCTGCTGCAAGCGCAAGTTGCTCGTGAGAGAGCGGCCGGTACGAGATCGGCCCCGATAGCAGATTGCCAGTGGGCGGCACTTGTTGGGTTTGCGTGGTTGCGTCGTTTTGTTGGTGTCGCGCCAGCGGTCGGCAGAGAGGGGTTCGTAGCAGCTCTGCACGAGCGCCGCCGCACTCGAGCGAAGACTCCCGTCGAATCGTCAGCAGCATCATGAGCCAGGATCTATCCGCTGATGGATGTCGCGCCTACGATTAGCACGGTTGGCGACGTGCACGGTGCGAAATACGCTCCAGAGTACGCACACACTAACAGCAGGTCGAAGGTCTTCCCAGGCCCGCACCGTCCTACGAATTCTTGGGATAGAACGTTCCATCTGACGCCCCCACACGAGATGGTTTCGTCGCTCCATCTCATCAGTGGGCGTCCCTCCGATGTTTGCGAGGGAGGGTGGCAGGGTGTAAATTTAAATCGTGAGGTTATCCTCCAGGGGCGGTGGATAGGTGCTCGTTAGGGAATACAGGTGATGCACCTGCCAGTCGACCCATGGCACCTGGGTCTGTCCCGTGACCTCCTGCCAGCAGCGAGCCTTCCACGCACCTTTACGTGGCCTCGAAGTGCACCTAGCCTGGCACAAGTGCCGTGGTGACGTCACCGCCACTTAGTGGCGAACGGCGGTTGTTGTTGTTGTTGCTAGGGGCGTTGTGGCGCTATCCCAGGTTGCCTTGCACAGAGACTCGAGGGTCGCGTTGAGGGCTTGTGCCCGCTGCTCGCTGCGAGATGAAAGGGAACCGGTCAAATGACCACCGCTCTGCCTCTCGTGCAGCGCTCTTCACTGCAAGGCCCGGGGGCCACTGGCGGCCCCTGGTGGCCTTTAGCGCGGCCCCCCGACAATACACAACACGTGACAACACCCCCATCATCATCATCGTGCTGCTGTCAAACTCCCAATGGTTTCAAATGGTGTGGCGGCCCTCACACACTGGCGATGTCTTATCGGTGAAAGTGTCCCCCCCCCCTCTCTCTGAACACTAGTGAAGAACACTGCTCTAGAGCTAGACCTTTAGCCAAGCCCTGTAGCACGACCTCCTTCAAAGGGCGTCTGGGGGGCAGAGCACGGCACGACACGGCCAATGCGGAACTCGAAACAAATGTGAAAGGCTGAACGGGACGGCGAACGGTGAGATCTAATTTTGTCTGCTGGGCTCGTCTCACCCCACGCTGCGTGTGACGAGGAAGGGGCTGCCACGGCCGTCGCTTGCATTTGCACCCAACATTTAGTCTTCGTGCCCAGCCCCCTTCCTCGAACCTCTGCAGAGAGATCGCGTTAAATATTATACTGACATTTTTTTTTATACTTGGCCACAGGAATTTAGAAGGGGGGGAGGCAGCTGAACCTTGAGCAGGATTGGGGGGCGGTGGGGGGGGACTCATTCCCGACCACCTCTCTGATGCCACGGGGCTGCCAGGAGCTGACCTTTGGCCTTAGTGCTTTGGCCACCGGGAGTCAAGGGGGAGCTCTGGCTTGAGTGATTGGCTCAGCGGTTGTTTCCAAGGCGTTGACGATGAGAAAGCTCGCGAGCTCGGGCCCGGGCCTGTGCGTAGCGGTGAGTGAGCACGTGGCGTGGTCGTCCCAGGGGTCACTCACCAGGGGTCACTCTCAAGGGTCACTTGCACACTTAACTGTGCGGCTTGTAACGTCCGTCAGGCAGCAATCGGATTAAATCGCAAGAAAATTGTCATTTTTGTGATTTTACTGTACGTGTGTGGGTCCTCCCGCACACTTCCTTCCAAGACGTCTGGTTCAGCGTGTGGAAGAGTCGGCCAAAGTCGCCCTCTTAGTGGGGCTGCCTGGAGCCGGTGGAGTTGTCCTACCGCCGGCAGTGGCGCGGGGCGGGCAATTGCAGGGCTGCGCCTTTACAACATATTTTAATCTGCAGCCAAAGGAAAAGGGCTGTCACCGCTTGCTTAGAAACAGCGCGGTTACAATTAGCGCGGGGGTCTGTCCAGCGCGGCACGGCATTGCTGAGCGGTTTACTCTACCGGGAGCGTTGGTTGGTAGGGAGGGGGGGATAAATAAACATACCGACATGAACGAGTTCCTGTGTGCGCATGTTGTGCGCGTCTCGCGTGCGCGTGTGTGGAGACACGCACACACACGCGCGCGTCCGTGAGAGAGTCGGCATATTCCACGTGGGGGAATAGAAGCCCGCACTGTTACCGCAGACTGCCCCCGCTCGCTCGCTCGCCCAGCATTAGCGTCGTGGGGTTTTTTTTACACTTTGGCTCGGAGCGTTTTAGAAATAATAATAATAAAAGACAACCCCAACCAATACGTTTCGTTTTTTGTACAAGCAGCGGCAAAGCTGGGGCAATTCCTCGCAAATACTTCATGTCTCGACGACGCGAGTCGTGTTTACTCCGCGAGTCAAACACTCAAAGATGTTGTACGGCGCGAGAGGGGGGGGAGGTAAATCAAACTTGGGTTGATTGATCCCCCGAGAATCCTCCATGGTGTCAGCGCTGCCATAGGAACGCAGCATGCCACGACAACCACCATCAACCACCACCACCACCACCAACCACGCTACTTTAATGGCGTGAATTGAGTTCGAGTGGGGGGCACGGAGCTTTTATTCGCAATCCCGGCAGACGCCTTTGTCCACGCGGGGTGTATAAATGAGCACACCACCGTTCATTGAGCGGCAGGCCGCGTGTGGTGGGGTAAAGCGTGGGTTCTCCCCACCTCTTACAAGACGTCTCACCAGCGTGGAAGAGTAGGCCAAGCTGCCCTCGAGCGGGGAGGCCCTTTCCGCCAGCAGTAGCGCGGGTGAGCAATTGCGGCACTGCGCCTGTACCGCGTACTGGTTCACGACCACCGCCCGTGCCCGATGATGACGAGCACGCCATGGATGGTCACCGCGGTTTTCATTTCAGTTCCCATTTTTAACCCGTGAAGCGCAAATGGTAACGCCGAAATCAGAAAAGTTAAAACGAACAAAGAGCACACGCGAGCGTACTTCGATGCCGGCCGATAAACCCGCCAGCGATGCACGCAACAGCGGCGCTCCAGGATTGATCGCGGCGCTAAAACGATTGCATGGCAACCACTAACAAAGCGGTCTGTATAACATGCAGGGGTGAGCTCACCCACACACACCAACATTCGAGGCGCCGGGCTGCAGCCCCCCCTAAAGCCCCCCCCCCCACTCCACCGAGTTAATCCGGCCCTGGCTGATGAAGAGATGTGATTGGTTGTCTCGTGTTGAGCAGGGGTGGTGTGGGGGGGGGGTGAGCGGTGAAGGGGTGGCTGGGGTCATGCATTCCCTGGACATTATCTGCCCCCCCCCGTCCCCCCGCCACGAGAGAGGGTGGTGACGCGGGGAGCGAGCGAGCGGTGCTTGATTGCATTGTCGTTAATTAGCATTCGTTTTGTAAGCTTGTACCGTATGTTGGTCTTCTTTCGCACCGTACGTAAGGCAACCGTGCTAATCGGAGATGCAGGGTGTGTGGGGGGGAACAACAACAAACTAAACACAAAAATCAGTTCTAAAGAAATGAGTTATCCAATCGAGATTACATTTTTATAATAATTTGGGTTGGAGTGGTGGTGCGGTGGTAAGCGCACCGCACCTTGAACCCGTTGACCTGAATTTAGTTTTCAGCCATACCAGGGCCGGTCCTCAGCACTCACCCTCCCTATCACCAAACGGCACTGACCAGCGTGGTGAAGTATGGTCAAGCAACCCCCATGACTGGCACACAGGTTGTATGTAATAAAAAGAACAGATGTTTAGCGTGGATCGTGCCAAGAAAGTAAAACGCTAAATAAAAAAAATCGTTGCGACCACATTAAAGTAAAATCCAATTTCGTACAAAATTAGTAACGGCCTTTACTTACGGCACAAATAAACGGTATACATTGTAATGCACTTTTACTAAGCGTTTCCAGATGAGTGAGAAGTGCATTTTATTTCCAGGAGGTCGGATTGTGTTGAATTAGAGAGATCTGACCCAGCCTGCCACGACAGATGCGTTGAATGCGAGCCAACAACGGTCCCGAGAAATGAGTCAGAAGTTAAAACCGCCCGCCCGCCCGCCCGCCCGCACCACCACCTCGCGATGACAGAGGGCAGCGTCATTCACAAGGGGCGTCCAAGCCGGCCGTGTCTCCGGCATTCCCTCGTTATTCGCGACGAGGCAAACGTTCCGGAGATGCTTGTGAATAGTACATTTCGCGGTTAATGATATTGGCCCGCGAACACCTATCTTTTTTTTTCGTGAATTACCTGAAATGAATACGTAAATAAGTGATTTAGATACGTTGAAATTATCTCATCACTTTCTCTCTCTCGGTACAGGCGTGTGGAGTCACGGATGCGATTCGCGGATAGCCAGAATCACGGAAAGAAAATTCGTGAATAACGAGGGAATACTGTACTGTACTGGGTAAAGGGCGGAAGTGTGTTCGCTAGGGGGGTAACACTTGAGCTTCGTGGCAAGAAGGTTCTCGGTTCGATTCCTGACTCGTGTGCCTTTCTGCAAAGGGTCTATTCGTTCTCCTCCTGCTCTGCAGGCTGAGAGTGACTGGAGTTTGTACGCTCCCCCCCTATCCTGTAGAGTCTGAGTGAGTGGAGATGAAGCAATGATTGGAGCCCGTGTGCCGGTGCCAGACGGATTCCTCCATCACAGGAGCGCGAGGGCTGGTGACGGCTTGGGGGAAGCCTTCATCCAGCAGTGAATTGGTCGTGGCTGGTGACAGTGATGGTTGGGACTGCCCGCCCAGAGTCCGACACGCTTGCAATGGGAGTTATCCATTGTGTGCCAAGTCACAGACACATTAACCACCAGCTGCTAACGAACTGTTTCCAAAAACAAACCCGGACCCAATTCCCGCGTAGACCACAGCACCATTTACGTTGCTGACAAAGTTGTGGGATTTTTAAGAGAGAAAACTTTGTTGAATATTTGAAAAAGGGAAAGTTTCTGAGCACCCCTCCTCACCTTCCCCCTGCCCCTCTCGCCCCGCCCCCGCCTCTTTCCACCCAGCAGCACTGTCTACAAACGTGTGTGGTGGGGTGAGGTGTGGGTACTGCCAACCATCACGTGAACTCCGGTCATCCTCGCGGCAGCTTTTGCCTAGCCATGGAATAAAGACGGTCACTGCATCATACGCTTTTAGACAGGGGTTTGCGGCCGTCTGGAATGCTCTTCCTTCCGATACTCGGAAGCCACTGGGGCACTTTCATCTAGATTGACAAACCAATTTATTTAGAACAGTTTTTTGTGTTTAGTTTGTTGTCCTTCCTCCGCACCTCTGATTAGCACGGTTGGCTATGTATGGCGCGAAAGAAGTTCAATGTACGTATGTACAACCTCTTGGCAAGACGTCTGACCAGCGTGGAAGAGTAGGCCAACGTACCCTTTATAGAGCGGCTCTCTCTAGGGGGCCGTTCTGGCGGAAGGTTGTTCCGCCAGCAGTGACGTGAGCCAGCAGTTGAGCTCCTTCACCGTTAGAAGCTCTGCCACATCGCAGACGGAGCCTGGCTCGGCCAGACAGGGAGGCTGTGTGTGTGTGAGGCTGCCACGTAAGAAAAATAAACAGGAAACAGAGAAAGGGCACTCCAGAACAATCCCCGTGCTGCCAAGAGGCGTGACTCCTTCACTAGATGCCGCTGTGGCGAGATGTTAACTCCCTCGCCTGGTATACGGGAGGTCGTGGGATCGATCCCCACCCTGACACCTGCTGTATATTCGGAGTTTACGTGTCTCGCTCTCCCCGTGGTAGTGTGGATTTTTCTCCGGGTCCTCCAGTTTTTCCCTCCACATTCATAATCAACACGCGCTTCGAGTATTTGGCCGCTATAAATTTCCACGCGATAAGCCACTTTGTTGAGCTATCATTTGTGGCCAGGCCGCTTCTGAAACAAAAGCTACGTAGCGCTCAGTAGGCCTTACCCGGTCAAATAAAAAGAGTAGTGGTAGTCGTACAACCCTCCCGCAACGCCGCCTTTCATGGCGCTGCGCGTAAAACATAGAAGGTAAAAAAAAAGTGCAGCCCTGTAATTGCTTGCTCATGGCAGACGAAATCCAGTGAGAGCCTCCCCCTCTCGAGGGTATTTGGCCAACTCTCTTCTACGCTAGCCAGGCCGCGACGAAGACGGTCGCAGCATCGTGCCCTTTCAGGTGCGCTTCTGCGGCCGTCTGGAACGCTCTTCCTTCCCGATCTTAGGAAGCAACTGGAGCGGTGCACTTTTAAATGACCTCGATTGAAAACTCATTTCTTGAGAACTGATTTTTGTTTAGTTTGTTGTCCGATTTATCACGGTTGGCTGCGTACAGTGCGAAAGAAGTTCAATGTTCGTACATGAGACTTGGGTACATGAGACTTGGGTGCAACCCATTGACACTGCTGGTCGAGCGGAGGCGGCAGAGTGGGGGGGGGGATTGAATCCACTTGCCCCGTTGTTTCAACTGCAACTCCAGGAAGTCAGAGCCAACCGGCGACCTCTGGCTCGTGCGTCCGGTGCGCTGACCGGTGCGCTGTTTACGAAGCATCAGCGTTGGGGAGACAAAGGCGGCCCGGCGTCGGTGCTGGCCACCCACCCCCTCGTGCGCCGTGTTGTCTGCAGCAGGAGCTCGCAAACGGCACTTGCAGCGTGTGCAGGCTGCGCGCGGATGGATCTGTGTCGTTGCGTGCGTCCGTGTGTGTCTTCTCGTCACGCCACTCTGACCCCCAGTAGGTGCTCGCCAGCAGTCTACAGTGCTAACCGCGAGCTCCTCCCTCCCTGCCCCCCCCCCACCCCCGTGCGTCTGCAGTGGTGCACAAGGGGCCCGGCATCGGGGAATACTGGAGCCGGAAGGGAGATCATCGGGGCTCGGGAGCAAACTCCTTCAGCCAGGTGAGTGAGGTCTTCACGGCACAACCAGCCTCAACTTTAAACGGGGGCGGAGTGGGAGGCGGTGGGGGCTGTGGGGGCTGTGGGGGGGGAGGGAGTTGTGCCATCATTGTTTTTAGCCAGCCGAGACCGACAACTCACAACGCTCTGGGACCCGGCCTCATCGTTCGCGACGATGGGGCACGATCCCAATTTCCTCCACGGTGCTCATCCTCTAGCGAGTCTCACCCCTTCGCTCTCCTGGATCTCATACCCCCCCCCCCCGCCTGAATCCATCGGCCAGGTTTTCTTTCTCCCCCCCCGCCCCTTACTTACTCCCAGTGCACGTTTGTGAAACGCGACGTGGATTCGCACGGCGTTCCAATTGTGTGGCCGCATCTCAAGACGCCGCGCGGAGGCTCGTAACGAAGTGCTGCACAGGCTGCAGCAGTCACAGTGCTCGCGATATCATCATCATCATAATCATCATCATAATCATCATCATAATCATCATCATAATCATCATCATCGTTATATTGTTATTGTTATACGTGGCCGGGTGGAGGGGGGGCAATGGGAATGTTAAAGGGACCCCTGATGAAGGAGCGAATTTGAGTTGAAAAACTCGCGACCCAACGGTCCATTCAATTGCTGATTTCATTGCGTGCGAGCCGATGAGCGATCAGGCTTCAAACGGATGAAAGCAGATTTGCTGCGGCTGTTGCAGGAGGAGCGTAATAACTCTACTCGAGATTGCTGCTTGGCGGCTAACATTCGTCGATTTATTACATTTTGTGGTGGGAAAGTTCCACACAGAGGACATTAAATAAATGTAAACGGTGTTTGGCTCAATTTCCAATTTAACCTCACTTCTTTTTTTATTGCGGGCTGCGTTTTTATTCTCTTTTTTTGGCCGGGGCTGGCTGCGATCCGCGGCACACCGAGATTAACCCGACCGCGCGCCGGCGGGCGGAGGCAAGTGGAAACACGCACGGCACTCCCGCAGGCTTCCTTGACTTTTGGAACAGTTGTTTTTGCTGCTGTTAGCGAGCGCCTATTAAGGCCGGCAAAGCTAATGGCACGTTGGGGGGGGGGGGGTGTGGGGGATGATAGAAATGGTGCCGAGCCCACCCCCGGCTGCCTTTTGTCTTCACAGTGCTGGGTGGTGCCCGTTTGGCGACGCATCGCTTCGAAGGTTCAAATCGATTCTTACGAACGCGACGTGGGTGTTGTAATTGGCGCGTGAGAATCGATTTACTCGATATACCATTCATGGTATGGTGATGTCAGATTGAATCATACTTATGGGGCGAACACACACAAACACAATAAAACAAGGCAAAATTAAATAACAAGACGCAAACACACGAGCTTAGTAAACATTTTTTTTATTAAATCGTGATCTTAACGGGTGAAGCGTTGCACATCTAGTGAACCCCCCACCAAAGTTACCGTCGAGTAATTTTAGGCCGAGGTTGACCGAGAGGATGTTGCAGGCGAAGGTCAAATCTGAGCAACGTTGTGAATGGGCGAGGAGTTGAAGCTTGGTCGGGGAAGGTCGTAGCTCTCTAAGCCCCTTTGCTGCATCGTGGTTTACAAATTGCCACAGCAGAGCCGGACAAGCCGAGGCTGGGTGCAGATCGGAGAGACGTGTGGCTCTAGAAGGCCATGGAAAGGGTGCTGCTAAGCCACGCATATATATGTACATTAAAAAATTAGTAGTCATTTTTTTCCCTTTAAACGCAGCGAGAGCCGTGCAAGTCTCCGCGCCTGGAAGCGGAGCTGAATTAACGGACGCCCGTGCGGCACGATGATTAAAGCACAGTCTTGGGCAATAATTTTCGCGATGTATTTTCGGAAACGCCCGCGGGGGACAATGCGGGCGGCTTGCAGTGCGAATCGCGACGCGAGCGCCGTAATGCGATTAACCTCTGCCGGTGACCCACCCCGCCCCCACCCCCCGTCTCTGTAGCTTCCGTAATTTTTTTTCTTACCGCCGGTGAAAAGCTTAAACCAACGCAATTAACGGGAGGTCTCCGCGGAGGTTGCTCTTCTCTTCACGCCCGCTGCCCCACAGCCGACGCAGTCGCGAGCCGAGATCTGCCGCTCGTTGATCACGGCGGCGGCAGCGGCGGCCTGGCGGGGCTGACGAGACAACGGGGCGGTCCCCTCGCAGCGCGGCGGTGAGAGCGGCGAGGAGAGCCTTGGCCAGGCCATGGGGAGGCGGGGGGGAGGGTCGGTGTCACCGGAGGATTTGACGACCCGCGCGTGGCCGTGCGCGTCACGCACGGCCGCCTGCCGCGGGATGAGGGCCTCCCGCGCGCCGTGCGGGTCACGGTGGCCATTCGAGCGAACCTCACGCGTTGGTGAAGGCGGGGAACGTAGACCGCGCCGGAGCATGGGAGTTCGGCATGACGAAATATATATATAGATAGATATTTTTTTCTCCACGAACTGCCCTGCGCTGGCCACCGCGAGGCTCCGCGGCAGCCTGCAGCAACCAGTTTCGTGCGTGGTGCTCGCCCAGCCGAGCACGATCCGGCCTCGGGTCTGCTCGCCTGCCGGGATCTGACGAGAGTGGGCGCAGACCGGGTGATTCGGTCACGGGCGTGTGTATACATGACGGTAATGCGGTGGCATTGCAAGAGATCACATGGGGTGGGGGGCTTTGTCCAGCAGTGGATAGATCATGCCGGTGACCGTGGCCGTGGCATTATCGTGGCGGTGGCGTGTGCGGCCACACGGGGACGCGAGCGGGGGGGGGGGGCTGCTAACCTCCCCTCACCCCCCGCACCCCCCCCCCCCGCACCCCCCACGTGCTCCCGATCAATTTCCTGTGAAGACCCCTCTAATGGTGTCCCCCTCCTCTTGCATCCCCACCGCGCAAGAGATAACACGGAGACTTCGCGAGCGCGGAAATCAATGTCGGCTAAATGCATTGTCGGGGTGGGGGGATGTGGTGGTGCTGATGGTGGGGGCTGCCGTGGAAGCCTTCGACGCTGAGCAAGGAGCCGCAGGACCGCATGGCAGAAACCCGGCCGCCCCGGTTGAAACCTGGCCCGTCCACCGGCCCCGCCGCCTCGCGTATCTGAGTCCGCCGCGGCCGTCCTCCGGCGGCAGTAAACGAGATCCAGATGCGAGCGTCGTCGCCACCCGAAAATTTCCACGACACGGCGCCAGATTTGAATTCGGAGAGCGTGTGGCGTTCGGCTGCCTTAAACCTTGGCCTGCCAAGCACCACCCCGTGAAGTGGGACGGCCGACTTTCCGCACCGCGCGTGCGCTACAGACACGCCGTCATCGTCGTCATCATCAGCCTTGATCAATTCACTGCTGCAAGCTGCCATCCCTGAGCCGTCGCCGTGTCTCACGTTTTTTTCGTTTCCCGAGGCAACAATCCACGAGCCGATTTCATCATTTCCATCTCTGGGATTGACATCTCCTGGGGTTGTGATGTCGAGGTGACCGGTTGGCCCTGCGGTCAGGGACACTGAGCCGGCAACGTCGGAGAACCTTGGTTCAAAATCTGAGATTCAAGCCACTCGCGATTCACCCGGGTTCTGCGGTGGCGCGGGATGACCGTCTCAGCCCGATCACCGACGACTGCCCAAACTCCTCCCTTCCCCCCATGACATGCAGCTGAGCTTGACGAACGTTCCTACGGCAGGCAATGTGGCGACGCACGGGGGGAGCCCCTGGTGTGGATTAGAGATCGCCTTTGCAGAGACCACTGGGCACAGTTTGTTTACTCCATAACTCAGCCGAACGAGACAACTGACAGACGCTCAGGGCCGTTGTGGGCAAGGACACAGGCACGTTGGCGTGGTGGCGTGGTAGCCTGCTGGCGTGGTGGCGTGATGGCGTGGTGGCGTGGTGGCGTGGTGGCGTGGTGGCGTGGTGGCGTGGTGGCGTGGTGGCGTGGTGGCGTGGTGGCGAGGTGGCGTGGTGGCGAGGTGGCGTGGTGGCGTGGTGGCGTGGTGGCGTGGTGGCGAGGTGGCGTGGTGGCGTGGTGGCGAGGTGGCGTGGTGGCGTGGTGGCGTGGTGGCGTGGTGGCGAGGTGGCGTGGTGGCGTGGTGGCGTGGTGGCGTGGTGGCGTGGTGGCGTGGTGGCCTGCTGGCGTGGTGGTGTGGTGGCGTGCATGGTAATACCGACCCCGGCGCCGCGAGCTGCTGCCAACACGCTCGCTCACACGTTCACCGCTCCTCTGCCCCCCCCTCTATACTCTATGCCCACCCCATCACTCTCTGCCCCCCCCCCCCGCAATCGCCACATTCTCTCCCCGCTGTGGCCTCGGCTTCAGACATCACAAATCAATCTGACTGTGCCCACGCCTCCGTCAGAACGCGACGTACTGCTGCTGCTGCGGATTTATTTCCAATAAAATCGGCTTGGAGACGTTACGCGAATAAACCGCGCACCCACTTGGACTCCTCCGCTTCTGCCACCGTTTTGCCAAAGCGAGGCTGACCACTTCTGGACGCTTTGCAGCTTCGGGTCGAAGGCGCCCTTGCATCGCACCGTGCGTCCCTCCGTCTCCTCGGTGGGTCGGTCCGTCTCGCCATCTGCGTCGGGGGGAGGGGGGGGCCAGCATGGCTGTCGGTAGAGGTGATTCAACGTGCACCGAGCTTTGGCTTAAAGGTTGCGCGGCTCCTGGAGGACAGTCTGACTCATCGGTCGGAGGGTCACTGCCCCAAAAAACGTGGGGACGCAAACCGGAACAAAAACGGGAGCCCTTTGTCAATACGCATTTAGCCCTATCGGCTGTCCATTGTCTTCTGTACTGTTCATTAAACACGCGCATACACTCACGCTGGCGGATCGTTACACACAGATCCATACGGGTGCGTGATTTTTTTTTGCGAACATGGAATTTTCGTCGCAATTTTTTTTATTAACTTTCTTTTTTAATCTATCAAACTATGCTACCAGCCTTCGTGACGAAAGTTTTTTTAAAATTTACGATTAAATGAAACCGCCGCACAGCAGACCGCAGAATGAACCCGCAAGGCAAGTCGCGGATGCCCCCCCCCATCCACCGTGGCTGTGGTGTGTCTCTGCCAGACAAAGATCCCCCGTGTAGCCTTAGCAGACCGTTGGGGCAAGTGCTGTTAGCGAGTAGCACCTAATGAAGGCTGCCATGGCACACGAAGGGGCTGGGTGGCCAGCACCACGCCCGGCCGCCTTTGCCTCCCACGTGGTGATGTTTACACACCACGTGGTGATGTAGACCGAGGAGAAGCCCAGGACCGGATCGGATATTTGTCACCGGTGTTGGCCGTGAGCGGGAATCGAACTCTGGGTCGCAGTGCACTAACCACTACACTACCGCTCCCCCCCCCCCCTGACTGCCCCCCCTCCACCCCACCCTTACCCCCTTCCCCAACCTAATCTCGGGGTCTGGTGGCATGAATCACCCTCGACGTGAAACAAGAGCCGAGTTGCTTATTCACTTGACAACACGAATACTAAGCAGGATATAATAATGACTGTTGCATTCACTGCACTCCTCCACCGTCTCTTCCCATGCACTGCTCAGAGTCACTCAGCATTGCCCATCATCTTCCTTGTAGTCGTAGATTTACCTGACGACAGCGTGTCGATAAAATTAGCACCAATTTTACAGGGGGGAGTCAACAGCTGTCGTCCTGTGGATGGACCCGCCTCCCACCCCCCGGCCATAGCAATGTGGAATTTCCACCGCTGGCTCTGACAGGGCTGTAAATGGGAGATGAGCACCGATTTCCTCAATGCTCATTTGAGCAAAAAAAAAAAACCACTCTGACTTTTGTCGTTGGATATAATTTCGCCATTCTCTCCGCGGTGTACGGACACACATTCTTGTCCTTGTGTACTTCTACGGTTGCCCACACTGACCAGCGTGGCGGCTCGCACAACCGCCACGAGCCTCATTGCCGAGGGGGGGGCGAGGGGGGGGGCGAGGGGGGGGGGCGAGGGGGAGGGGGGCCCTCTTATTCAGCAGTGGACACACGCATGGAGCCGTGCGCGTAGTCGCTTCGAAGTGGTTTCCGTGGCATTGGCCCAGACACCCAGCGGCTTCGCGGCGCCTACGTATCGGCCTGAATTACTCCGGCGAGCCTACCGGGCGCACGGAGATCGCTGTGAGTCAAGTACAGGCGGCAAGTTTAAGGCACGGAGGAACGAAAGAAAAAAAAGTGGATCCCGGCAAATTGTTGCGTTAAGCTAAGCGCGTGTCCCCGTCGCACAATAAGATGCTGTCCTTTGCCTGAATAGGACAGCATCTCAAGGCGCTGTACATAAACCCTGGGCCGATTATTATGTACAGAGATGGCAATCTACGCGACTGCTTGGGTCTCCCTGCGAGTCTGTGGGCCTCTTTGTGAGTCTACGGGGCCCAAAGCGAGTCTGCGTGTCTCTCGAGTCTATGCAGCACAACGTGGATTTATGAAGCAACTCAGCCGTGACCGCACAGAAGACAGCGCTATTCTATTGCAAGAGAGTCGTTCGCAAGGGGCCACAACAGCGCGGTCTCGATTGTGGACTTGGAGCAGGGAAGCAGCGGCGGGGACGGCCGGGGTAGGTGAGTCCCGGCAGACGCAAAACGAGCGGTCTGAAAAAAGCCACGTGTGTTTCCAACCCTTTTGTTTCGCATCGGAATTTCAAATGTTGATCACCGCGCTCTCAAAACGGGGGGGGGGGAGGTCGGGGCAGGGGGCCCCCAGCAGAAAACGTGGCTTGTGAATTTGAGAATGGCATGGGCACGGAGAGAAACCGAAATGCTGAGTATGGCAGAATAATAACCAACTCAGATCCCTTTCAGGCACACAGTGAGAATGAGAAGGGGGAGGGGGAAGGGGGCTTCTTATCTTCTTTACGAGAATGGCAGAAGAGAATAAAAACAAACAGACAGAGGAGGGAGTGTAATAATGGCCTGGAGAGCTGGGCCAGCAGAAGTTTCACGCAACTCGACACTTTGACGCAGCAGGCGGATAAATCACTTGAGAAAGATGGAGAGAGAGAGAGACGTATTATTTGTATCATATTTGCTCCCTCCGAAAAGCCAACACACTTTGTGCGCAGGGTTCGTGTAGATAGGAGTGGGTTCGGCCCGTGGCCTTGATTAACATGTGACCTTGTTGACCTCGGGGGCATTCTCTGGTTCCAGTGCGCGAGGTGGTGGCTTCAGGTGCGAGCGCCTTGCGCTTTCTAGTTGCGCCTCGCCAACAAAAAGCGACGGTCGTCATTGCGGGGGTGGGGGGGGTGAGTTGAGTTTTTTTTGCATCTGAAGGGCCAGACGAGTATCGTCCGCGTGCGGTTCGTCACAAGCTGTTGTCCTTCATCTCTGCATCTCCGATTAGCGCGGTTGGCTACGATGGATGGTCCTCCCCCTACCATAGGAACGAGGAATTTCCACCGATGTCTCGAGGCTGTAAACGGGAGATGCGCCGCCGCCTTTGAATGCTCTCTCCCATGTCACACGGTGACTGGCCTCTTATAAACACAGTAAATCTTACGACCGTAAAATGGCTTCATTTCTCTCTGGCTGCATTCGATCTTTTTTTTATTTCTCACATATATATATAACATGAAATGAACACGACCGCCGCGTTATTTTAAACGACCGCCTGGTCGGACAAACACATAACAAAAAAATAATGTCGACTTGTGCGTCTTCGGAAATGAATAAGTGATCATTAAATTCCTGCTCGGGCGTAAAGTACGGATGCGAAAAGAAAGTAAGGACATCGTTTACGTACCAGGGGATTTGCTGCGTGTTGACTGCATCGAGCATTTATCAAATGATACCAGCGCCTACTATGGCATACGGATCACAAACACGGACACTGAAAAAGAGGATTGCAAAGACGGCCACTGCATCGCACGCTTTCAGATGCGCTTCTGCGGCCGTCTGGAACGTACTTCCTTCTGATATTAGGAAGCCACTGGAGCTATGTGCTTTTAAATAATCTCGATTGAAAACTCATTTCTTTGACGAAGGCGATACAACCAGCTTCTGTGTGGTCCCTAGCCGTTGCATTGCGAGTCTGCGTGACGTGGCGACAACTTGGGGGACGCCTTCATCCGGCAGTGGCTGACGACGACGATGACGACGGTGGCGACGGTGGCGATGTGTCATGACCACCATCCTGGGTGGCTGCATTGAAGCCCCTTCATGGATTGTTGGGCAGGGTCGTCCCCGACTCGAGTGCAAGCTCGGGGGAGCTGTAAGCGGCACGGCTCACGCGCGCCCTCGGCAGGGGCGCGATTCAAGCTCGGCCGAGGCGACGTTCTGCAGCGCAAGCTGTGGACGACGGCGGCCATGACGGGTGTGGCGGCGCCGCTACTCGCGCGCCGAACCAAGGAACGCTCCAACAGAGGGTCCGTCGGTTCTCTGTGAGAAACGGAGATCTGAGTTGTTTGGTGTGTTGGGCAGGATTTGAACTCGCGACCTCGCCACTGCAAGCCGTATTGCGCGCTCTTACCATGCGGCAAAGATAGACGCCGCAATTCTTTATAAATTGAGGTTCAAGTCTCATCGGCCCGTTGGGCCTTGATAAACCACTCTCTTTCCGCAGCGTTCATTCGGGCAGGAAAACTCCAGCGTGGTTTTGATTTGTCCGAGTCTCATCAGCAGAACGTGGCCGGTTAAACGAACGTCGCTGCTTTGCCAGGTGTGAAGAGGCAAGGGCGGAATTCGGTACGCCACAGGAATTCCGTACAAAATGAGGGCGCGCTCCTGCGTGTTGGACCGTGGGTAGGGACATTAATGTAGAACCAGACAGGGGGGATGGGGGGTCCATTTCGTCACGGAATACAAACAAAAACAATAACGCTTTCGCCCATCAGCCTTCGTGGCCTTCTGGACCAAACGTTCCCGGCTTCTCGCGGCGCACACTTAAGCAGCGGCAACACCCTGCAGGGCCTGATTTCGAAGTTGGCTTTTGAGCGAGCGTGACCCCGTGCCAACACGGCGATTGCCCGCCGCCCGCTCTCAATGCAGCTCTTGTTCCTCTTCCAGGAGTCAAGGGGGAGATTTTTGAGCGGCCAAATTTTTTTCTTCTTCTTTTGCCGCGCAGCTGCGACCGGCGGCGCAAACCGCGGGGGGGGGGGGACAATGGCGTCATTTTTGTCGGGAGTTGCCACCTTTGAGTTGCCAATAAACCAGAGGCCAATGTCATTTCGTTGTTTCTAAGTCATATGGTAATAGCAAGGATGTCTCGCGCGATACCGCAAGAGGGGAGAACTTGCCTGCAGACGCATCGTTTTGAGTGATGAGCTATTGTCCAACGGACAAAACCCGGCAATATGATTGTCCCGATGAGACTTGCAGAAGATGTCTCGGGATGGATGTCAGCTACCTCTACAAGAGACTGATCCTGGGGGGAACAAAGAGGGCAGGTGGCAACCCGAGGTGAAAGCCTTTCTCAGCTTGCCACTCGTTTAAAGAAGAGAGGGAGAACGATGGAGAGATGGTGTGTGAGAGGGCGGGAGAGGGGAGAGAGATGGCGAGAGGGTAGCAGGCGAGAAGAAAAGCAGAGAGAGAGGTAGAGAGAGAGAGGGGTAGAGAGAGAGGGGAGATCTGGAGAGGAGGGGTCGAAGAAAGAGAAAGGGAGGGAGGGAGTGGGATAGACAGGGACAGATTAAGTTGGAGATAGAGGGAGAGATGCTGTGGGAGAGAAAGGAGAGATCGGGTGGGAGAGAGCGGAAGAGATGGAGATGGTGTGAGAGAGAGATGGTGAGTGGGAGAGAGAGAGATGGAGATGGTGTGAGAGAGAGATGGTGAGTGGGAGAGAGAGATGGAGATGGTGTGAGAGAGAGATGGTGAGTGGGAGAGAGAGATGGTGAGTGGGAGAGAGAGATGGTGAGTGGGAGAGAGATGGTTTGGGTGAGAAAGCGATGGAGTGGGAGAGAGATGGGGGGGGGTAGAGGAAACGTGGCGGTGGATGGGACGGGATCCAGGCGAGCGTCGTTAATGAACAGACACTGCGCCTTACTTCACTGCAGCTCCCCCGGGAACTTCGAGACAGGCTGCCGGCTTCTGGCACGGCTGTGGAAAAATAACTAAAAATTCGTCTGAGCCCGATGCTCGGGCTGAGTCATGTTGTGGGATTCGTCCACGGTTGTGGTTTTTTGTGTGTGTGTGGATATTCTCAGTGAAACTCGGCATCGCCCGGTCTCATTCGCAAAAGCGACTTGTTGTTGTCCCAATTGGCTGTCACCTGGATGATTAACAGCGACGATCGTTGTGGTTTTTTTTTCCTTTTTACGGCCAGCTACGTTGAGTTACTCGAGCCGCCGCTATTCCCCGTCGAATGATAATAATGGGTCGGTCCGCCGGGAGTGTCGCCACCGCGCGCGTGTGTGTGTACGCGCGTGTGTGTGTACGTGTGTGTGTGTGTACGTGTGTGTACGTGTGTGTGTACGCGTGTGTGTGTGTGTACGTGTGTGTGTGTACACGCGTGTGTGTACGTGTGTGTGTGTACGTGTGTGTGTACGCGTGTGTGTGTGTGTACGTGTGTGTGTGTACACGCGTGTGTGTACGTGTGTGTGTACGCGTGTGTGTGTACGCGTGTGTGTGTACACGCATGTGTGCACGTGTATGTACGTGTGTGTGTACGCGTGTGTGTGTACGTGTGTGTGTGTGTACGTGTGTGTGTGTACGCGTGTGTGTACGCGTGTGTGTGTACGCGTGTGTGTGTGTGTACGTGTGTGTGTGTACGCGTGTGTATGTGTGTGTACGCGTGTGTGTGTACACGCGTGTGTGTGTGTACGCGTGTGTGTGTGTACGTGTCAGGAGCGGTGGTGTAACGTTCAACGCTACGCTGCGCTACGAACCTGGCAACCCGGGTTCGATTCCCGCTCACGGCCAACCAGTGACGATCATCTGAACCGGTCCTGGGCCTCCCCTAGGTCGACTCAGCCTCAAATGAGTACCTGGTGCTGTGTGTAAACATCGCCACTGGGGAGACAAAGGTTGCCGGGCGTGGTGCTGGCCACCCACCCGCCCGTGTGCCGTGCCGGCCTTCATAGGTGCTCGCTAACAGCACTTGCCCCAATAGTCTGTTAAGGCTACACGGGGGATCTTTGTCTTTGGAGCCGGCAACTGTCTGGCGGCCACCCGGTCTGGAACGAACCATTCCTGCCCGGGGGGTGATTTCGCCGCAGTAAGCAAACCCCGCTGTAATTCCACTACGACTCTTGAATTGCTTTTAAAATAGATTCATGTGTATATTAAACAAAAAATCACATTCCTTCAGCTCGTAACAGTATCGTTGTATTTTTTTTTAGGCCGTCATGAAAAGTCAACGTTTTCATGAATCATTTTGCGCCAGTTTAACACATCATCACCGCAACGCAGCGAGCGGAGCTGTATATTTTATTTATGTGCGGATTTATTTATTTGTTTATTCATTTCCCTCGGTGGCATTTCCATGCGAGGCACTTCACTCCGAAATGGGAACAAACAGCTCCAGTGAAAATGATGTTGCCGGCAGAGCAACGTGCTCATTATTCAAGTCTCTGTCGCACATTTCTTAACAAAACAACCGTTCCTCATCGTCTCAGACTAAAACAAAAAAAACAATACCTCTCATCACACGTGTGATTAAGTTTGCATTAAGCTGGTTCCATATCCAGTACAAGAATCGCGTCAATCTCACCTACGGTCAGAGCCTGTATTTATACTGGAGGAATCCGATGAGCTACGAAGGTTTTTTCCCCCACAGATGTCCATTCTCAATCCTCCATGCGCTATCCCCCTCCCATCTCTCCCCATGCATCTTACTCTGCTCCCATCCACGGACTTTCCTACCTCTACACACGCTCTGCTACCTCTCCCCTCTCATCTCTACTCCCCTCCACGCACTCTGCTACCTCTCCCCTCTCATCTCTACTCCCCTCCACGCACTCTCCTACCTCTCCCCTCTCATCTCTACTCCCCTCCACGCACTCTGCTACCTCTCCCCTCTCATCTCTACTCCCCTCCACGCACTCTGCTACCTCTCCCCTCTCATCTCTACTCCCCTCCACGCACTCTCCTACCTCTCCCCTCTCATCTCTACTCCCCTCCACGCACTCTGCTACCTCTCCCCTCTCATCTCTACTCCCCTCCACGCACTCTCCTACCTCTCCCCTCTCATCTCTACTCCCCTCCACGCACTCTCCTACCTCTCCCCTCTCATCTCTCCTTCTCTCTCACTGCAGCAGTAACCAAAGTGTTACGTTGAAGCGCCTGGACAGTGTTTACTCTGCAGGATGTCGGTTCCCATTTGATGTCCTCGTGGTGTGGAACTCCCTCGTCCCTGCCTGTGTTCCAGTCTCATCATCTTCCACGTCCATCACTCTCTGTGCCATCTCTCACAAAATGCGTGTATATATTTAGATACGGCTTCGGGTGAGTTTCGGACTAAACCATCTCGGATCTTCAAACTTTTTAGAGACTACTTCAGAGTTACTTGGGGTTGACGTTGGCATCGTTCACGCTACGCAGTGTAGCGCGTCTCCGTGCCCACACAAGTGACATCGCCCTGTGCGCGCGCAACGTGACGCCGCCTTCGGCAGCAAAAAGCTCGCACGCGGCGTGACGCGCGACGTCGTGCTCACGCATCGACCCCCAAAGGCACCATAGAGTGACCGTGATTTGGATGCTGACGCTCGCA
The DNA here is from genome assembly GCF_964198595.1 of Lampetra fluviatilis. Classification (NCBI taxonomy): domain Eukaryota; kingdom Metazoa; phylum Chordata; class Hyperoartia; order Petromyzontiformes; family Petromyzontidae; genus Lampetra; species Lampetra fluviatilis. The sequence continues at coordinate 13,672,346 of NC_136285.1, read as the reverse complement.
AGCCCACGTGCAGCCGTGCATCGACGGCAAAGGGTGGTGGTGGTTTTGATCGCCGGCCACGTGCTGCATTCCCCGGAACTAGCACTCAGCCGCGCAGTCGCACGCGGCGATCCGGCGCGGTGAGAAACGTCACTTCGCTCGGTCAAAATCGTCGAGTGTCCCCCACCACTCTTCCACCCCCCTCCCCGCCCTATTTATCGACAGAGGGATAACACAGCCGCTTCATGCTTGGGAAACGTCCCCGCCTGGCGCTCACAAACGTGACCTCATCCACCTCGATCGGCCGCGGCCGTTTTATGTTCAAAGGCTCTCGCGGCGGGCGGGCAAAAGGCAACTCCGTGTGCTTTTGTCTCGGAGTGACGAAGACGCGAGCTGGCCAAGAGAGGCGGAGTCCAGATGCACGAGCGCGGTGAACCGCAAGGCTGGAGAAAACTAGAAGTCAAATCCGGCTCCGGATTTTTAGTTTTATTCTTCCGTAAAAAAAGAACGTTTTAACGTCGATGCTGTCAAACAAACGCGCGGGGTAATGTTCATGATATTCGGCCAGCCAGATGCATCTGGTGCGAGGCTAACGAGGTGGAATGTCCCTTCCAAGGTTCTTTTTACAAGTGAGGCCTGGTATTGACGGTATTTGTGTCACAACGTTTCTGATTGCGGGCAGTTCGGTGAATGAGGCAACCTTCGATTCAACATTAAAAACAAAAACAAAAAGAACCGTCCGATTATTGTAACACACGTGAGATTTCAATGATGAGGGTAATCATCGGTGTTGAACGTATGGCTTACTTATGGAATGAGTAAATGTCAACGAAGGCACATCAACGCCACCGGCACAGCGTGGATGCAAATCGCCGGTTGGTCTGAGTGCGTCCGACACCGCGCGGCATTTCACGAGCATTTCTCACTTGTCAAGAAAGGTCGATGAATTATTCCCCCCACACTCCTCCATTTTACAGCCCTTGTTTGTGTCTGATTCGCAGTCGTGATTGGTTGACAGAGTGTGCCCCAGTAAAAAGCCACTTGTCATTATGGCGCTGAATCTCCCACGTGCACAGTAGACAGTATGAAATGTTCCCTGGCGTTATGTAAACCCGCAGACTGCTGGGCCAAAGAATTTAATTAACCCAAACGCACAAAGCGATGATTTTATTTTGGAAACAAAATCCTCGCTCGCCCGAGGTCTTGGATCTTCGTAGCGGAACAGAATCGTGTGGGTGAGCAGCTCCCCAATGAGTGAATCAAAATTAGAATATGTATTTATACTGGAGGAATCCGATGAGCTATTGAGCTCTTTTTCACAGATGTCAGTCGAGGTACGGGGTCAGGACGAGTCTTGTCCGGCACGAGGTCTAACTTTTCGCTCCACGCGCTTGGAGCTTCTTTAAAAATTCCTGAAGGAGCCCCCCCCAGTCACGTGGAGCGAAACGTCGGACGTCGCGCCGAACAACGGCTATACGGCACAGTGCGAAATTCCATCGGGGGGAGCTGCACGGTGGCGGAACGAGGGCGGCAAAATTTCGATGTAAAGCTTTCGTGACTGCAGCGATTCATCTTCTTGGTTCTTTCGGGAAAGTCACGTAGAAGGGAAATAATAAAATAATAAAAATAAAACATAATAAAATACAATTCTCACGACGTTTCGGCCACAACGCAAGCAGCCGTCCTCAGGTGAAGAACAGGTCTGTCGGAAAGACAGCGTCTGAATGAACAGACCTGTTCTTCACCTGAGGACGGCTGCTTGCGTTGTGGCCGAAACGTCGTGAGAATTGTATTTTATTACGTTGTATTTTTTTTAATTTTATTATTTCCCTTCTACGTGACTTTACCGAAAGAACCAAGAAGAGGGCGGCAAAGCCGCGTGGCGGCACGCGTGCAACGTGCGGTAAACGCTCGGTGGCACCCCAGCCTGCTTGGCTTGAAGAACAATCAAATCCCACGCGCACAAAACACACGCAGCGCGTGGATTCTGTCAGCGGAAACAAATCGAATCCACGCTCGCTCGGGGTCTCGGCACGCCGCGGCGAAGCCAGAAACCCCACGAACGCGTGGCCCGCAATCACGCGACCGACCGCCCTTTGACGAAAACGCAATTTTATCTGAAGCGGCGGCACAGTTGGCCGCGTCCGGGGCGTTTGGCTCGGGGTGACCGCGAAGCCCCCGGGCTCTGCAGCGGCGGCGGCGGCGGCGTTGAAACCGCGCGTCCGTTCTTCTCGTGGCAGCAGATTGCTCCGCGTGTTGCACGCTCGCACACGTTTGCTCGCGCACGCGCGGCGCGCCTAATGACTCGATGCGCGCTGGGCAAATTGTTTCGGGGGGGAGACAAATGAACTTGAACCGATCGACGTGAACAACATCCGAATTGGAATGTTTCTTTACGCCGGAGCAATCCGATGAGCTATGAAGCTCTTTTTCACAGATGTCCACTCACGTGGGCGCTAACTTTCTTTTTTTATCCTCCGGATCGCGCGGCCGAGCGCAGAGAAACGGTTCGGCGTTGTTGTGTCGAGTCACTCTGTTGTCTTTTGTTGTTTATTTGCGTGAGTTTGTAGGTGCAAAGGGAGTGTGGCACTGACGAACGCCGAATGTTGATAATGTACTCCCTGGCTGTCTGCGGCGAATGTGCGTGTTTGTGTGTGTCTATGTGGTAGGTGGGGAGTGGTGGCGCAATGGTTAGCGCACTCTGTGATGAAACCCGGCGAACCGAGTTCGATTCCCGATCACGACCAACAACAGTGGCGAATATTCGAACTGGTTCTGCCCCCCCCCCCATAGGTCGACTCAGCCTAAAATCTTGGAAGACAAATGCGGCCTGATGTGATGCTGGCCACCCACGTCCTCGTGTGCCGTACCGGCCCTCCAAGGTGCTCGCTAGCAGCACCTGCCCCAACAGTCTTTCGAAGACTGTAGTTTGGATCATTACCAGTGCACGAGGTGTGGCGTGCGTACGTGTGGATGTTTGCACGAGTGTCTGTGCTCGTTTGCCTTATTAGGTGTCTGTTGGCAGTACTTGCTTCAGCAGTCTGCTGTCAGGGCTCATATGGGGGATTCTTGTAATTGTGCGGATGAGCAAGATGCGTGCGGGCGTTTGCGCCGATGTGTTTGTGTATGTGCATGTATGTGTGGATGTATGTGTGCATGTATGTGTGCATGTATGTGTGCATGTGTGTGTGCATGTATGTGTGCATGTATGTATGCATGTATGTGTTTGTGTGTGTGCATGTATGTGTGCATGTATGTGTGCATGTGTGTGTGCATGTATGTGTGCATGTATGTGTGCATGTATGTGTGCATGTATGTGTGCATGTATGTATGCATGTATGTGTTTGTGTGTGTGCATGTATGTGTGCATGTATGTGTGCATGTGTGTGTGCATGTATGTGTGCATGTATGTGTGCATGTGTGTGTGCATGTATGTGTGCATGTATGTATGCATGTATGTGTTTGTGTGTGTGCATGTATGTGTGCATGTATGTGTGCATGTGTGTGTGCATGTATGTGTGCATGTATGTGTGCATGTATGTGTGCATGTATGTGTACATGGCGGTTGTTGCTGTGCACGTGGTCGACGCACCTTTAAGTGAGTACCTGGTGCGATGTGGGAGACAAAGGCGGCCAGGCGTGGTGTTGGCCACCCACCCCCTCGTGTGTCCTGCCAGCCTTCATAGGTGCTCGCTAACAGCACTTGCCCCAACAGTCTGTTAAGGCTATACGGGGGATCTTTATGTGCGTGTGTGACCCGATTAGCAATGATTTCATTGACACCAGGCATGAGAATGGAACACGTCTTCCTTTCCCGAGATAATGTGACAATAGACTCATTACAATTAATATTATTCTAATAAGTATTATATTTTTTTGTCCGGGACCCCCCTTGCGCTACTTGGGCGATAGAGCCTCGGCCCGCTCAGTGCGCTCGAACCTTCGGGTTCGCCGCCGGGGGCCGAGCGAGACGCTCGGTCCCCGCTCCGAGCACGTCCGCCGCGCCGTTTTTTTTTTTAACAATTCCCGGCGTTTGCCGTGCGACCGCAGAGGACTCGCCGTGACGCGCGCTTGCAAATTGAGCGGTGACGGGATTTCATTCGCGCTGGTGGAGGCGTGCGATGGGGGGGGTGGTGTATGGGGGGGGGGGTGTTGGAGGGGGGGGGGGGCCTCTAGGGCGCACGCCGCATATTGGATTTCGCGCATTTCTCCACGAGAAGCAGATGGCACCCTCGGAGGGGGAAGCGTCGCTCTCGCTTCTCCTCCATCACGGAACGTTGGGTCTGCTCGCGAGTTCGTTTCGGTCTCTTCTCCCCCCAAGCGGGAATTCTCGCACGCGAGGATAAATTCATTTGTTCTTCCGCGTGCACACGCGCTCCCCTCCGACGCCTGCGCAGCCATCGCGCAATCGTCCACCCACGGACCACCCCCACCACGTGCCTCCAGTTTCGCTGCCCCCCCCAACCCAGGCCCACAGGAGGAGGTCAGTTTTCACCTCGGTGCGCCTCCTGTTTGCTAGTCACTGCGGTGAGCAGTCTTGGTTTTGTGCGGTCCAAATTGTGTTTACGTGGCCCATGGTTACCTGCAACTCGCGTGAGCCGCGCTGCCTGCAGCACGTGTACTTACAGCACGTGTACCTGCAGCACGTGTACCTGCAGCACGTGTACCTGCAGCACGTGTACCTGTAGCAACGTGTACCTGCAGCATGTGTACTTGCAGCACGTGTACCTGTAGCAACGTGTACCTGCAGCAACGTATACTTGCAGCACGTGTACCTGCAGCAACGTGTACCTGTAGAAACGTGTACCTGCAGCACGTGTACTTGCAGCAACGTGTACCTGCAGCAACGTGTACTTGCAGCAACGTGTACCTGCAGCACGTGTACCTGCAGCACGTGTACCTGCAGCAACGTGTACCTGCAGCGCGTGTACTTGCAGCAACGTGTACCTGCAGCAACGTGTACCTGCAGCACGTGTACTTGCAGCAACGTGTACCTGCAGCACGTGTACCTGCAGCACGTGTACCTGCAGCAACGTGTACTTGCAGCAACGTGTACCTGCAGCACGTGTACTTGCAGCAACGTGTACTTGCAGCAACGTGTACCTGCAGCAACGTATACTTGCAGCAACGTGTACCTGCAGCACGTGTATCTGCAGCACGTGTACCTGCAGCAACGTGTACCTGCAGCAACGTGTACTTGTAGCACGTGTACCTGCAGCAACGTGTACCTGCAGCACGTGTACCTGCAGCAACGTGTACTTGCAGCAACGTGTACCTGCAGCAACGTATACTTGCAGCACGTGTACCTGCAGCAACGTGTACTTGCAGCAACGTGTACCTGCAGCACGTGTATCTGCAGCACGTGTACCTGCAGCAACGTGTACCTGCAGCACGTGTACCTGCAGCAACGTGTAACTGCCGCACGTATACCTGCAGCAACGTGTAACTGCAGCAACGTATACCTGCAGCAACGTGTACCTGCAGCACGTGTACCTGCAGCAACGTGTACCTGCAGCACGTGTACCTGCAGCAACGTATACCTGCAGCAACGTGTACCTGCAGCAACGTGTACCTGCAGCAACGTGTACTTGCAGCAACGTGTACCTGCAGCAACGCGTGGCCCACTAGAAGCTGTTTGACACGGACATGCGGCTGTGTGAGTGAGTGAGCGGCAAATGATGTTGAGGTGTTCTCCGCAACATTTGCCGGGATCATCGTCACCATCGTCGTTGTCACCACGCACGCCACTGCGTTGCGACAAACTATCGACAGCGTGCCACGCGAGCTGATTTCATCGCTCCATCTCCGTGATGGACGCTCCCTCGGTGTTGTTCATTGCATTTTCTGCCACTTCATGATAAGTCTCGACCACCGGCCATCGTGATCCCTTCTGGCGACACGTGTTAAAAAGTTTGGCGATCGTAAACCGAGGTAAGTGATGAGATCATTATATGCCCCACATGTTTTTGACTACAACCTCTGTGTGGAAATGGCTGTAACATTCCATGAGTAATCCCCACCCTTGCTTTTATTCAGCTTACAGTGACGATTTGACGGGTTCAGGTGGGGAGAAGTCTAATTGGAACAATTCAGGGGAAGGAAAAACATCTGGATTGAGCACAATTTTTTCCGGAGATGGCTTCGTTGAAGGCAGCCCTAGAAGGAAGGATGAGACAAAGTCACCTCCGATTAGCACGGGTTGGCTACGTACGGTGCGAAAGAAGTTCAAGATACGTACATAATTGTGGCGCAAAATCCCAAATACGTCTCGTACAGCCTCTGTCACCTGACACGGCCAAATAAAAATGAATACTTGGATGAAATAAATCAAGGTGTCGTGAGACGCACACACACTCACCACGCAAATTCGATTGTGAATAACAACGTTTTTGCTCGCGAGAAGCCGACATTGTTACATTTGCGGATGGCTAAAAGATCCCGGCTTGGCAATATTTGTGAGCGGGTGAGTCCCGCTGTGGGAAGGTAGCACTGGGGGGGGGGGGGGGGGGAGGGGGGGCAACTGGTGCCACGTGAAGCCCCCTGCTCTGAGGCAGAGAACTCAGGGAGAAGGAACAACGGCGAGATGTTAAACTCCCTCGCCTGGTATGCAGGAGGTCGGGGGTTCGATCCTCACCCTGACGCCTGCTGCTGTATATTCGGAGTTTGCGTGTCTCTCTCCACGGGGTCGCGTGGATTTTTCTCCGGGTCCTCCGATTTGTTCCCCTCTGCATTTAGAATCAACATCACGCGTTTAGGATTTCAAGCTGATACAAATTTCCACGCGATAAGCTAATTCGTTGAGCTGTCATTTGTGGCCTGGTCTCTTCTAAAAAATAGCTATACAGCTCAATGGGTCTTACCTGGTAAGTAGTTTTTATTTATTTACAGTAGTTGCTTTATTGATAGTACTGTATTTGCTTTATGAAGCCGGGGGGGGAGGCTGGAAATCCCGGAAGCCCCCCGCTGTGCGACGATCCTGTTCCTGGCGCGCACCGCCCCCCCCCCACCCCCCCCATGGGCCTCCAGCGCCCATGGGGCGGGGGGCCTCATAAGGTCCTCCAGCGCCCTCGCCTCACGCGTTGCCTGCCCACTTGCACACGCCACACGTGCGATAACCGCGCGAGTCGGGACCAGGGCAGCTGCACAATTTGGGTGACCATCATCGAAAAAATTCCGACTCATCCTGAGTACGGGGTAGATGTAGTTTTAAAGGATTTTTTTACGTATAATAGAATCGGCAAATGGGTTGAAACGTACATGAGAACGAGGAACACCACCATCCCAGCACGGATGAAAAAGGCAGTTCATCTGAGTAAATCTGGCACCTGGGTATTCTATGAGTGTGTCTTTTCTCCCTGGCCATCACCACCCTGGCCATCGCCCATCCTTCGCAGCTCTGCCATGGAATTGTACGCACTGCAATTATCTCAGCGAACTTACCTCCGTTGTCTCTTTACCATCGCTGTGTCATCGTCCCTTAATGAACTTGCTTCTGTGGACGGATTGCGTACCTTCGTCCCCCACCCACGCGTAGTATCTTTACACGCGGGCGCCACGTTGGCAGGGCACCGCCGCCGTTCGCGGGGTAACCGACGCAAATAAACATCGGCGGTCCTGCCACCGGTCCTGCCGCTAGCGCCAAAAACTGTCGCGCCGGGCGGTGGCTGCGGCGGCGGTGGTGGTGGTGGCTGCGGCGGCGGTGGTGGTGGTGGTGGTGGCGGTGGTGGTGGTGGTGGTGGCACGCGGCACCACGGGGATTTCACGAGCTGCTTCTGCTCGGCGTGGAACACAAGCCGCAGCGCGTACAGTGTTTAAAAAAAACAGTTCGGGTAGCCCTGGGGGTACACACGGCTGCCTTGTTATTGCTTCCCGTTAGTCAAGAGCACTTTTTAAAGCCCGTTTAGCACTCGTGGCAAGTCGGTGCCGCACGAGAGGGCAAAGGGCTCGGCGCTTTTGGACGCCGGGCCCGAGTCTCCGAGGTCACGGGGGTCAAACCCTCCCCGTCTTTTCGCCGAGATGACGGAAATTCCTCTGGCAATTTTCCGACCGTAGCCGTGGCGCGGAACTGATGTTTGCGCCGACATTTCCGGCACGTTTGTTTAGGAGGGTTTTCTATTACCGTTTGTTTCATTTCAATCGGATCGAATCGAGTGAGTGTTTGGGTCTGCCGTGTGTGTGCGTGCGTGCGTGTGTACCCGTCTGGGGAGCGGTCGTGCTCCACTTATCACGCTGCGCTACGAATCCGGCGACCCAAGTTAGAATCTCGCTCACGGCCAACATCAGTGGCGATTATTTGAACTGGTGCTGTGCCTCCCCTAGGTCGACTCAGCCTCAAATGAGTACTTGGTGCGGTGTGTAAACATCGCCACTCGGGAGACAAAGGCGGCCGGGCGTGGTGCTGGCCACCCACCTCCTCGTGTGCCGTGCCAACCTTAATAGGTGCTCGCTAACAACACTTGCCCAAACAGTCTGTTAAGGCTAATTGGGGATCTTTGTCTTTACGTGTACACGTGTACTTGACTTGAATTGAGCATTTGAGCGGAGGTTGAGTGGTTTTCCCATTGCGCTACGAACCCAGCGACCCGAGTTCAATTCCCGCTCTCGGCCAACACTGGTGACGAATATCTGAACTGATCCTCAGCCTTAAACGAGCATCTGTTGCGGTGTTTCAACATCAGCCATTGGGGAGAGAAAGGCGCTGTGGCGTGGTGCCTGCCACACACACCCTAATGTGCCGCTAACAACATTTTGTCCATGTATACGTATGGGGGGTGGGGGGGGGGGGCTTATTCAATTTCTCCCTCTTTGGAATCTGTCAGCAAGGCCCCTCCAGCAACCACCAAGGGGCCCTAACGCAGTTGCAGTGCCTGTGCACTCAATAGCCCCGGCACGCCACTGCCTGCACATGCAGTCGGTAACCACAGGCAGGTCCCTCGGGAGAAAAAGCGCGGCCTGGGTACACAACAGTAATTATTATGCTGGCCGGGTGCTCCAATCACTTCCCATTCCCAGTCACGGCTGCCAAGGGGAAGGACTTTGTCAAGACATAGATTGTGCCCACTGTTATCATATTTACCCGGCGCACGACTTTGCACAATTGTATTTTTGCAACCCAGACTGGATAAGCCAAATAAAAATATTTATTTTTTATGGAACTTTCAGTGTTTTTGTTTCGAGGGGGGGCGGGGGGCGCGGGGAGGGGCGTGGGGGGGGGGGCGGGGGGAGGGCGCAGGGGGGAGCACGGGGGGACGGGGGGGCGGGGGGGGGGATAACCTTGAGCAGCTTTGGACACCACCAAGGTGGTACCACCGCCACATTTTTCCCCCCCGCTCTCTGATCACACCCGTTTAGTCATCGTCGCCGCCCCCCCTACTGCCCCCCCCCTTTCCCCCGAGACGAAGTGCGCTGTACAGGCCGCGTGCGCGTCAAGTGGCGTGGCACAATGGGCGCAGTTGTGGGGGGCGGCCGCTCGGACGGCGGGGTCGTGTTCTCGCAGCGCGTAGTGTCATCGGAGCGATCGCGCGTCTGCTGGCGGGCTGGGTTGAGGATGTACGTGTGTACCGTACGTTGAACTCCTTTCGAACCGTAACGTAGCCAGCCGTGCTAATCGGAGGCGCGGGGGAAGGAGAACGAGTTGCAGTGAGGGAGGAGGGGCGAGTGGTGGCGTTAGGCTGGGGCCGTTGTCCGCGTGATGGCAGTGGGGCTTGTGGCGGGCGGTGGAGTCCGCGGCTCCTCTGCCACTCGCGCTTGCCCTGCTCGCTCAGCCCGGTGGCCGAAGGGAAGCCGATTGGATTTAAAAGGAAAAGAAAACCGGGGCTACCCTGGGCATCAAAAAGCCCATTGATCTGCGAGCCGCGAGTCGCCCACTCGGATGTCAGCCCTGTGGAATCTGCGTTTAAAGCCGGGGGGGGGAAGGGGTTGGTTAAGCGTAACAGCGGCTGTCATTCAGCTGGAAAAGTTGCGAACCAGAAATATCCCCCTATCCACAGCGGGGTTGCTGTATGTACCTGTGTCGGGTTCTCTACGCCCGTGCGCTGGCGTGCGTGCGTGAATGACGCCGCACTCTCTCCGGAGAGCTGCGCAGCGCACGGGGTAGCCGAGTCCCCGGCGACTCCGCGCCCACTCTCGACGCAGCCCCGCAGACGCAAATGGTCACCCCGCCGGTGGAAATGCACAGGGCGCTCATGGGACGCGCTTACGAAACAAGCCACGGTCGGAGGTGGGGGGTGGGAGAGGCGCGCCGTGAAGCGAGTGCCGAAGTTCGCTCGCTCTGTCAGGGATGGACGCCCCTCCCCCTCGCCGGCGCGCATCTGCCCATCCGTCACGGCACGCCGCGCCGGGCGGTGCGCCGCCACTCACGCGCCCACGGTCAATAGCCCGGCTCGAGGCCTGTTTCACGCCCGATTAGGGGCATTTGCAATTCTGCGGAGGTTTCGCTCCGAATGCGCTGCACGCGGACGCGCGCCCGCTGCGCGAGTCGGTCCGGCGCCTCGCGAAGGTGATCGTCGCAAAGTGAGCAATAAAATAACAAGGGGAATGGTTGTACTCTTCCGCAATTTTCTTGCCGTCTTGTCAGGAGACGAAGGATCCGTTCTGATCTCTCGGGGAGCAAAAGTGCCTCTCTCGGCGTGAGTGAACGATCTGCAGAGGGGGAGCGGTCACGACAGCCGCTTCTGAATTTCTTTTGAAGGTGCCTCTCATCCACGGCCGAGGGGGGTGGCGGTTTCCCACCGCCACTAATGCGGAGATAAATGTTTGTTGCGTGCGCGTTCGAAGGCGATATTATACATATCGAGGAACTGTAATTTGTCCAAATTAAGCGCAGTGCCAAATGTAACACCAGGTGGCTCTTTTGAGCAATCGTTGGTTACCCAGCTGCGGGGCGTCAGCTCGCTGCTCGCGAGGGGCCCACTTGTAGTTATGGGCGGCCGCTCAGATTCCCACGCAGAATCTCAGCGGCATCAACTCTCTGACCTCGAGATGTTTACTACCTCGCCTGATATACAGGAGGTCGTGGGTTCTCCGGGTTTCCCTCCACATTTAGAAACACGTATTAAGCATTTAGAGTATTTGGCTGCTATAAATTTCCACGTGAAAAGCCACTTTGTTGAGCTTTCATTTGTAGCTAGGTCGCTTCTGAAAAAAGCTGCAAAGCTCAGTGGGCCTCACCGGGAATAATTAAAATTGTTAAAGTTGATAGTTTTTATTTCTAAACCGACTGACCACTTTCCGCGATCGTCGTTTTCAAATAAATTCCAGCCTGCCCAGGAACACATCACTCCCGCGTAGATATTCGACAGCCAAATGTCGCCGACGCGACCGCGAAAGCGACAGCAGACGTCGTGCGCGTCGGAGCGACGAGAAACCCGAGGACCCGTAGACCGGAGCTCGCCGGCGGCCCTGGCCGACAGTCGCTTGCTGCGCGAGAGCGACACGTGGATTCATTTCGGCACGGCGTGAGTTGGCGATACGGCGCGACCTCCCGCGCGGTACGGCTCCCCCCGCACCTCCAATACTCTCAGCCGCAGGAGTTAATTAACGTCGAGCAAATAGGTCATTGTTAAACACTTGTGATTTTTTTTTTCCATTGGACCCCAAACTGTAATGAATTTTTCTGCCTCTGTAATGAGCTCCTCCACCTCCCCTCCCCTCTCACGCATCCACCCACCACCCACCCATCCACCCACCTAGCCACCAACCTCACGGTTCTATGAATTCCCACGAAATGTAGTTGCGATTAGGTTCAAGAGTTTACTTTTTTTTGCACATTGCAGCGATCGTAGCCACCTCCAGTGGCGGCAGCAGTCACGTGGACCGACAGCAAATATAACGTAAAACTCTACGCGTTCATCAACAATGCTATCTGACGTTGCAGGCAAGGACCCTATATGCAGAGCTCGTGAAATGTGAAGAAACGTTGCCTGAAACATCACCCATTGCGTCATTTTAATTCCTTTTAACGGCACGGAGTCATCGGCGAATGCGCGGAGTTATGTGGTTCGTTGTGCTCGCACACCAACGGCACCCCAGTGCCACCCGCCAATCTTTCGCGTGACGTGCACCGACAGGACATAGTGCGGTCAATCCTTCCACGCGCGGTTTTGGTGATCGTGTCGCGAATGTCGGAATCGGCAATCAGAATCTTTATTGAGACTGCCGCAACTCTGACGAGGGCTGTGAAGTTCTTCTTCACAGATCCCCCGGCAGGAGTGTGAGAATCGACGACAAGTCGATGCACAGAGAAAAGTCGATCGCATTGCGGCACCGCCGTTTCACTTTTAGACGGCTTAATTCCTGCGGAATCCTCGGGTTACGATCGAACGTGCTTTGTTTACCTTTCTTGTACTTGGCACTACTGTCGTGGTTTTTGTTGCTCCTTGTTGTAACGATCTTACCCCGTGCCCTTACTGGACATCTGTGAAGAACGAGCTTCATAGCTCATCGGATTTCTGGAATAAATAAATATTTTGATTCTGAAGTTCGGGGAAAAAAGGTATGTTTCATGTCCATAAATATCCGCGAGCCTGATACAATTACAAACGCCTCCGCGATCAGAAATATCGCTCGCCTGGCGAAATTAATGTCGGAATATACGCAAATTAATTTCGGTAAGAGCTTGCCAACGCTCGAAGAGGACAGTTTACGAGGGGGGGAGGGGGGGGACGCCCCGACTCGGTGTTATTAAAATCCAATGTCTGCTGCGAACACGCATCAGCACAATGAGCTACGCTGCGGATGAGAGCCAACATCGCTTAGCGCAATATTTCAGACAATGGTGACTCCATGCCGCATTGGGCACGTTTCCAGAATCCCAAACCCCCAGCCCCCCCCCCTCCCCCCAATCGATAAATCAATTCTTCCCTTTATTTAGAGGCACGGAGGCAGGCCCTCCCGAGGTAAGAATGTCGCATTGTGTTCGCGAGCGAGAGCCGGGGAGTCGAGCGCGTGACTGACAGCTGCCGGTGAAAATGTAGAAATAAGAATTTTTTTTTTAAACGCCCAGAAATTTATGAATGAATGTCGGACCCCACGGCAAACACGGGAGCTTTTTATTCAACGCGCCGCCCCGTTGTCAATCAATCCATTTGTTGGACGAAGGCTTTTCCACAGTGCGTCGACCGTACTTCGCCGCGCTGGTCAGCGGCGGGTTTGTGAAGTGGATCGAGGCGCAATGCCGGATCCGCTGGCGGTAGTCGTTGGCAGGGAGTCGAGCTCGGCTCACCGGCTTCGCAACATTTTGACCGAGACGCGGTTTGTCTGAGCGCGGCTGATGCCGGCCAGTGTTTAGGAGGCACAGACTAACAGAAGCGACGTCACGTGACCGGACAGCTGTGTTCAAAATGACAAATATGATTGCAATAATTACAATAATAACGTTGACGATAATGACAGTCGTGGCGATAAGAGGGCCTTTCGGCGCTCGCCGTTAATATTAAGAAGTCCTTTGCCGCAGTTTTCAAGGGCAGACACAGTCACAGCCTCTCACTCTCTCTCGCGCTCCGCCTCCCCCCCCCCGAGCGTAAACTCTCGCACAAAGAGCTGGAGGCCCCTAAAACATTAAAATACCGCATCCTCGCCCTCCACCGCCGTGGCCCCGGCAGCGTTGTTGCCCCCCCCCCCTTCCCTCCCCCCACGAGATGCGCGTGAAGAGCGAGGAACGATGGGACCCCCCCCCCCTCATCCTTCTCGTCGTCAAGCGGCGGACGCGCCGCCTTGCTCTCCTGCCTCGAAGGGGAAATGCCCGCGGGTTCTATTTCTAGGCGTCTCCTTCTCGCCCTCTCTAGTTCGGCGCGTCTCCCGACGGCTGACGATGGATGATCGACTTGGACGCTGCCGCCGCAGTTTGCGAAGGCTGGGGGGGCTGGGGGGGCGGGCGGGGGGGGGGGGGCGGGGGGGCTGTTGCCAGGGCTTCATCTCCAACGAGCCAGACAACAACTCTTTCCGCGCCCGGCACGCCACGTGCAGGTTACTCACCCTCTCGCTGCGGCTGCTGCCGCCGCTGCTCGTGGCGTGCCGCCGCTGCTCGTGGCGTGACGCCGCTGCTCGTGGCGTGTCGCCGCTGCTCGTGGCGTGCCGCCTCCTCCAGTCCGGCCACAACATCTCGAGTGAGAAATTAGGCCCCGGATAGATCTGCAGGCGGGCGCGACTTTGAGGCATCGCCAATTACGCCGAAGCAGTTGTCGCCTCCGGCGGAAAGGACTTTTGTTTGAGTTTCCGGCCAATTTGAAATTGACGGGCCTCAGGACCTGGGTTCATCGTGAAAAGTAAAAGCTAAAACGCAACTAAAATAAACTTCCCCGCAACCGCTTGTGGGGGAGTGGGGGGTGTGACGAACGCCACGGCAATGCTCCCTGAGAGTCGGAGCGGCGTTTTAGACCCCAGCGGCCACCGCTCCTCAGCGCGGCGGAGGGGCGACGGTGCGAGATCGAGAGAGAGAGCGCGGTTCACAGATAGCTGGCGGCGCGATGGGCATCGCCCTGCCAGTTGCGTCGGCGCGGGCGGTTTGAGAAACGATTCGGCGGATTTCCCCGGCGACGTTCCCACCGAGGGCGGGACCCTTCCCCCTCGTCTCGTCGTCAGGTGCGTCGTGAACGCTCGGAAGTCTAAAACCGTGAATTCATCTATTATGCATCGCCGTACAAACATCGCTAAACGCCTCCTCTGCTCGCGAAACGCGGTGTCGTCGCGCTATGGGGGTTGCCACCTGTCCTGGTTTTCCCAGGATCATTCCTCTTGTTTTGACGGCAGCAGCTGCTGCTGCGACGGGGGAGTCTGTTTCGTCTCCTGTAAAGGTCCCAGGTTTCTGCTGTTGTCAGTTGTTGTGGGACTGTACACGTACACCCAGGGCTTCATCTCTCATAGAATGTTTTCTGCGGCCCTCCAATCCCCCCAACCTCTTCATCCAGCGGTGGATCGATCACGGCTGACGACCATTGGTCATGACGATGATGATGACGATGGTGCTGATGACGATGGTGATGATGACGATGGTGATGATGACGATGGTTTTTGATGGTGATAAGAGAAGTGAGGAGAGGTTGGGGGGGGGCTTCTGGTTTGGACGCGGTGCCGCTAATGTAATCCGTGAGCGGTGAATCACCGGCGAGACAACCCCGGCGCAGGTGTTACTCCTGTGAGTTATGGACCCACACCTCCGGCTGGCAATAAGCCATTTATATTCTGCCTCCTAATTAAATGGGCGCGCTTTTTTGATTTAACGCCGACCCTTCCCCGCTTTTGTGTTTGTGTGCAGAATCGCACGTAAAGGAAATTCATATATAAGCGAGTCATCGTGTGTGGCACCAAGGGAACCCGCTGACTCAAAATAACCCTTGACCTTCTTCTCTATTAAATTCAGACCACGCCGCCACCGCCGCCTCATTTATTCTACGAGAATACGTACAAGAAGGGCTAAAGGCGCGGCCCTGAAACTGCTCGCTCGCGCCGCACAGCTGACAGAACCTCCGCCCGGAGGGAGCTCGATAGGAGAGTCCCTGTAGAAGGTTTTCGTTTGGTCCACTCTTCTTCCAAGCCGGCCCAGCCGTGTTGGAAGAGGAGGTGGTAGTACCCACACTTTACCCCACCGCTCGCTGCGGCGTTCCCCTTTTGAAACGCCGCTGGGCGGGCCGAGCTGCGGGGGAGGATTGAAGAAGCTCGGATCGTTTCGACCGCCGCGCCGAGAGATCAATCCGGCGACCTGTGGATTGCAAGTCTTGCGTGCTAAGCTTTATATCACGACAGCTTCCCTCTACAAATATAACGACGTATCGTGTGTATATATATACGTACACACGAGGCGCTTCTGATTTTGGCCCGCGGTCAATTCTTCCTTCAGTTATTGAAACAAACGTCAAAATGCATCGCCCTTTCAGATGGATACGGGTTTTTTTCGTACGCAAACAAGGGCCGTGCCCGAAACGTCGGCCCTGCAGCGGATGCAGGCTTCCCGTTGCGATGAAGCGGTTAACGGCGGACGCGGCGAGAGTTTGCTGAAAGCCGCTAAATTGAATTCACGGTCGTTTGTCAACTTTCCCCTGCTATCGTTCATCGACCTGTCTCCGTCATCGCGGCTTCATGCCGGAGACTTCTAGGGGGAAGCAACGATTGTTGTAACACACAATAACCACCTGTAATTATCAAGTCAATTACTCGTTAATTATGCCAAGTTATTACGACCAGCCGAGGAGTGGTGACGCGCCCTTGAGAGAGGACGTCAACCGAAGAGATGGGAGCGATGGAATCCGTTCGAGTGCAGGTGCTGGGTGGATGATTAAACATCGCAGGCTCGTGAGAGGTGGTTTGTTGTTTGAGATAGCCATCATCCAGCGGTGGATTGACCATGACTCGATGCGTGTATGTATGTTTAACTTCTTCCGCACCCGATGTAGCCAACCGTGCTAATCGGAGGTGCGGGGGCAGATGATTCCCAAAGCACACAAAGTTTTCACCAAATGTTAAAAAAATTCACTTTTTTTCGTGCAGTCTCCGCAGAGACGCTAACGGCGGAGTCGCTGACGGCTGCGCGTTACAGGAATCAACCTGCGGCCCGTGCAGGTTAACCCTTTCCCATTCCGATGACGTACGTGCACGCACGCATACGTACACGTGTGTACACGCGTATACGTGTACACACGTGTATACACGTGTATATGCGTGTACACGTACGTCATTGGAATGGAACCGGAAGTAAGAGGCCGTGCGGGAGGGGAGCGTGGCACAGTTTGGCACCGGCTATCGTAGAGTGCGGTCGTGTCGCTACGGTTCTCTGCGGTGAGTACAACGTCTTTACAAACAGCGACGCTGAGCCGCTCGCGCGTTCCGGGATTCAGCGGTCGGATGGGACCCCCCCTCCCCCCTCCCCCCCCTGCAACCTGCAGTCGTCTCTACCTGGGAACGGGTTAATTAGATCAACGAGGCCACGCCGGGAACGCGCCGCGGGCGGTCGCTCGCTCGCTCGCCCATCGCTCGCCCGTGGCTCGCGACGGGCTTCCCCGCGCCCCCTCGATTCATTCATTCACCCCACGCATTCCAACATTTATTGGGCCGCTTGTTTATTCATTACGCTCGTGAATTATGGATCCGCTTCCACGGGGAGCGGAGACTCGGCCGGGGAGAGGAGAACGGGAGACGTCCACAGGAGCACCGAGCACAGGGATGGGAGGGGGGAGGGGGTGGGGGGGGAGGTGGGGGAGGTGGGGGGGGAGGAGGTGGGGGGGATGTGGGGGGGGGGCTTCCTCGAGGCTGCCACCTAGTTGAAGAGGCAGTACAGCGAGCGGACCAATCGCCATCTGTTACGGGGATAGAGCGTTACCCCCTTGCACGCATCGGTTGTTTCAGGTGCTCTGGTTTCCTCCAACATCTTAAAATGAAAACCCCTCAGTGTGGCTTTACTGGATACGTAAGTCAATTATTTTAATATTTGCCTTGTACACTCAGCCCACTCCGCCAACTCACTGCAGAGAGATCGTGATGTGACAAGGTCCACGTGATTTCCGGCTCAAATAGATATTGAGGCAAGGCGGTACTCATCGCCCGTTTACTACTCTGAGTCAGAAGTGGAAATTCCACATTCCTATGGCAATGGGAGAAAGCTACCCATCGGGCAACTGCTGTTGACTTCATCACAAAGTGTTACTGATTGTATCGACTCTGGAGGGACAATGGAGCTACGTCAACTACCAACCAGGATTTGAACTCGCGACTTTTACGATTGCGAGCCGCTCGCTCGCTCTCCGAGTCAGAATCGGAATCTTTATTTAGGCTGCAGCAGAAGTCGCAAACGGGTTTTGATTCCTTACCCGTACCCGGCAGCACCAGGGTCGCAAACGGGTACCCGTACCTGATACCCGGCCGGGTACGGGTAGCCGGGTATCGGTTAGGGAACGGGTATCGGGTACCCGATTGCGACCTCTGGGCTGCAGGAGGTATGTCCAGTATGGGCGAGTCGGCAAATTGTTCTGCGTCCAATATTGGTGTTCAATATTGGTGTTCAATATGTTCCCAACTTTTTTTGACATTTTGTGAAGCGTAGAAGTGGGGGGCTGAACGTTTAACAAGGGGGCGTGGGTTGGGTTTGGGTGGGTTGGGGTGGGGAGCTTATCCCGTCTCCAGCCTCCTCCCCCCTTTCCCCCCTCCTCCCCCCCTCCCCGCCCTGCAGGGCACACGGAATTAAATCTCTAGTTAACGCGCAGCACAAACATTAACGCCTTCGCTGAACCGAATGACCGCCATCGGCCGAAATAATCAAATCTTCCGCCGCCTGATATCCATACATATTGAGCACATGCGTTCATTCACACCTCCTTGTAAACACACACACACACATACCCACACACACACACATACCCACATATTCTACGTGCACGCAATCTGCCGTAATGTATTCGGCACGCCGCCGGGCGGCCGGGGAGGCGACAGCAATTCCTTACGACTAAAAGCCCTCCTGCATTATGTTTTATTACAACGAAACCCTCGCGTAATGGCTCGGCGCTTATGAGCTGGAAGCTAATACGGGCGGGCGACAATTCAGGCTGAATTTTAAGCGACAAGGGTTTTTGACTTTTATGGCCTAGAAGCTCCGTGCGGGGCTCTCTTCTCTTCCCCCCCCCCCCGCCTGCTGAATGACTCCGTGAGAGGTCGGAAAAATATATTCCCGCCATAACTCAAAAGCTGAATAATCTTCATCTACCCCAGAGTCCACTGCCTCTATCCGAGAGAGCGCACGCTTGCTCAATGCGCGGCGACAAACGCATGTAGCGAGGGGTGAAAGAAATTCCAAGTCTTGATGAATTTTATTTCATTTTAAAATCATCACGGCACAGGCCCCAAAAGCCCGAAGGTGCCAAGCGATTGGTGACACGCAAAAAGCATCGCGGTTGAAGACATTAACTTAAAAAAAAACACTTTAAATAAAAAGTTACTTGAATTTGCTTTAATTGAGCGAAGCCACGTAATGTATGTATGCTGAACTTCCTTCACGCCATACGGAGCCAACCACGCTAATCGGTGAGGGGGAGCGAGTGGCTACAGGGAGCCGTCGCGTGCCGCATCATCCATCAACCCGACCGCTCCGCGTTGGCTTCAGACACCGGGAGTGCGTCTCAGATGTCGGCGCTGGCCGGGACGTCGGCCGTTGATTCGCGCGCAGAGCGGCGTTGAAGGTCGACTCCCCCGCCGTCTGGCCCCCAGAGTTCCACACGGACCGTGATCTCGAGACAGCAGGGGTTGCGATTGTGATCCAAAGGAGCGTGCCACGTGACGTCGCCATGCTGCGGTGTATGACGCCGCACGGCCTCGTTCGTCAGACCAACAAGGCACGATTATGGCTGTGTACATTGTGTACGGCACACAACCATGTACCGGTATTCTGGCGAGTCTCCCCCCCCCCGCTGCCCCCACAATCGTGGGTCGGAAATCACTGGTTGACGAAGCGTGCCAACGGGCGCACGAGCGTCGACTCACGCCCGAGGTGTCGCGGCAACGCACCAACCGTCTGACCATTCGCCAACGACGTTTGCGGCCAAATCGCGCCGGAGCCTCCCTCCCTAAACTCCCCCACCACCACCACCCCCCCCCCTCCCCCCCCCAGCCGTCACTTTAATTGCGAGTGAAACGTGAAGGACGCGCGACGGTTTGTAATCTCGCGGCGTGATGCGGATGTTTATGGCGGCGCTCTGTCAGCTTCATCGTCGTCTCAATGGCACCTGGTTATATATCGCGGCGGAATTCCCCCCCTCTTGATATTTTGTCGTGTATTTCTGCTCGCGGAGTGATGATATATAAATATATATATATTTATATATACACGGCGACCGGGGTGGTGGGGGGGTCTCACGTAATGGATGGGGGTGAGGTATGGAGACAAATCGACTTCCATTTGCACCGGCGCTGCTCGCGCACTCGCCTGGCTTAAACCGGCAACAATTTAACTTCTGAACGAGTAAAAAAAGAAACACAAATGGAAAAAAACATCTCGCCAATCCCAGTAAACATTCAGTGGATGCGAATCGCTGCATCGTCATCATCGTCGTCTTCGTCGTCTTCGCCGTCAGCCATTGTCTACCCACTGCTGGATGAGGGCCTCCAAACTTGCCGTGGCCAGCGCTGACGGTCCAGCGCTCGCTCTTGGACGTGGAACTGATTTTGCCGCTCCATCTCCACGGTGGACGTAGCCCCTCTCGGATGCGTTACCGTCCTTTTGGCCGAAGTGACGGTGCGGATAAAGTGTGTTGGTGTCCCCAGATTAGTTAATGATCATTTACAGCCGCTCTTTCAATCCGCTCCTGGATGAAGGCCTCCCCCACACCGTGTCGGTCGTGGGGGTAGTTTGACCATACTTCACCTCCTACACATGTGTGCAATGTACCGAGAGGTGATTTGGAGCGGGGTTTATATCCACTCCTTGCCGACTTTGCCGGGCTCCGAACAGCCGAGCCACCGACACGGAACCCCCGGTTCTCCGACACTGAAGCTTGGCAAACGCCCTCTGAGCTCCCCAGCGACAATGAGACCACTTCCTAAATCACAGGGAGAGTGCTTCCACGACGACGTCGCAGGGTGGCTGCCGGCCAGTGCGTTTTTGCTCGAGGGCTTTTGGCGCAATCACGGCAATTTACACCGATTTTAGAGAGCGTCGTTTATTTCTGAGAGCTCCGTACGCGCGTCTGCGCCTGGGGCCGAGACCGTCGGGCGCGCTGGATTGTGCGAGACTGCCGCTGCCGTCCACTCGCTCCAATGCCCGAGCTACGTGCGCGAGGCTCACGCCGTCGATGACTTGAATGTCCGTCCTGTCCTGTGTTAACCTATGCCACCCTCTTGCCTTCTTATGCCACTCCATGTCACCTGATCCTATGCCATCCCGTGCCATCCCACGGCATCCCGTGCCTCCCAAGCCATCTTATGAATGTGAACCTCTCAACCAATGTCGTGCAGCCGTGTGCCACCCTGTGCCACCCCCACACAACCGAGCACTTTCCCGCGCCTGCCCACTTTCTCGCGGCACGAGAATGATGGTGTAGGCGCTGCGGTGGGTTCGGACTGCCAGAACAATGGCCCCTGCTGGGATTTTCTCTTCTTTATTTTATTCGTCCACGAAATATTAGTTTCTGCATGGAGGGACCGGCTTGAAATTGTGCTTCTGAGCATCGCTTGCTCCCACATGATATCCGTCAGTGGCCACGCGACTCATTGACAAAGGCACTGGCGGGAAACTCCGCCCGGGCGGATGATCCCGTGGCCACACGGGTCACGTGACTCGCTTTTCATCTCGCTTCAGCACGGCGGGGTCATGCGCCACGAGGCTTTGTCATCTCCTCGGGGGGGAGAATAATGTGATTTTTTTTTTTGCCATGGGAATCGTTGCGAGGTTGCTCCACCGTCCCTTCCCATGAGTCTTAAGTGGGGCGGAATCGTCCAGGTGTCTTGCGCTGACGATAACCCCCGCAGCGACCAAGCTTAGATCAACAAACGTCAATTTGAATGTCGGAAGCCGGCGATGCAGTCTCTAAGCGGCAAGCGCGCTCGGAGCTCTGCGCGGGAGACCGGTAACGTGGCGTCGTTGGCAAGGGCCCGCGGGCGTTAGGATGGAAATGGGACCAGCTATCCCCCGTCCCATTTTTTGCCCTCCTCTTCGCAGCGCCGGCGTCTGAGTGCCTCCGGAAACCACGGCTCCCAGTGGGCATTGCATCCAACCACCCGCACGCTCGATATGTACGTGCGTACGAGTGTACGCTGAACCTCTTTCGCACACCTTAAGTAGCCAACCGCGCTAATCGGAGGTGCGGTGGGAGGGCAGCGAACTAAACACAAAAAATAAGTTGCGAAGAAAATTAGTTTTCAATGTGATCATTGCTTCAGAAGTCTCGGGGCAGCCGTTAGTCGGCCTCGCAGACGGGACCGGCAAGACGAGGTTAATCGAGGGTCGGCAAAGAAGGCGAAGATGAAAAAGAAAAAAAAAAGTGGCCTAATTAAGATGTGATGCGTTTTGCAGAGCGGCGAGATGGGGCCCCGTATGGCGAACGACTGGGGAGCAATTTCGATCAAGCGAAAAGAGCACGCCCGTGGCACTGGGCAATCAGAGCATGCGTTGGAACGGGGAGCCAAAAGTCAGGACTCTGGCATAACCGCTGTTTAATTAAGGTTTGCCCTTTAAAGATAGAATATATATATTATCAAAACCCCACGCAACACAACCTCCTAGAAAAAAAAAGAAATCCTGCTGATTGAAGCTCATTATTGGCTTCTGCTCGTTCTAAGCCGGCGCTCGCACACATCGACTTAGCACAGCGAGCCACGGAGTCCCCCCCCACCGTGTGCGGCTCTCACCGCCCACGGCGGCACACATTCCCACGTCCGCCAATCTTCCCGCTCCCAATGCAAACGAAGTGATTTGCGCGCTGCACGAGCCCGATGTTTGTTAAACGTACCCCGTGTGCCGTAAGGGAGCGCCATGCTCGAGTGCGATTGCGATAGATCGCAACAGACTGAATGTGTTTCTGTGGCGGGATGCTAGCTCTCTCGCCTGGTATGCAGGAGGTCGTGGGTTCGATCCTGCTGCTGTATATTTGGAGTTTGCGTGTCTCTTTCCTCTTGGTCGTGTGGATTTTTCTCTCTGGGTCATACTGCGCTCGTTTGCTGCCGCCACCGCTGCTGTTGCTATCGTTGGTTGCAGTGTGTTTGGTCGCGGTATGGTTGGTCGCGGTGTGGTTGGTCACTGTGTGGTTGGTCATGCTGTCGATGCCGTCGTGTTTCAGGAGGAGTTCGAGAGCATGCTCGCGATCCACGAGCGACGGCGCGTGGCTCTCCAGCGCGCCTGCGAGGCCACCGACGGCTCCTCCTCCTCCGCCTCCTCCCCGGGCGTCGCCGCGTACGACGCCGACGACCCCGGCGACCCCGACGCGGCGGAGACGCCGCCGCTGAGCCCCGAGAGCCTGCGCCACCTCCTCGTGGACGACGAGCACCGGCTGCTCTACTGCTACGTGCCCAAGGTGGCGTGCACCAACTGGAAGCGCGTGCTGCTCGTGCTGACGGGGCAGAGCGGCGGCACGCGCGACCCGCTGGGTATCCCCGCAGCGCGGGCGCACGTGCAGGGCACGCTGCGCTCGCTCGCCGAGTTCCCGCCGCGGGAGGCGCGCCGGCGCCTCGCCTCCTACGTCAAGTTCATGTTCTCGCGGGAGCCCTTCGAGCGCCTCGTGAGCGCCTACCGCAACAAGTTCACGCAGGCCTACAACACGGCCTTCCACCGGCGCTACGGCACGCGCATCGTGCGCCGGTACCGCGCCAACGCCACGGCCGAGGCGCTGGAGGGCGGCGACGACGTGAGCTTCGGCGAGTTCGTGCGCTACCTGCTCGACCCGCGCACCGAGCCGTTCAACGAGCACTGGGAGCTGGCGAGCTCGCTGTGCAGCCCGTGCCGCGTGCGCTACGACGTCATCGGGCGCTACGAGACGCTGGAGAGGGACGCGGCGTTCGTGCTGCGCAGCGCCGGCGCCGACCGTCTCGTGGGGTTCCCGGCGTTCCCCAAGCAGACGAGGACGACCAACGAGATGACGGCCAAGTTCTTCGAGAACATCACGGCCGAGGACCAGGTGCGGCTCTACGAGCTCTACCGCCTCGACTTCCTCCTCTTCAACTACTCCGTGCCCGGCTACCTGAGGACGCAGTGAACGGGACGCGAGAAGGAGGATGAAGTTCGGGGGGGGGGGGTGAAGGGGGTGCGGGCGCAACCGTTATTTATTTGTTCTGTGCAAAGATACAAAGAAAGCAAAGCAAGCGGCGTCTCATGACACCGACTATTTAGCAGCTCGGTGCGATTCAGCGCGGTAATTGACGGCGCCATCTGGTTGGGGGCACTCGTTTACCAAGCGGGGCGCAATCAACGCCGCCATCCCCGGCCTGACCCGAGCGCGGTAATTGCCCATCGGTCGCGCGGCTTAGAGGACTCTTTTAATTTTTGTTTTCTTTCCAAAAGTGTTAACTGAAATTCTGACAGGGGGAGTATTTGCACTGTTGTGAAACGTTTTGACTTGTCGGGTTCAGCCCCCTTTTTTTCCCTCCCTCCCTCCCGCGCGTTGAAAAGTGATTTAGTTTTTTGTCTGCGTGAGTAATTAGTCGAGTGTTATTTCATTTTTTCTTACTGACGCTTTCTCACGGGTCAGGGCCGAACGCGTTACACCTCTGAGTCAGGGGATGGGGACCTTTTAGCCACCGCCACTGCCGCCGCCATCTCAAACGGCCTGGCGTTCGGACCCTGGTGCTAGAAGCCGCGTGGTGTTTATCGCCGTCCGCAGTGATTGCACAAGTTGTTGGGACAGCTGCTGGAGGCATTCCCGGCTCTCTCTGTCTCTCCGTGAGCCGCGCGGCATTCCAGCCCGCCGTGGTCTCCGTTTACAGAGCGGACAGTTTGGTTTGAACACGACGGTTGGAAGCCAAAACTGGCCTTTTGATATAAATCTGCATCTCCTTCACCTCGCCTGGACGCAGCCTTATAAGCGATGTCTCAAGACCGGTCCGCAGCTGCACGAGGAGCAGAGGAGGTGGAGGAGGAGCAAGAGAGAGAGAGGAGGTGAGGGGTGCAGTTGGAATTCCTAAATTGCTGATGGCCTTTGCTCTTTGGCCCGTGGGCCCTCGTGAAAGACTCCAGAAGCGGCCTTTGAGAGGCCTTCTAAAGCAGCGCAGCCCACGGAATGTTTTTTTGGCTGGCAAGTTATTTTTTTTCCTCCTCCTCCTCACCGTGCGATTGCGGTTGACCTCGCATACGGAATATAAACGAGGCGGCGGTACAACCGCTCACAGACCACAGTGCGCCCGGCACGCACCCACCATGCATCACGTTCACTTTGCACTAGCCCATCCGTTGTCACGGCCCTCATGGTGACTGACGCTCCCTTTAATTACCCCGCCACTCTGGACAGAACTGTCCCGTTTTAAACTGGCCACCAGAAAAAAAATGCATCTCATTCTATCACCCGCTCATTGCATTGCGACAATTTCACACGCTGCTAATGCGGTCGCTGGGCAAGAGAAATACACCCAGAGTGTCCCGCTGCGGAGACGGAGCGATGAGATTGGATCATGCGCAGGAAGGAGATTAGCCGGTGTTTTCATCCAGCAGTGGGTAGACCACGGCTGAAGTTGATGCTAAATATTTGATGGTGCTAATTGACTGCCGCATTGCAAGTCCGCCAGAAATGACCAAAAATCTCGAGCGCATCCATCAACCACGCTGCCCTCTCAGCGATAGAGCGGGGCCATTGCCCGACACTTCACCCTTTTTGTATTTTACTTTCAGACTATGGGTTAATGGACAGGTGGGTTTTGTTATTTGTGCTCGCACGCCACTGCCGGCGCAGCGTCACAATAAAAAATGTTCCATCCGAAATCGGCCACCCACGGCACATTTCAGAGTCCAAGCGGAGACGTCGCACAACGGGCAGCGGTTGGCATAACATTTGATATTTTTCGTGGGCGTGCTATCGAGCAGCTCGTGTAGGTGGAAGGTTTACACCGTGTTACCAACAGTGTTACATATGTACGTCGAACTCCTTTCGCAACCGTACGTAGCAAACCGCGCTAATCGGAGGCGCGGGAGAGAGGACGACAAACGGTACGCAACAGCAAGAAGCGGTTCTCAAGAAGTGAGTTTTCAATCGGCGACGATTTCAACGATTTACGGATTCCGCCACCGCTCGGTGTCGTGGTGGTGGTGGTGGGGATCGATCGCCGATGCCCGCCGCTGGTAGGCACCAGTGGCCAGGGGCAAGGGGCAGGCTCTGCCATGCCTCTGCGAAAACGTCCCCGCTGGCAAGTCGGACAGCTATCTGGGACGAAAGCTTCGTGGGAGGCGTTTTAACATTCGGAGACCTTCCGGAGATTGGGGGGTGGAGGTAGCGGATATTTTTAGTTTCCGTCGTTGGTGTTCGCGAACGTGGAGTGGAACCAAACGGCGAAGAGAATGGATGTTTCAATAGGAGTCAGGCCATGACAAAAACAAGATCACGAGACTGTGTTATATTTTTATAACAAATTAGCCATTTTTTTGTTATTTTTGTATGATTTATTTTTTTACATTGTGGGGATGTTTTTTTTTGCTGTTAAACAATCATGGGGTTCTCTCTCCTCTTAAATGATTGTTTTAAACTCGGTGGTGATGGCCTACAATATTTTTTTTTATGTTCACGATGTGCTGCGGTGATGGTTATTCATTGCTCAGTTAGGTCCACAAACAGCATCGAGTCCAGGGCTTCATTTCAGCTGGAGGATGATCTGTCTGGAGCTGAGCTCCAGAAAATATATCCATTAATCAGTTTTTTTTTATTTTACCAGGTAAGGCCCAATGAGCTCTGTAGCTCTTTTTCAGAAGCGACCTGGTCACAAATGACAGCTCAACGAAGTGGCTTATCATCACGTGGAAATGTATACCAGCCAAATACTCCCAAACGCATGATGTTGATTCTAAATGTGAAGGGAAAAACCGGAGGACCCGAAGGAAAAGCCACGTGACCACGGGGAGGACATGCAAACTCCAAGTATACAGCAGGCATCGTCAGGGTCGGGATCGAATCCACGACCTCCTGTATACCAGGCGAGGTCGTTAGCATCTCCTAGCCACCGTGGCGCCAACGAGAAAGAAAGCCCTGATCATGTGACTCATGAAGGGGGCTTGTTTTCTCATTACATTTTCCTCGGCTCCAGATAAGTGTAAAGAGGGTTGTAAACGTTTTTATTGTGATGGACTTCACAGAGCAATAAAGGGAATGTACGCAGTTTCGGTTTTATTTTCGTTTGGAAAGATGCAAACGTGGGCGGCCAGAGCATGGAATCTCATCGCATGCCTCGTGATAAGCGCTCGGCGCCGTGGTAATCTTCGTGGCATAAAATGAAACTCCCTCGGTGCTCGTTCACCCTGTCAGCGATAACGTCACCGTCACATCCATCAACGCCCCGGCCCAGACGTAATTACTCTTGAGAGCGAACTATATTACAAAACATCGGCCGCTCTATAAAAGACTTCTTTCAGAAGACTATTTTTTGGAACGGGGCACCGCTGCAAGGAAAAAAATTAAATAAAACTGGGACGCTGAAATAATTAAGTGCGACTCTCTTGCAAAAAAAAAAAATTCCATCAGCGAGCATTTCGGGAGCTTGGCCGTACGTGCCCTCGGCCGCGAAAAGCAACGCCGCAGTTGTTGTCGTCTTTTTTTTCTCCGAGGCCGGCCAAGCGTGCGCGCGTTTTGTGTAAATGTTTAATCTGCTGCGTCGGCGCTGATTTCTACCGTTGGGTGAGAAAGAGCTCTCCCCGGGGCAAACGGGGCGCAGTGCGAGCGTGTGCCCCCCCCCAACTCCCTGCCGGCGTGCGGTGACGGCGGTTGTGTAGATAGACTCCCTCCTCTTCTCTCCTGGGATGGGGGCGATTTCGCGTGTGTGTTTTTTTCTTCCGATTGTCACTCACCATTGAGATAGCGGGTTCGTTGAGCAGAGATCCTGGCGTTTGAATCTAGCTGGCCGCCTGGGACGAGTGAGTGGATGGTCTTGTCCCGGTTAGCACGCAACGAAAAGCCGCCGTGGTAAATATTGGTGGCCATTGAAATTGTCTACATTGCAGCTCGGGGAATCGCAAATACTGGTTGCTCTGATGGCAGAGCAGGTGGGGAAAAGTGCTGCCCTCTACTGTGTGAACCAGAGGTCACTCGAATGAATGGATCTCAGATGTCGCTCTGTGACATTCACTTCCACGGGATGACCTCAGATACAAAAGCCGAATGGATACTTTGGTTCGTTAAAAGGAGCGTGCAATCACTGTAAAAGATCGGGGAAATTATCAAGGAATAATCAGCCGCTGTTCATGTTCAGTGTGTATAATTGTGAAGGAGCCAAAACCATTATGTAGACGAACAGAAAGTGTAATTTCGTGAAAGAGTTGAATTTTAGTCTACGTTTAATTTCCCAGAAATGTAATGCCCTGAGCTTTTGTGATTTATAAAATGTTAAGGGTACAAATTATTTATACGGCTGTCTGGCCACATTAAGCAGCCCTGGTCTCGCATTGCGCTGCACTGGAGGCAAATTAAATTTAGTAAGCCGGTTAGAAAATCGTGCATTTAAGATCGTTCCTGCCACCAATTTTTATTCCCCCCCCCCCCAATTAATATGTATAAATTGTACGCAGCACTGCCGTAATATTTTATTAGCTTGGCACAGCGACGTTGATTAGTTTCATGATTAATACTACAAGGTGCAGTCGCAGCGTGGAAATTCCATGCCTCGTGGCACTGCTGGTAGCAGGGCCTACACTAGACGCAAGGGCCTAGGGAGATACAATCCTGAAGGGCGTCTTAGCCTCCTCTTGATCCAGCCGTAACGTGAGCAAGCAATTACAGGGCTGCTCCTTCACCCCCGTACACTGAAATGCGTTCGGCACGATTACGATGGGATGCCGGCCACGGAAGAGGAGACCGCAGAGGAGGGGAATAAAAATCAATTAAGGGGCGTCTGCGAAACACCTGGAAATCTGTTGATGAAGAGCTTCATGGCTCGTCGGATTTCTCCGGGGAAAAATACATATTCTCATTCTGATTCTGAACACACTTCTTGAAATAAGACAAAATAACGTTTTTTTTTAAACACCAAGAAGCTAAACCAAGAGGAAATAATTTGAATCGATTCTTGAATCAAATCGTGACCTTCGCGAGTGAATCGTTCCACATCTGGTGACCCCCCCCCCCCGCCAAAGGACTAATGTTTAGGCCGAGTTGACCGAGGGGATGTTCAGGCCTCGTTACTTCTGACGGAGAAGCAAAGCTGACAGACGTTTCCACTCTAGCTGCTTCCGTACAACCGGACTCCGCGCGTGGTGCGCAGCAGCCGGAGCCGGCCACGGCGCCCGCCTGGCCCGGCCACTTCGTTAAACCGCGCCGAGGTTCGGAGGCCAAAGGTCCCCCCCCCACTCCCTCCTCCACACCACGCGGGGTCACGGGCGCCGGTCACGCGTCGACCCCGCGGAGCCCAAAGATCGGCGCGACGTGGGAAGGTTGGAAGTGTTTACGATGCGCCGAGACTCACAAACCGCCGAGTGTTATCGGTGCGGATGTTTGTTCAGCCAGCGCCATACGGTTATTGCTCTTCTTGTGGTTATTGTTATTATTTAATGAACAGAAAGGCCTTCGAACGGGTCGAGAAGGCGATTTGCTTTTCTTCCCTCTGAAGTTGTTCGGCGTTGACGGACGTACGGCCGAGGAAACGTGAGTGCGCCTCTGTGATGCGGTGCTCAATTCCAGGTGCGTCACGAGATTTACTGTGAACCCCGAAAGTGAACAAATCCATCTTTCCACCTGGCCAGGGAACAGGGAGAAGCAAACGAAGGCTGGGTTGCGCACAAGCAGGGGTTAGGGTTAGAGATATGGACGGTGCTATGGCGAGACTCTGGATGGTTAGCGGGGAGTAGTGTTCCGGCTGGGTTTAGGGTCAGGGTCTGGTATGCTGAGCTGATCAAGATTAAGGTCTAGCTATGAACTGTTTGCCTCACTGTGGAGCGTGGTTAAGGTTAGCGCCAGGGTATGGTGATAGCATGGTTAGGGTTTTGCGGTTCGTTTGGCTAGTAAAGTCAAAGATTAGTGCTCGGGTTACTGTGCAGTTGGCGACTGCGGTTGTGGTCATTGCCGTGGCTAGGATCTGATAGGCTCGGGTAGATGGAGTAAAGTACCTGGTTAGGGTCTGGTTGGCTATGCCTACGGTGTAGTTCTGTTTATTGCTGTGGTTGGGGTCTGGCCGGCTATTGCCGTACAGCCCCGAACCCCCAGCCCCCCACCAATCTCACGCACGGCGCGATGCCCAGGCGAGACCGGTGTCCGTTGAATTCGCGTTACTACCGGCAGTGCGCGTTACTGCGATCTGCTAGGAGTTCAATTAGACAACTGCTATTTTGGATGCCATTTCTTTATTGTGGTATCACGTGTGAAAAGAAAACGGCGGGCGCGGGGGGGGGGGCAGCCGTCAATTGCGAATCGTCGAATCGTTTTCCGAGAGCAGTCGCGTGTTTTTATTGCGGCTTTTAATTCGTCTGTATCGGTTTCATTTTGCTTAAATGGTGAATTTAAGCAGGCGAGGAGCGGTCCGTCAAACATTCAATTACTCACACCGTTTTCGAGAGAACGACGATTGTTAATGAGCCTCCTTCATGAATAGATCGTCCATCTCCTGCCTTTTAAATTGCGCGATTATAATTCCCCCCCCCCGCTCCCCCCCCCCCCCGTAATTTATTAACGCAATATATAAAAGTGTTGCATTTTGAGCGCGGTTTCAGATAAATGTTTTGCGTTCAAGTCAGTGTTAACATTATTCATCAAAATTAAGTTTACACGTTCTGCCTTTATTTTTAACATCACTCTCCTTGAGCTGGGCTTGTCACTGCTGCTGCCACCGCCGCCGCCGCTGCTGCACAGCCTAAGTGATGTATATATGTCAATATTAAACGCTTAATTTATACGGCTGCATTAAGCAGCCAAGCTTGCCTTAATAACGATGAATGACGTGCCATTTCTCATCGCGTCAATTGTGAAAGAGAGTTCTTTTGCGAATCATTCCGCCGACATCTGGGTGATTAACGAGCCGGGCACGGGGGGGGTGTTCGCAATCCGTGGCTTTGTCGATTTTCACCGACGATAAATTTCCGGCAGAAACGTTTTAATTAATTCACGGCGGAGCGGGCGGCCCCTGCAATTACCGAACAGCAACAACAACGCCAGCATCTAGTTTATTCACATTAAAACGAGAATTGCTCTCTCCCATCTCACTGCGGTGATGACCTCCCAGGTTCCGCTGGCTTGCGACGGGAATCATCCGGTTGTCTTGAGTTCCCACTCGATCACAAACACACCCCAACCTGAACTCATTTGTGATTGTTCCATTGGCAGAGAGAGACAGAAAGGTGACAGGCAGAGTGACCCGCCACTCTGCACCAACTCCCCACGCCGACTCTCCCATGTTGTCGGGGTTTCGGGTCATCGCCGCCTGTTGTTGTTGTTGTTGTTGTTCGGCACGCCCCAGGTAACCCCGGGGTTGCTCCTTCAGAATTTGGTTCCCGACAAAGGTCGACCGGCGCATGCAGCGAAACGTCGGACGTCGCAACACGAAATGACATGGCCGCGGAAAAAAAAAACACCGACATTGCCCCCCCCCCCTCCCCAACTCTCGCCACGGCCTCTTGGTGCCAAGGGATGGCCATGGGAAGGAGGGGGGGGGGGGTCTGAGGGTGGGGGGCGCGGATGTCGGCCAGCCGTGGGCCATGCACAGTCGCGTTAAGACGGGAAAGTGGTGCGCGTGTCCGCGCTCGCCTGTGCGGGAGCGCTTGAACTCCGTGAGTTACACGTCGTGTCAAAGAATAAAGGCCTTGAGTTGTCATGTGTGACCGAGTGTGACTTTTCTTGTAGTTATCCCACGGGACCTTGTTTATGGCAGCGTGAATGTGTGAAAATTAAGACTAAGTGTTGTAGCCTGTCTGGTAATTAAACAGGAGTTGTGTGTAGATGTACAAACACCAAATAGAAACCTTCAGCAATTCATCAAGTGACTGCATAACGCACGCACAGTCCTTGTGGTGAACATTTTGGCATTCTCTGGTCTGACACTGGCGAGACGAGGCCATGAAGAAGGCTGCTGCTGTGTCTGGTGTAGGCCAATCAGGTTCATCGATAATGCCCATCGATTATAATCATAGAGCGTGTTGTGTTTGCATGTTCACCACAGTATTGGATTCCTTGCAATAAAAGGTTTCTATTTTGTGTTTAAACATCTTAAAACCTCCTGGTCTATTGCCAGAAAGAGTAAACACCTATTATTATTATGTTGTTGTTGTTGTTGTTGTTTTAAACATTGATTTTCAATCTAGTGAAGCCTCCAGCACGTGCATCATTCCGCTTTACATGCCAGGGCAGCGACAGCAGCAGCAGCAGCAGCACCAACGACAAACGCATTGCCAGGCGTGTTTACTTCTGGGGCAATTTACTCTCTCTCTCGAGTGTGGGAAAGCGTTACACACAAGCGTGGCTATGGATTCGTAATCATCCTGAGAATTGTCAAGCGATTAATAACAAAGTCGATGCTTCTCACCTAACGTGTGGTGCATTTTGTGTATACAACAACAACAACCCTCATTCGCCACTGCGGCGCTTGTGCCAGGCCATGTGCACGTTAAGGCCACGTGAAGTGTCGAACGCCCGCTAGTAGGTCACGGGACAGACCCAGGTGTCATGGGTCGACTGAGATGACTGGCCAATGCATCACCTGTGCCCCCTACTGTGCCAACTTTTCTGTATTTTAGACACCTGGCGCTCTGCTCGTTGTTGTGAGCGTCGCTCCGTTGTTGCTGGAGGGTGACTTCCTCTAACCGCCCAGTAGCGTCCTTCACGAGCCTCCTCCTCCACAGGGGCCGATCTTGACACCGCTGGTACCAGTCATCGGCAAATCCACTCAGCTCCACATCCTCCTGTACCACATCACTCCATCTCTTCTCTAGCCCGTTTAGCCCTCTCTTTCCGGACGAAGAAAAGCTGTTTAGGCATGCTGTGTGGCTGGGCGTGCGGGCTACACGACCCGGCCAACGCAGCCTTGCCTCCAGCCAGGGGGTCACGTTAAGTCGGCACGTTTGTATTGCAGCCTCGGTCTGGTGTCAGGTCGATGCCGGACCACGTGTCGGTTTTCTAGTCAAGTTTCTTTGTCAAATTCAATGGAGAGCAATCGTTTGTTCTTGGAGTCGTCGAACCAAGCCGATCCCTTCGCTCCATCTCCACGGTGCACGTCCTCTCTCTCTCTCCCTCTCTCTCGTGCGCGTTCCCTCCTTTAGCTGCCACTCTGTCGTCAGCTCGACCACCAGGCCACCATCATCTCGCTGCAGGCGGAGCGTCCTGGCCTTTTTGTGTTTCCTTTGTTGTCCCCCCCACCCCTCTCCGCAGCTCCGATTAGTGCGGTTGGCCACGTACGGTGTCAAAGGGCGCCACGGTGGCTAGGAGATGTTAACTACCTCGCCTGGTATGCAGGAGGTCGTGGGTTAGATTCCGACCCTGACGCCTGCTGCTGTAGATTTGGAGTTTGCGGTGTCTCTCTATCATCATCATAGTGGCTAGGAGATGTTAACTACCTCGCCTGGTATGCAGGAGGTCGTGGGTTAGATTCCGACCCTGACGCCTGCTGCTGTAGATTTGGAGTTTGCGGTGTCTCTCTCTCTCCAGGCGGTCGCGTGGGATTTTCTCCGGGTCCTCCCGGTTTCCCCCCTCTACATTTAGAGTATTTGGCTGCTATACATTTGCACATAAGCGACTTCATTGAGCTATCACTTGTGCTAGGTAGGTCGCATAGCTCAGTGGAGCCTGACCTGGTAAAATAAAAAAAGAACATAGTTTAGTTGAACCGGTGCAGGTGGCGCCGTGAGGCGTGGGCACACCGAGAAGAAGCCGTTCAGGGCACCCAAACGACTCGAGTCTGGCCCGCGTTCACCGCCACCAATCCAGACGTCCGCCACTGTTGAGTAAGGCCCGCATCAATTCTCTCGTTACGAGCCACGGCCTTTCTCCAAGACGTCGGCGAACCACGCATGGCCCTTTTCCCCCATTTTATCTCTGTCCGTGATGTTCCTTGGATTATAAATCAGATCAACATTCAAACGCTAATAAACGTATCAAGCCGATTAACATTTCAACAACAAATTCAATTCTCAACTCGATCTTGCCTGCATCTCTTTTCCCTCATCTCACCGCGACTTTATTTGCGTCTCCTATCTCATTACACACCATGCGTCCATCTCACTACACACCATGTGTGTATCTCACTCCACACCATGTGTCTATCTCACTCCACACCATGTGTCTATCTCACTCCACACCATGTGTCTATCTCACTACACACCATGTGTCTATCTCACTCCACACCATGTGTCTATCTCACTACACACCATGTGTGTATCTCACTACACACCATGTGTGTATCTCACTCCACACCATGTGTCTATCTCACTCCACACCATGTGTCTATCTCACTACACACCATGTGTCTATCTCACTCCACACCATGTGTCTATCTCACTACACACCATGTGTGTATCTCACTACACACCATGTGTCTATCTCACTCCACACCATGTGTCTATCTCACTACACACCATGTGTCTATCTCACTACACACCATGTGTCTATCTCACTACACACCATGTGTGTATCTCATCGAAATCTCTTCTGTCATCTCCCTAGGATTCTGTAAACTGAAAGGGGGGGGGGGTCATTCATTTATATTCTGCTTAGCCCCCCCCCCCCCCCCATTGGGCCAGCACCACCACTGACACAATATATATTACAAACTTCCACGTGTCCACGGATCATAGCAATCACACCAATACTCTTTATCTGTCCAGAAGGGCCACGCGGCGTTTCAGGATTACATTTTCCTGTAAGGTTCCTCGCCTGCATTTGAGATGTTTGACCGGTCCCACGTGAATGTGTTTGGCGTCGGGTTTTCATTACCTAAATGCATCAATTACACGTGTACAATTGTACACTTATTTAGCTAAGTGGCCGCGCATTGACACGCAAATCGCTTTTGCAATGCGACCCGGGGAGAGAGCGCAATTTTTTAAGATGTGCAAGGGAAAAGCGCAGGGAATAACATCACTCCTTCATGTCTCCCCGAAAGGAGGGGGGGGGGGAACGGTGGCGCAGCGCTTAGCGCACTGCGGCTGTTGACCCGGCTCACCCGAGTTCGAGTCAAGGTCGCAGCGAACGCCAGTGGCCTGAGACATCTGAACTGGTTGCGAGTCCTCCCTTCATCAACACACACTGGACCAGCGCAGTGAAGGATGCCGACAGAACCTCCACACTATGATTAATTTCAAAAAATGTCTCACGGAGTCTCAGGGCTGCTTTTAGCAGGGTCATGAATTGGGATGTTTGACCATCATCGCCCATGAGAGGAAACCACAGAACCCATGAAAGCCCACTCGGGCTGGCAGTGTCGCATACTCGATGGCTCCATCTCTGCATGAGACACCAACCCTGCCCGTCAAAGCTCAGGAGTGCGAGCGTACAACATCACCACTATCACCACCACCATCAACACTCCCACCACCACCACCACCACCACTCTCACCACCACCACCACCATAAACACTCCCACCACCACCACGACCATTCCCACCACCACTCCCACCACCACCACCACCACTCCCACCACCACTCCCACCACCACCACCACCACTCCCACCACCACTCCCACCACCACTCCCACCACCACTCCCACCACCACCATTACCACCACCACCACCATCACCACCATCATCACTCCCACCACCACCATCATCACCACTATCAACACTCCCACCACCACCACCACTCCCATCACCACCACCACCACTCCCATCACCAACACCACCACTCCCACCACCACCACCACCACTCCCACCACCACCATCATCACTCCCACCACCACCACCATCAACACTCCCACCACCACCACGACCACCACCACCATCATTCTCATCACCACCATTACGCGCCACTGCCACCACCAGCACGAGATTTCTCGCTATCGAGAGCAACAGCAGCAGCAGCAGCAGCTCAGAGGCGCGTTCCATCATCCCCTTTCATCGTTCCGTCAACGCGCGCTCCTAACGAGGCGCTCCCGTGACAAGCGCAGCGCGTCCCGCGAGGCGACCGCTCCGTTCCGCGCCGCGGTTCCTAACGGCCACCGGAGGTCATCGATCCGCGCGAATCGGGTCCCCGTCAAGAGCGGCCTCGCTCGATCGCCTCGCCGAACGGAACAGCGGCTATCGGACTGAGCATTCATTATATATGTGTATGACGTGGCGAAATAACAATCGAACCGTGCCACCGCCGCGCTCGTGAGGGCTGAACGCGACGACGGCTGCTGCCACATGCTCGGATCTCATGGGAGCCCGCTCGAGCGATGAGCCCGCAACGAAAGAGTGCGGGTGGCAAAAAGAGCACTCGGCTCTTGACAGCCAGGGGCGAAGCAACAACATATCTTGTACAGCCACGTAAAGCTATATATGTAAAGGTGTACATGTAAAGCTAAATATGTAAAGGTGTACATGTACACGGTTAGCACATTTCATTATCCGCAAGGACTTCAGCAGCCATTGGATCACAACGCAAGCAAAGCTTTGGGCCGATTTCAACATCGAACCGATGCTGGTGAAACTGTGAGATGTTTAGAGGTGAAAGACGCGCACCTCTTGCTGGACATGCACCCCCGGTGGCTCCGATGCGGGCCCACCGTCTTGCCATCCCCCATCAGTGAGCGGCGCACCCCGCAATGTAAGCGGCACGCCGGTTGCTGCCGTGCCACGTGGTTTTTGTTGTTGCTGCTGCTGTTGTTGTTGTGGTGGTGGTGGTCCGTAATCCGCGTGCCGCTCCGCATCACCGACACGGACGTTTCCGCTCCGCGCGCTGGTGCCAACTTTTATTTTGCAGGAAATTGAGCGCACCACGGGGGGATGTGGAGCGAAACGTCGGAGGACGCGTCGTGCCGAACGTCGCACGGCAATGACCCCCCGCCCCACCCCCCCCCCAAAAACAACAACAGCAAAACAACAACAACGCGTCGGGCAGCTCTGCGCGGGGGTGGAAGAACCGACGACAAAGCCACGCCGCGCGCGCCAGTGTTGTTCTGTTTTAGAGCAGTGGGTGTTAATCTGGGGTGCGAGACATGGGCAGATTTATTTAGGAGGCAAGACGTTGCCCGCGGCTCGAAAAAATAAATTATGCACGGGCACGGTAAGTACAACTACTTTTGATCAAACCTTTGTATGTATGAGATGCACGAATCGGCCCCGCCTGTGACACACACACACAGGTGATCAATACGTACTGCAGCTGGGCTTTCGCGACCCAATATTATCCGTAGTAACATTATTTTAAAAAATTGGGGTGGGGGGGGTTAGATGGCGATTCTGGCAAATTGCCTAAAGCTGGCTGTTGTTTCTAGATTTGAAGTTTTCGTGACTGCGAGGATCCATACTCTTGGATTCTTTCGGTAAAGTCACGTCGGTGATTACATTTTTTTTTTTCACCTGGTTGTTGTTGATGTAATCACCAGCGTGACTTCACAGTGCTCAAATTGTAAACGTCGTTGTGGGTTTACTCACGTAGCGACTCATCGGCACGTTTTGTTTTACGTGACAAACCTCACCGATCGGCTGTGTCGGGGTGGTGTGTGGGTTAACGACACATGCATCTTTACGCGATCTAACAAACAAAAAACCTTTATTAGAGACATGATGAATATTAGAGAGAGATAGATATGATGAATATTCGAGACATTCATTGGCGTGAGGGCCCAGCGGCGTTCGTCTGCGTCCGTCCCGCGACGTTGGCCTCGGCCCTCAAGGTCAGCGGCGTCCCCCGCACGCTCCTCACATGTCACGTGGGATGGGGTGGGGGGGCATCGCTCATCTCGTCCTGCAGCTGCGAGTCCGTGGTGGGGATATCGACATCACGACGGCGGGTGCCACTCTCAGCGAGAAGTCGCTCCGTGCGTGTGGCTTGGATGTTAACGACCCCAGCCAGTGTCTCGGGCCCGCGTGTCAGAGAGGCAATGTCGCTTCCACCGTCTCGATGGATTCACTTAATCGCCGGGTTGAAAGCGGGATAAAGACCGACTTGACCTTACATCATCAACAACAAGTCGCCACTCGCCACTAAGTGGCGGTAACTTCACCACGGCGCCCGTGCCAGGCCACAAAAAGCGCGGAAGGCTCCCTGCTGGCAAGGCAGCGTCCTTCACGAGCCTCCTCCACAGATGTCGATCTTGACACCACCGGTATCATCTAGCAGTGGATATTTTTTAAGCGCCGTGTACTATTATAGAAGCGTTAATAGGCCGAGCTGGCACCTTGACTGAGAACGGAACTCGCAAACCTTCTGATGGCGAGTTGAACACTTTGCTCGTGAGTTAGGCCCACAAGCTGTCACGATGACGTCGGGCCATTGTGACGTCATTCCGGCGACGCGCTCACAAAAACACTGCACGCGTGGCACGAGGAAGGCCACGTGGTGGTGCCATCGACGTCTCGAGACGACGACGACCCCCCCCCGCTCGTCCGCCCGCCGCAAATTCGTGGGAGGCGAGGACGATCAGACGCGAGGCGATGGGAAAAAAACCACCCGGCTTGCATGATCATCGCTCACGCGGCTGGCTACGAATGTAAAACAACAGGGGGTGCGCGGTGGGGGAGGGGGGGGCGAAAGTACAACAACAACACAAAAACACGCGACGGAATGAATGAGGATTGCAGAAGTTGTCGCCCCTCGTGTCGAACGCGTGCTGTGGGGACGCAGCATGCAAGACTGCGTGGCTGCGTGTGTGTGGAGGGGGGTTCGGCGATGAGAGGTTGTAAGCGCAGTTTGTTTATTCAGTTCCCCGGTGAGCTGCCTCGAACCACCCATCCATCCAATACCCCCCCCACCCCCCGCTGCAGTTGTTTTACAAAACAATGGGAACGTTTGAACAAATTAATAAAAAGCGAAGGAAAAGCGCACGCTGCAGCCGTTTGTGCCTTTTGTCATTTATTTCAATTCGGTCGCATTCTCCAGCGCACTTCACCGACTTGCCGCCGTTACAACGATTCCTCCACGGTACAGTGCGCAACAGTCCGGCTCGAAACAAGGTCTTTCATTGCGAATCTTTCTTTCTTTTATATCAAATAAATAACGAATAGAACCACGCGCGCGCGCACGCAACCGGCGAGCCACCTTCCCGCGCGACCGCGTGTCGCGTGCCACGCGTCGAGCGCCACGTGTGGCGTGTCATCTCGAACCAACTTCGTCACGGGCAGCCCCGATTCACGCTTTTGTGACGAAGCGGCGGAGGAAAAGGTTTAACGCCATCGTCATCACCACCACCACCACCAGCACCACCACATCGGCGAAGCTGCGCCGCTTACTGCTGTTGGTGGCGGGAGCACCCGTCCAGGGCACACGCTTTGGGCCACAAATAGGACGAGAATGAACGGCACGCCAACCACGCGTGAACTGGTTCACGTGCGCGTGCGTGTACAACACTTTTAGTTGGAGCGGCGGTAAGGTACACCGTGGTTATAGCGCGCTGCGCTAAGGGTCCGCGCGACCCGAGTTTCAATTCCCACCCACGGCCAAAACCGGTGATGGACATCTTGAACGGTCGTGGTCTCTCTCCGGGGGTCAACTCACCCTCACGGGAGTACCTGCTGCGATGTGCACGCGTCGCAACTGGGAAGACAAATGTGGCCGGGCGTGGTTCTGGCTTTTTGCGAGTGCTATGCTGCAGGCTTCCTGCTGGAGGAATGGCTTCCAGACAGCCCATCCCTCCATCCCTCTCGAACGCACTCTTCCTATACTCCGTCACACCGGTTGGGCGTCTTGGAGAAGACATGATTGCGAGTACCCACACTTCACCCCACCACACACGACCCTGTAGTGTTACCCATTTACACGGCTGGGTGGACAGCAGTGAGCCTGGGGTTGGAGGGGATGAAGTCCATTACTTCAAATGCCAGGCCGGGAGATCGAACCGGTACCCTCCGGAGTTCAGTGTGCTCACTCACTCACCACCACCACCATCGTCATCATCATTCTCATCCCGGCAGCAGAATCTTCGACAGCACTGCAAGTGGCCAGCAATGCGTGAGGGTGAGCGGGTGGGGGCAAGCGGGTGGGGGCGAGCGGGTGAGCGGGTGGGGATGAGCGGGTGAGGGTGAGCGAGTGAAGGTGAGCAGGTGGGGGTGAGCGGGTGGGGGTGAGCGGATGGGGGTGAGTGGTGAGGGCAAGCGGGTGGGGGTAAGCGGGTGAGCGGGTGGGGGGTGAGCGGGTGGGAGTGAGCGGGTGAGCGGGTGGGGGTGAGCGGGTGGGGGTAAGCGGGTGGGGGTAAGCGGGGTGAGCGGGTGAGGGTGAGCGGGTGAGGGTGAGCGTGTGGGGGTGAGCGGGTGGAGGTGAGCGGGTGGGGGCGAGCGGGTGAGCGGGTGAGGGTGAGCGGGTGAGGGTGAGCGTGTGGGGGTGAGCGGGTGGAGGTGAGCGGGTGTGCACAATGTACTTGACTGTACGTCTGTGTTGTGGGTTTACTGGGTATAAAACAACGTGTGTTTGTGCGTACAACACCATAGCTGTAATGTATTTTACAATGTATACATTGTGTGTATGTGTGAATGTGCTTTTTGTGTGTGCCCGTGTAAGAATATATAATGTACAAACAAAAACGTAACCGAACATGTGCTGGATATTATTTTTCTTTCTGTAAGAAAACCTAACGGAGGAGAGGAGCCTTATTCCAAACCCACTGCTCACTGGGCGATGCTTTAAAAAATAAAATATATATTTGTTCTATGTTTGGCGTTAAATTAAAACTTACGCTTTTTCCCAAACGCTATTTTTTTTAGAAAGTGCTACAATTATTTTTTTTACCAAACGGCCACTTTTAGGAAGAAGAAAAAAATTCGACGCTCCCAGCCACTATGTACAAAAAGTAGCACAGGTATCATTGGCCCAGTACTTTTCACAATGAGAGCACTGACAACAACAACAACACCACGTGTGAAACAGGGCCCTCTTTTTGAATGGGAAGATATCTCAAAAATCAACCTCGTATTAATCAATGGGGGGTTTCCACAACCAAGGTACTTGTTTTTGTTTTACAAGAACCACAACGGCAACAGACAAAGATCCCCCATATAGCTTTAACAGACTGTAGGGGCAAGTGCTGTTAGCGAGCACCTATGAACCGACACACACACGTTTGCTGGCCAGGTATCTGCCCGCATGTGGCATTTGTTGCAAGGCTGCGAGATTGGCCCTGCTCTTTGAAGGGGCACAAACGCAGCTAAAACTCCACCGCTTGTTCAAGACAACGCTGTCGGTTGGGTAGTCCCTGGTCTGGTTGGGGGTCACGTGGTCTGGTTGGGGAGCCGCTGTGGGAGTCTCCGAGCGCTGGTCAGCACATTGCTCCCAGCAACACTCGAGATGACGACCGACAGGGCCCCACTTCGCCTGGCGTGGTTGCCACTGGGCTGCCCGGGGGTGCACATGCCACTAAGGGTGGGGGCGCAAGTGGGTGGTGGTGGTGGTGGTGGTGGGGTCAAGACGAGGGTGAGGGGGGGGCAGGAGACGCAGCTTCGGCGGTAACGGCTCAATTCACGCGACCTTGGTACCGCTGAACATCTCTCGGGCGGAGCGGCGAGGGACGGAGGCACGGCCGTGTGGGGTGAGGCCCCGGGGTTAAACCTCGACCCGCAGCTGCGCGTCATCAGAGTTCGTGAAATGCGACGCGCGCACCGGATTAAGCGCAGCTTTGGCAAACGTTCGCAGACGACGTTCGCAGCCGACAAGATCAAAGGAAGCCCCGTCACGGAGACGAGGGCCTGCGGGCTCCAGTTTGGCAAAAATCTCAAATTACCAATATGAGCGGGCGGGCGGGTAGCAGCGCAGCGATAGGCCGTGGGCAATTTGGCGGACGGAGCCTCTCCCTCTCTCTGTCGTGAGCGTGGCTCTGACCTAGATTGGGAACGGAGCGATCTGTAACCGCGCAGGATTGCTGGTCTCGCACGTCGGACTGGCAGAGGCAACTTGAGGAGGCTCTCGTGTGTGTCTGCACACCGCCCCTTCATGGCGCGGGGGTGTTTCAATTAAGGGATTCAGATGTATGGTGATGACGCTTCATAAATAATAAATGTGAGCATGGGGGGAAAGGGGGGAGAAGCCACCAGCTAATGTATTTCCTAGAAATGCCCGCGGGGAAACTTACTGAACCATGTCCTTAAAGATATTTTTTCAATTGGGATGAAATACTGGGAGTGGCACATAAAAAATAAATATAGTGTACTACTCTGTACGTGGCGGTTGTACTGACGTGCAGTTCTCCCGTGTTACCGGGAAGTGCCGAAACGTCGGACATCGTTCTTAAACAACGCGCGGTACGACCCCGAAAACGGCCGCGCCGTTCCTCTTTCTCACCGTAATGATTCTCGTTGTAAACGATCACAATGTGATTTGCGGTCATCCTTCTCTAAGATTCAAAATGTACTTTTTTTTTAAACAAACAAAAACGTACATTTGTTAAAACTCCTAAAAGGTGTCCATATCTTCATCACGGACTTGCACCACTAGGTGGGGATGCCCTTCGTGAAATTTAAATCATCCACAATCGTGTAAAAACTTGTCGAGTAAAAGGCGGAACTAAATTCTTCATCGACTCACTTAGTTACCGATGACCGTCCCAGATAAAATACTTCATAGTTTTCACAAGCTCGTCCAAAAAAAAATATATGAAAGTCTTATCGTCATGAATACGAGAACAATTTCAATCTTGCTGGCCTTCAGTCTCTTCAGTAACAATTACCGTCTAGCTTTGTCCTTGGGCTGCGAGAGAGAGCGAGCGAGAGAGAGAGCGAGCGAGAGAGCGAGCGAGCGAGAGAGAGCGAGACAGAGTGTAAGAGAGGAGCGAGCGAACGTTACCACAGAAGTGCATGCATAGCGTCGCATGTAATTGCACAGCAGCTGACTTTAATGAGCCAGGAAGGCACACGGCTTGCTTAATGACTCATCTAACTAAAAGGGCCCCCTCTCAGCACGCCATGTCATGATCACCCGAGTGCTCAGAGCTGTTTGCTTGGACACATTCCAGCTTCCTCGGTTGGGTTTGATAAAAAAAGAAAATCTTCCTCCGCGTTTGCGCAGCGCACGACCGCTGTAACCTCACGGCCGCGTGCGAGCGGTGAGCGGACGCCCTGGCGTGCTCCCACCCGGACACGCTGTGACGGCGGACCAATGCCACGGGCGGAAAAGGTCGGCGATTTTAAGGCTTCGACTTCAGAGTCACGTGACAACGATCACAGATGGAGGAATATCTAAAGGAGACTTAAACAAAAAAATTACAACTACCGAGATTCGTGGGAGGCCTTTGCCGAGGCCCGGTGCTCTCTAACACTCACTGGGTCTAACGGTAGCCGGAGTTTGTAGGGCACGGTGCCGTGTCGTGCCGTGCGCGCCTCAACTCTGAGGGCCGCTCCGTGGAGCCTGGCACGGGGCGAGGGGGGCAGTGGGGGGGGGGGGGCTCGGGGTCGCCAGTGATGCCGGGTCACCGCTGGGTCACCGCTGGTTCACGTGCGTGCGACGGTGAGGAGGGACGACGGCGCGTGCCGAAGAGGAGGCGGCGTTTCCGTTTGCCCGCTTGGCGGGGCGGACGCGCCGCACTGCGGACGTTCGTGTCCCTCTCTTCACAACTCAGAGCAGCGCACGAAGCCGGCACTATTTGCAGTCCGCGCCCCCCTCCCCTACCCCCGACGGGGCCCTCGATAAGGACGATCCATAACGCTGCTTGCGCACATCTGCGTGCGTGTTTCTCGACAACGATTCGCTGAGATGATTGCGACAATGATGAATTTGCTCACGGCCCCCCGAACGCGCGCGTTGTGCACATGA
Organism: Lampetra fluviatilis; assembly: GCF_964198595.1. NCBI lineage: Eukaryota > Metazoa > Chordata > Hyperoartia > Petromyzontiformes > Petromyzontidae > Lampetra > Lampetra fluviatilis. The sequence goes on along the minus strand of NC_136285.1, from coordinate 13,628,922 downwards.
CGAGCGAACGCGACGATACTGACGGAGGGATCTCGAGCGCTAGCCCACGCCGGCTGCCTCCGTGTGCTTCAAAATCGCAACCGGAAACCACGCAAAAACGTAACGGGGTTTGACTCGGGACCGGGTCGGCCGTTGAAACGAGGTGCAACGAACGAAGCGAAAACTTGGGACGCGCCGTCAGGAGCGCGGTGATAGACGGCAGGCCCCTGCTGCCGCGCACCAGCGCTCGGGCTCGCTAATTCGCGAGCGACGGCCGCCGCGGCAACCACGAGCGATCGGAACCTGCGGCGGCGCCGCCCCCCCGACTACGGAATAAAATTTTAATTTGCTTAGCGAGCAACTCGCTGCCTTTCCATCGAGCGTACGATCATTCTCGAGAAGACAGTCTATAAATTGCACAGATTACATTGCCGCTTAATTAAAAACAGCATTTCAATGGAATTGAATTAGCCGATAATCGCTTTAGCCTGCGCCGCGCTCGATCCAGTGACACGTGCTTGCCGCGCGCGCGGCGGTGCCTGCTTCTGCATTTTGCTCGACGCGACCGATGGGGACGCGTCCCCGACACGTCCCCTGGTCTGCGTACCGGCTGCGGCCGTCAAGGCCGGCGACGAGTCCACCCATGCACGAGCGCTCGGGTCCCGCGGGCCAGCTGCGGGTAAGAGCGCCGTGCGTCCCGGGCGAGCGCTTGCCAACCGCGCCAGACCGAGACCTTTAACTCCTCGACGAGGCCGGGGGCTGACCCGTGTCGGTCGGACCGATGCACGCCGTCGCTTGTCCAGACGCGAGCCATCTCGAGAGAGTCCTTGGTCTCCGGGGCGCGAGGAGTTGCGAGAGTTAAAGCGCCGCTCTTAGCTCACGTCGCCAAACTCCGCAGGGTCCCGCGACGATCCTGCAAGTCCCACGGCCTGGAGCTGTGGTGAAGCACGACGGACCGCCAGGGCGCTCCGCCACAGTGGAGCGGACGCACGGCGCGAGCGTCGGCCGGGGGGGAAGGGGAGGGGAACGCTCCACGAGAGACGCACGGTGACAACGTCGGTGGTATCGGTGATGGCGATAAAACAGAGAGTACGTGCAACTCCACGTGATCCGAGATCGCGGTGGCAGCAGGCGTGCGAGACGGCAGCTGAGAGCCGTGGTTTTGCGGACGCGCCTCGGGGCAAGAGGGTCTGGCGCAGCACGGCGCAGCAATCAAGCATCCTTGCCAATCTTCCAAAGTCACTTTAAAAAAAATTACAAAATTAACAACGGGAGGAAAGAATCCTGTTCACGTTAAGTGCTTCTCATTGAGTTGCTTCCTTCCTGGTTTTTTTTTGGTTTTCTTTTTATGATCATTAATATCAACATTATTACTGGCTTGGGTAAATTGACACAATTTTGCTAGTGCACTGAACGTTATGGACAATAAGGTTTTCTTCGCCAGTGGCAGCGGTGGCTGGATAGGGGCGGGGGAACCAGTCAGACGGCCATCGGCGCTGTGCGGGCCTCTCTCCCGTATCCACCGCCGCCACCACGCGGCCACACCGCCCCCCGTCGAGCCGCAACGGTCCCACGTCCGTGCGGCCCAACGCCGTCTAGTCCCCCACGTCGGTGTCACGGTCGCCGATGAGCCAGAGCAGGTGGAAGCTGAGCGCCAGCAGCCCCGTGCCCAGGAGGTCGCCCACGGCCGTGAGGTAGGGGATGGAGAAGTTGTCCGGGTCGAGGCCCCGCCGCCACATCCAGTGCACCATCCAGTCGGCCAGGTACAGCAGCAGCACCACCTGCGGGGGACGGCGGTGGCGCGCGAAACGCCACGCCGTTCCGTGGCCGTCATTTGAAGTTTGGGACGACGTCGCCCGCCGGCCGCGCGCGTAACGGGTCGCGCTAAGGCGCCGAAATGTTAAAAGCAGAATTACGCGACCCCCACACCGTCACTCGTAAAAAAAATGTTGTCCCCGACTCGCTCGGGACCGAGCCGTGGGCGGACAACGCGGGCACCCGACAGAGGGCGAGGGCAGCGCCGTCGCGCACAGCGAGGCCTCGCGGGACGACGCCCAAGCGCAAGCTGCTCTCACGGTGGGGAGATGCTTTCGCCGCGCTGTCGGCGTGCGGGTGAATGTGGGCGCGAGATTAAGGGACGCATTTACCGCGTGAAAAGGTCAGATTTGCGCACATCTGCCGAGAATGACATTTACACAGTGCACGAAGACTGCACTAATTTGTGCAGCCTTTGTCCGGGCTGATGTGTGACGGTCAGATCTGCAACATTGCACTGTTTATTTTATCTGAGCATGGAGATAAATACAAAGCTAAAGGTGCCCCGTGTAGCCTACACAGTGCTGGTAGCGAGCACCTAACGAGGGAGTGGTGTGTTAAGCACCGTACTTAGCCGCCTTTGTCTCCCAAGTGATGATGTTTACACAGCACACTGGGCATTAATTTAAGGCTGAGCTGACCTAGAGGAAGCCCCGAATGGGTTCGGACATCCGCCACTGTTGTTTATCTTGAGTAAGAATCAGACTCAAGTCACCAGGTTCGTAGCGCAGTACCGCTAACCACTACACTACCACTCGCGGAGACAAACACGCACACGCACGCACGTCTGGAAGAGCGGAATCGGATTAACTGCACTCGCGCGTGCGTGCACACGGAGCCGCATTGATTTCCGCAGCGAGATCATGTCGAACCAGCGCTGCGGAATTAAGGTATAAGTTAGACGGATTGTTTGCGCGGGTGCGCGAGAATGAGCGTGGCGGCGTCGACGATTCGCTTATCGTGACAGGCGAATACGTCAAGCAAGGTGTTGACCGGGAAAACTGGGAGGAGGAGGAGACTTGTCTGGGGTAAGGGCATTGGGAATAACAATAATAGTACTACTAATAAAAAATAAACTAGGCAGGCAAATGCCAACGCTTACTCGGCACTTTCAGATGCCGTGAGCATGAGAAAAGCCTGCGCGCATAAGCTGACATCATTTAGTCTGTTATTTCTGTTGAGCTTATTTCTGTTTAGGTTATTCAGAAAAACTGATTTTGTGCGAGTGATGTTCTTTTTCTTTTCTCCGGGGTCTGTAAAAATTGTAAAAAAAAAAAAACAATTGCAAGGGTAACTTGAAAAAAAATTCCCTGTGTGATGAACGTTCACGAGTTGACTTGAAAGGGCAGACAGGGACACAGAAGAGAAATGTATTTAGCATGCCGGCTGTGCGGTCAGGTGGTGGTGATAGTGGGTGCAGTGGTTACCGCACCCTGCTACAGACCTGGTGACAAAGAGCTCGAATCCCAACCCATTTCTCACGTCAGTTACGAGTGATATCTGAACTGTTGAACTTGTTCCTGGGCTCCAACCCCTCACCTCATCACCATCCCACACTGACCAGCGAGGTGAAGCATGGTCAGACGACCCCAATGGCCGACAGTGTGCGGAGCGCCTTTAATCCAGTACCGAATTGACACGCGGCTATAAAACACAATTACAATACATTATAATGTTGGTTGCGGCGAAGGAACACAAGTAGGGAAATATCTTCACCAGTGTTCTTAATTAAAAAAAAAACCCTGCCTCAGAACCACAGAATATACACAATGTGCCAACAATTCAGACCAAGGTCCTTCTTCAGAAACGGAGAACATGTGTTTACAAGTGCACGCCACGTGCGCTGATTGGACATGCCCGCAAGAAGCGCAAGCCATTGCGCGCATGCAGATGTTACAACAAACTGCACGCCCTTAGAAGCGCACACGCAAGACAAAGATCCCCCGTGTAGCCTTAACACTGTTGGGGCAAGAGCTGTTAGCGAGCAGCACCTATGAAGGCCAGCACGCCTTACTGCCTTTGTCTCCCCAGTGGTGTTTACACATCGCACCAGGTACTCATTTGAGGTTGAGTCGACCTAGGGGAGGCCCAGGACCGGTTCAGATACTCGTCACTGGTGTTGACCGTGAGCGGGAATCGAACTCGGGTCGCCGGGTTCACAGCGCAGAGCGCTAACCACTACCGCACACACATGCACACACGCGCACACACGCGCACACACGCGCACACACGCGCACACACGCGCACACACGCGCACACACGCGCACACACGCACGCACACACGTGCACACACGCACACACACATGCGCACAAGCACCGCGTACCCTTAAGAGTATTAAAACTACTTAGGCGTCATGCATAATTATTAGTTTTAACGACACTCGCTATAGCGTGTGGGGGAGTGGAGATGAGGGGGGGGGGGTGATAGCAGCTCCGTGCCCTGCGTGCTGCAATTTAACTTTTATTTTTTTCACAAGATCAAACGACGGCCAAGGGCACATCAACATTTCCTGAGCCCCTTTTTTCTTTTTAATTTGTTTTGAAATTACTCTCCAGAGGGCACGCGCGCCCGGGCCGGAGAGAAGTTGATGGTGGGAGACAGATCACAGGCAGAGAGACGCCTCGACGGGCGTGCGGGAACGACAGTAATTGCGGACGCGCCGGGCCTCGCTCTCCGAGCGGATGAGTGTCACGGTGAGAAATTCTGGAAGCGGGGAAAAGGAAAAAAAAAATTATATAACTAAAACTAAACTACAAATGGATCGGAGCTTCGGGCGGATGGGCCGTTTGACGTTTCAATCAAGCTCCGGATAAAAGGGGGTCGTGGCGTTTCCCGACGCCGTCAACGGCACCTGAAACATTGCGGTCGCTTACTTCCTTTTGCAACGTTCTGCAGCTGTTGGGAAGTCAATCGGTGTGACCTCAAAGGTCCAATCCGCCTCTCATAATTTCCCACGTCTGCCGAGGTCTTTTCCCTTGTTTACACGGTGAAGATGTTCTTCAAGGTCACTCTTACGCAGTCCCATCATCACCGTCATCATAAGGCTTCGGAGGTCCTTCATCTTCACTTTCGTCATATATATTACATCCCCACCCTTGACGACGACCTTCGGGGTGCCACTCCAATACCTCTCACCAATCGCAATCTCCTCCACCTTCAATTACGCAAGACAGCTATAGAGATAGACGACCTTTATTTAAACCGGGTGAGAGGGCCGCCGAGACTAAAAGCCTCTTTTTCAAGGCAGAACCTTCGAGATTTAACCACTCATGGTCCGTGTGAAAGAAAAAAAAATGCACACGGATCCATCGCTTGATTGATGTCCTCCATTAAACCAGGTGAGAGCCCATTGACTTTCATTATCTACTTGGTGGCGGAGACGTCGGCATCTGGGAGAACGGAGCCGTTGCGCATATCAACTTGTGGAACGACGCGGCCCGGGGCTCTTCAATTCACGTCGATTCTCGCGCCCGCAAGTTGCACGCGTCGTCAAATCACCGCGTGTCAGAATCGATTATTGCCAATGCGTACGAGAGTCGTAGCTTTCATCCCAAAAACAGATTGTAGTCGCGCTACAGGGGCAAGCAAATGCATATATCAATAACCCAATTACAGAATCTACGACTAACTATTTACCAGGTGAGGCCCTACCGAGCTATTACAGCTGTTTTACAGAAGCGACCTGGCCACAAATGATAGCATGACGAAGTGGCTTATCACGCGGAAAATTGTAGCAGCAGCCAAATACTCCGAACGTACACATCGATTCGAAATGTGCAGGAAAAACCGAATCAAACCGCTCCTGTTATCCCACGGCGACCGACTCAATCGGTCTATGGGGCTGAACCGAATTAATTGGGGACAACTTAGCTTCGAGTCGATTTGACCTTTGTAGGATTCCGAGAGCCGCGATTCCGGCAGGCGAGTGTCAGATTCCCGTGAAACGATAACGTCACGGGGATTGGGGGGGGGGGGTTGGGGGCGGGTGGGGGGCGGGAGGGGACCTTTATGGCAGCAGCTTTTTGCAGCAGACGGCACGATTTGTTAACCTCCCCGCAGAGATTCGCCGGAGCAGCTGCTGTGAGAACGGAGGGCCCCCCGCTCTCCGCAACAAGCCGGCCCGGGCGGCGAGCGCCCCCGACCGCGAGGCGAGTAATGGGATTCATTAATCCCACCGCGAACCCAGGGAGCGCCTCATCGAGATAGGGCCATCCACCTCGTGACAATGGGCGCGGCGCAACCGTTTCGGGGACCTTTCGCCGCGCATGATAAACTGGAGAGAGCGCCCCGTGAGAAGATACGCCGCCGCAAAGGCGAGCGCTGGCAGATTGCGGGGTTTGGAACTCGGCGCCACTGAAAAAGGCAATAGATAAAAAAAATGTAATGTCTACCTTTCTAGTTTTATGCCAAGTTTATCCCGATTGCGCTATCCTTTGTCACGTCACGAGATGAAGAATCCGTTCGGTTTCGCTCACAGAGCAGTGCGACGTTTTGAAGTTGAAGAATGGCACGCGGAAGTGGGTATCGCAGAGCTACCGCCAAGATCCCTCCACGTGACCTTTGGCCCACACACTGAGGTGCAGAAATGTCACGCCCTACCCGGCTACAGAGAGTAATGTTTCGTCGCATGCCAAACTGTTTTTTTAACTCTCAGACTGGGAATTTTGCCAAATTAAGTGCTGAACCAAATCTAATGTGATGGCTTTTTTTTATGACGAGCAGTCACCAGTGCCCGAGATGAGAACATCCATCTGACTGCCGCTTGACAACCCGGTTTAATCACAGGCGACTGCCTGGTTTGGAACCCAGGACGTCAGCGGTGCCAGCGCAGCGCTCTCACTTCTGAGCCACCCGGCCACCTCACCAAAGGCAACTCCTCCGCCGCGTCGCGCACTGCCGTTATATTTTCTCTGCTCCTTCCCCCGCCTCCCCTTCAACGAGCCCCTCTTGCGGCGTGTACTGAGCCGCCATTGTATACGCATGCTTTGAAACGCTCAACTGTATTGCACCGTAGATGCTTTCACAATGAGACGCACAAAGTGTTTGCGGCAACACTGACGCAGCAACAAGATAAACAATTCAGCTGTAAAGCACAGAGGAGATCGTACCGAGGACCTAGTTCCGTCGGGGAGTAAGCTCCACCTCGGGTTTTGCATTTGCAGGCATCACAAGCCGGTGATTGAAAGCAGATGCAATGTTTAATGCACTGCTGGGTGCTGCCTGGGCTGGGACCAGAACTGTTCTCACCGAAGGAAACTGCGTGGATTTCTCCGCCTGCAAAAACCCGAGGCGGGCGGAGCTCACTGGCCGACCTGAACTCGAGCCACGGCGCGCCACCGGCATCGACTCCCGTCCCGCGCATGTACTCACGCACACGTGCTCGCACACACACGCACACACACCCACGCACACACGCGCACACACACGCACACATGCTCGCACTCGCACACACACATGCTCGCACACACGGACGCGCACACACGCACGCGCACACATGCTCGCACTCGCACACACTCGCACACACGCACGTACACACACACGCACACACACACACACACAATCGCCCCACGCTCTGCGCACCTGCAGCAGCGCCGCCATCAGGTAGAAGACGATGAAGATGGCGGTGAGCGTCGTGTGTCCACCCTGCATGAAGTTGATGGTGTAGAGGAAGACGAGGTGGCCCGGCACCACGAGCAGGAAGAGAACGCGCGCCGACCGCGAGTTCACCACTGGGGGGGGGTCATAGGAGGGGTCGTGAAAGGTCAGGGGTCACAGGTCAGGGGTCGTCGCAAGGGCAATGCTGAATGCTGCTACCACTGCTGCCATTCGTGGTTCAAAACAGCCCAATGGCAATGACTGGAGCACAAAGTCAATCAATCATTCATTGAGTAATTCATGACACCGAGTTGAAAGGTTGCGGCGGCTTAGGCAGCCCTTCACCCAGCAGCAGACTGATCAAGGCCGATGATGATAATTATGACGACTTAAAATGTCTTTCAGGTGAAACGTGTGATAATCCATTGCACTGTTGCACGTTGTGAAATTGCGCTGGAATCCCATTAATCGTTTTCAAGCATCAATGACCGACTGAATGAATCTAAACAGCCCCCCCCCCCCACCCACCCCCAGCTTGCCGCTATATTCCTCGGCCGCGTGTCCTGGGCTGTGCGACGCGAGTTTGAAGTTTCGTCGATGACAACGGGAATATAAAAATGAGGGTCACGCGCGACATCACTGCGCCCAAGTAATGTCACCGCGACTCCCACCCCTGTGCGTTTCGACACGTCAATTCGGGGAAGTTATTAGAGCGCGATAAAGGAACCTGTCACTTTTCACATTCGCGTCCTTTTACTCATTGCACAGCCCGTGTGACACTCAGCCGAGAAAAGAAAAAAAAACACCAACTTAAAAAAAGGGCAGGAAAAGTTTGTATACAGTATACAAAACACAAACATCCCCAGTGTAGCCTTTCAAGAACCGTTGGGCAAGTGCTGATAGTGAGCACCTATTAAGGGTCGGCATGGAACACTTGAAGCCCTGCGGCCAGCACCATGCCCAGCTGCCTTTTGTTTCCCCCATTGACGATGTTTACACATTGCACCGCCGAGTGAAGGCCCAGGGCCGGTTTCAACAATCGGCACCCACGTTCGCCGTGGCCGGGAATTTCTCTCAAGCCGCCGTGTTCGTAGCGCAGCGCACTAACCACGACAGGAAAACTTTCTCACGGTACAAAGACAAAGATTCCCCCCCGTAGAGCTGTTGGTGAGCGCCTATGAAGTCCGGCACGGCACACGAAGGCGGTGGGTGGCCACCACCATTTTACCACGCCCGGGACCGGTTCGGAGATCGCTCGCCACTGATGTTAAGACGCGGTCAGGAATTGAAGTCGTGTCGCTGGGTTCGCCGCATACGGAGCGAACCGCTACGGGAAAACTGCATCGCAGATGTTATCAATCAGATGTTGATTACCCAGCGATATCAGTTGTACTGGAATCAATCACACCCGATGTGAAATGATGGGATGCCAACGTAAGTACAACCTTATTTCACTGGACTTAATTTGTGAAGAGTTAATGTGTTTTTTATTTTGTTCCCGTAAAATCCTTTGCTTGTTGTTCAGCTCTCTGTTGCCACAGAAGCATTGAAACTTACAAGCATTCTCACACCTGGCCCTGAATGGAACACACTTAACCGAATTGTTATTTTACAGCACGGTTAAAGTTGTAGATCGCGGGTGCCAAAAGCGTTAAAGTTGATATTCATCGGCGTCGACTCGCTCAAAATTGCACTGCCATCCGATTGCACCCAGAGTGAGCATAATACGCATTTCAATATTTAATGCGAAAATAAAACAAAACAATTCCCGGCCCCACCACAAACGTACACGGTGATGGAAACACAAACCGTCCCACCGTCTCGACGTGGAAATTATAATAATAATAATAAAAAAATGTGCACACGATGACACCAAAACTAAAAAAGAAATCAAGAGCAGTTAAGTCAAACCTGCACGGGTTATCAATCGTGCGTGCCACTGCGCCCACAACCTGCAGGGATTTACAAGCGGGCGAGCGGGCTGGCGAGTATTTCACTCGATTGATTATAAAGTAGTAAACGTTCGTCACGCGTTACAGTGAGCGCACCGGCCGTGCCGGCGCCAGCTAAAGGCGGTCAGAGGAACACAACACGTCGTTCCTGTAACTAACGTTCTCCTTCCGGGCCCACGGAAGACGCGATTGGCTGTTAAACGCCCTCTTTTTTTCATCACCATTATCATCATCGCGCACGCGCTTAAAAATCAATACGCGTTGCGTACGCGTTCCTGCCCAAACAATGTAATAAATCCGCGGCACAATTAAGAGAACGGCGGAGCCAAGAAAAGCGTTTAATGTCTTTGTGGTGCCCGCACAGCAGACGCACGCTTATATATTACACAAATCGCGGGGTCGCTATTTGTGTCCAACAGCGATGAATTATTACGCGAGAGTCGAACCTGTCATCGAGATTGCCATTTAACGGTTCCCCCGAGATGAAGGCGGAGGGAATTATTGTGCGATGGACGTCACGTTTGTAACCCAGAGGCACTCGTTTATAATATGCGGTCGCCGCTTGTTTTTCGAACACCTCCATTATAAAACGTGGGCCCACCATTTGGAATCAATTCCAGGCTGCGGGAAACAGATTTAAGATGTTGCACGTGTTCTCATCTTAGCAGCTGGAGACCAATTACACATGCACAGAGACTACGTTTGCCCAAGGCGGGCCACAGGTAAATTGGCCTACCTTGCGGTGCGATTGTGCACGCGAGATTACAAATGATCGCGTGACCTTTGAACCAATCAGACTGGAATAAGAATACCAAGGCAAGGAAACCATTTCTATAAGGTCCCCAGTTGTCTGTTGAGCCTCTTTCACACCGTACGTAGCCAACCGTGCTCATTGGAGGTGCGAGGCTGTGCCCATCTCCCCCGTTTAAAGTGGTGCCAATTCTACACTCCTATGGCAGGGACATGTCGATCCAAAAGACAACCCCACTATTGACTTCCCCACAAAGTGGTAGTTATTTAATCGACCCTGGACGGATGATGGGCTGAGTCAACCCGCGACCAGGGCTTGAACTCGGAACCTTCCGATTACGAGCCACTCCCCTCACCACTGAGGCACCCCGGATGATTCCTCTTTCGTGCGTTGTTGTTGTTGTCGTTGTTGACAAACGTGTTGAATATTTGCCATCTGTGCTTGTGCACCACTGCTAAGCCCTGCACCGCCACCGCACGTCTGAATGTGCACAAAGTGCCGTGTGCGATCGTACATATATCTAGCGCGTGTCAACGCCTACTGTATGAATTTTTTTACTGCTTTCGCATTCGATAACGGCAATTTATGATGCAATGGATTTTCTGACGGAACCTTTTTCCCCAACCGCCCCCCGTCCCAGTTCCCTCCCCTCCAAGCCGCCCTCCCACCCCCCCAATTTTCACATTACAGGTTTTACATGGGGTGTGGCTGTGGGGGCGAGGAGCCTACAACGTGAACGCGCGGCATCCCTGACACCTCCTCTCGTTCACCACGCGCGCCACAATCTCCCGTAACGCCCCGGCGCCTCGTTCATCATCGTAATGAACAAACCTCTTCGGCCGCCAATCCTTTCAGCATTAATATATCAAAAGGCTCGTGGAAAATTCCACGTGCACAGAGGGCCGTCAATAATATTCCATCTCTCAAGCCTCGCCGCACGCCCGCCACCCCCCCCCCACCCCCGCTTTGAGAAAGAGGAGAGAAAAAAAATCTAAATAAGAAAATCCCGCCATTGTGTTGTAAATTAGCGTTCAGCACAAACGCACGGCGACCCAATTGCTTTAACCCCGTTGCGTCTTCCGCGTCGTTCGTCGGCGCCGTTCGTTTCGTCCGCCCGGGAAATCGCTGGATCCCGATGTCGCCTGCTCCCGATCGGGCCGCGTCAGCCGCGGTGTGGTGCGTCGGCGACGTGACGGACGGACGTGACGGAAGGGTGTGACGGTGGCCGTGCCCGTCTCGGACAAGCGGCGTTAGAGATCAAGAGGGCGTTGCGGCGACATCAGCGGCGTCGGCGGCAGCGCGCAGGCACAGTCACGACGCATCTCGGCGCTGCCAAAACCCAGTCGTCATCTTAAATAATGAGTCGCGAGCCAAACTCAACGGCCACCCACGGCCCACCAGTGACGACAGCTGCTCAACGTTTCCTGCACGGAATATATGCGTCCGCGTTCCCCCCAACAGCCCCCCCCCCCAACCCCCGCAACACCCACCCTCTGGGACAAATTTCCACATCAGCGGTGCATGTAAATTCCAATTTGTGTGTGGTCTAATGTGAGCTATGCGCTTTTCCGGCACTCCGATTTTAATTTAAAATTCACGGCTGGGCAAGTCAGATGCAAAGGTGCGTGTGCAGAGGCGCGTTTACCTTTTCTCCAATTCGTTTAGAACCGCCAGCAGCTCATTAATTAAGGCTTAGCTTTGGACTGGAGGTGATGCGTTTTTCATTTTCATGGCCCTGTTATTATTGCGCGCCTGACCGCAGCTTAGACACAGTACATCAGGCAAGGGGTTGTTCATTGTGTTTCAGCCCTCGCGTGCTTCAAGGTCCGCGAGTATAATAATAATAATAAAAATAGCGGCAACGAGAATCCGTCACGGGATCGGCTAAAATTGCAGACCTCTGGGTACAATTATTTTGTGACGGGCACGTTTGTAAGCGTGTTTTTTTTTAGTGGTGTTGGGTAAGATTGCCGGTGTCTGTCAGTACGCTGAGGTGTCATTCCCCTGGTGTGAGTCGACTGATATGTCAGCTTGCTGGCGTGCCATCGGACTGGTGCGTCAGCCCGCTGGCGCGTCAGCCCGCCGGTGTGTCAGCTCACTGACGTGGGAGCTCACTGGTGTTGTCAGTTGACCAGTGTGTGTGTGTGTGTGCCCAATTGTGTGTGCATGCGCAATTGCGTCGGCTCACTGGTTTTCTATTCCGCCGGTGTGTCAGCTCACTGCAACGTCAGCTCAGTGTCAGCCCACTATTGTGTGTCGTATGCACGTTGCACTTCTTTCGCACCATACGTAGCCAACCGTGCTAAAGGGAGGCGCGGCGAGCGGAAGTGCAGTAGCTAACGCACAGCGCTGCGGAGCCGGCAACACAAGTTCGATTCCCGCTCATGGCCAATATCGGTGGCGAATATTGTAATCGGTCCTGGGCCTTCCCTAGGTCTACTCAACGTTAAATGAGTACCTGTTGCGGTGTGTAGACATCACCACTGGGCAGTCGGAGGTGGCCGGACGTGCCACGCCGCACCCCTCGTGTGCCGTGTTTGCCTCCGTAGGTGCTACTCGCTCACGGCACTTGCCCCAACAGTCTGTTAAAGGCTATACGGGGGATCTTTGTCTGTGTGCTCACACCAGATTCCACCGCACGGCTCCCCAGGCTTCAGGAGCTGCCAGAGCCATCACTGGGAGCAATCTTGCGCCGCAAACGAGGCCAACGCCACAGCTTATCTGTCCATTTCGCGCCCGATCGATACCAACTGGCCCCCCATCACTCAGGGCCTCCCAGCCACGGGATGAGTGCTTTTTCTGTCATCATAGAAATCGTTATTAGTCAAAAATAATAAAACATCTCACGGCTCCCTTGTCAATCCACTGCTGGATGCAGGCCATCCCCAGGCCATGTCGGTTGTGTAGATTGCCTGACCATACTTCACCATCCTGGCGATTCTGGGCTGGTAAAGGGTGGTGGGGAGGTGGGGGAGGGAGGGGCCACGGACGGATTTCCCTGCACTGTCCTCTTCTGACCACCACGCGGAGCCCGCTGTTGGCTACGGCAAGCACGATCGAGGCTTACCCACCCCTGCTGAGCTTCTCAGGTGTGTTCTGGGTTATGTCCTCAAAGGCTGACATAATATGCCGAAGGAAGAAAAAAAAAACTTCATGAGTCTCCACCCAAAACTGTGGATTTCTCGAATGCAAGAGAGGCCCTGGAAGCACGGGGGATCACTGGGGAGTACGGGGGAGTCGGGGGACACGGGGTCTCAAGGGGACATGGGGGACTCGGGGGACACGGGGGACGCGACTGAAGCGCAAGGCGGCAGGACACTCACAGAGGACACTGGCGACAGGCGGAGGCGGAGCAAGGGCCCCCACAGACCCTTCTGGTCCCCCACGTACCTCCGCTGCAGAATGTGCGGCAGGGCGTGGGGCACGTGGACTTGACCTCGTCCGGCAGGATACCGGGGAGGCTGCGCAGGTGCAGGTAGGTGGAGATGCGGCTCGCCTGCACGGCGACCAGGTTCCCGCCCACACCTGCCGGGTGCGGGACAGACAGACAGACGGCGAGAGAGAGACGGGGCACTGAGCGGAGTCGACCGCCACCCTCCGCCGTGCGTGGGCCAGAGAGGGTCACCGGAACGGAACTCAGGCGTAGCTCGGTGATATCCGCTTCCGTGGGCCATTCTCCGACATGAAGGGTTGCGTATCGGAGGTGGAGGCTCCGCGTCGTGCCGCCGTGACGCTGCCCATGGCGCAATCCGAGTCGGTAGGACAAAAAAAACCAGTCCCGCTCAGCCCCAAGAGAGAAGGCAGGCCGGTCCCTGCTCACCGTTGATGACGGGCGTGAACACGGCCATCCCCGCGAAGTTGGGGTCAGACACGGTGCGGTCGAGGATCAGGCCCCCGATGCTGTGGACCGGACATTCAGGGAGGGGTGGGAAAAGCGGTGAGCAACGCGGCAATTGGCGGTTGGAACTCGCCCGGCCGTGCGACACGCTGACAGCACGGGTTGATAAAGGGGAGCCGATTCGAGGGTAATTTCACCGACGCTTCTACACTGGCAAGACGTCTTGGCGCGAGTACCCACACTTTACCCCACCGCACGCGGCCTGCTCATCGACAGGCTGCGGCGCAGACGTTGCCTATCCTATTAACTGCCGCCCCCGGGAGGCGAACGAATTCCGATTAGGGATTTTTAAACATTTAATTGGTTCTCCGGCCGTGATTGAGCGGCAGAGTGAGTCCATATGTTCCTTTCCATCGCAGATGGGGCCGGAGCTGGGTTTTGGGTGGGAAGGGCATTCTGGAAAGTGGCAGTTTGCGCGCGCGTGTGAAGTTCACCCCGTGACCACGCCAACGCGGCACAACAGACGCGGGCGCTCGGTATCCGCGTTAACGATGGAGATCAATTCAAGAGAACGAAGTGCAATGCACGTTGCCGCTCCCAATTATTTTTTGCAGAAAGCAATTATTTTTGTTAAAAGCCCTATGGAAAGTAAAACAGATCAGACGGAAGTCACTTTTAAAAAAGGTGGCTCATCTCGAGCTGCACATCATAAGGAACAGCACACGTGGCACAGCTTTGAGAATAAATGCTGGGGAAAAGTGAGAGGGTTATGAACAAATATACTTTGCAAAAATCAGCCAGACATTTTGGTTTCAATTATGAAATCGCAGAAACGGTGACTTCCATCTCAAGCGAGCATTTGAGGCGGTGCTCATCTCCTGAGCGAGTTATGGCACTTCCACATTCCTATGGCAAGAGGCGTCTACCCAAAGGACAACAACGGTAGACTTCATCACGAAGTGGTCCTGATTTTATCAACCCTAGAGGGATTAATCAACCCCCAATCAGGGTTTGAACTCCCAACCTTCCCGTTGCGAGCCGCCCGCTCGCTCTACCACCCAGCAAAAAAGTATTCGCGCAAAGTTACGTAACTTAGCATGTTCCAAATACGGAATCGTACCTCTTTGATGATCAATCCTGCAATGGTTTGCTGTGATTTACACATTTGTTTGCACAGCGGTGGCCAGAACACAACCGCCGATAATCGGATAAATCCATCACGCGTCACTTATTTCCGCTTGACACTTATTCGCTTGTGCCCTGAATGCATTTATGACAAAACGTGAAGGCCGTTGACATTTTTATCGTTGTTTGCGGTCGAAAATGGTAGTTCAACGAAGTTGGCTTGTCACATAGAAATTTACAGCAGCCAAATACTCTTAAACGCGCGTTTCTAAATGTGGAGGCAAAAACCAGAGGACCCAGGGAAGAATCCACGCGACCACGGGGAGAGACGCCGCAACTACAAATACACAGACGTCAGGGTAGGGATCTTACCCACGACCTCTTGTATGCTAGGCGAGGTAGTTAACATCTCGCCACCATGGGATGTTAACTACTAAAACACAAACATCTCCGCACGCAAGACAAGCTGTGGGAAAACGAGCTAGGCAGTAATGGTAATGATAAAATAATAATTGTCATAATTAATTAATGCCGTCTACACCCCAGGCCAACACGAAACCCCGGCCGACACGGGCGCCGCCCAAGCGGCTGTCGCGCGCGACAAAAATTGGCAGCGGCCGATTAAAACCGCTGATCAATCCCGATGCTTGAAAGCTTTTAAAGCGCCGTCTCGTTAGGTTGCGCGTGCGGGGGAGAATTCACGAGGCCGGTGTTCCCGTTGACGCGTTTGGTAAGATTAAGCATCATGAGCAGAGAAAGATTTTTTTTTTTATATATATATTTGTAAACCAAAAAATATTTTGCCCAAAAACGTTTGGTTCTCACGTAGCGGTGTCAACATTAAACTGCATCCACGTTATCCGTTTTCTTCTCGTTTTAGCTGATCAATTGTGGAAAGTGTGGTGGCCAGCGACGCAATTATTAGGCACATTTACCGTAGCTTGTTTTTAATATATATAGGCGCTGGATCGGTGGATGTACCTAATTTTTATTGCATGTTAATGTGAAACAGGGCATCGACAGATGTGCCAGCGGCAGGCACAGCGCAGATATGGGTTATGGACTAAAGCTTCAATCCTAATTGGGTAAGATATGCTCCCACGCCTGACTACGGCGATGGGGAGGTGCTCACTCTATTAAGCTGCTTCGCAGCAGCAATCCCCGAAGAAATCAAACCCACGCGCTAACGGCCACGACGCAAAAGAATAAAAAAAAACAGCAAGAAGAACAACCGTAAACGAAAAAAAGAAAAAATCAAACCGACCTTCCTGCACAGTATTGCTGATCGCGGTCCCGATAAAAAAAAAAAATATATTGATTGGTTTCTAAGCGTGACGGACCGAAAATGAGCTTAGAACATAAAGCTCGGCGCAAAATCTATAACTCGTGGTGCCAGAGCAGATTAGAGAGCGCCGCGCGCTCCCGCAGGCCGGATCCCCCGCACGCGCCCGTGCACCGTGGCAGCGATGGCTGCACCTCCGAGTTCACCCTCGCGGCGATTCCCCGACCGCGACCTCCGGAACAGCGAGTCGGCTCGGCACCGGAGAAGTTTGAGAAACTCTGGCACCGAGTGCCGGGGCTGCCGATCTGCCGCGTGCCGCGAGGTCGGAGGGATCGCGAACGGCAAGAAGCGCGATTGGGAACCCGTGACACCGGTGCTGTCATCGTGCCCGGCACGTCACCGTTGGGAACAAGGCCGCGGGAACGGGGCGGGCGAGGAGACGCGTGTGGGCGCGTCCGCCGAGCGTCGTCGCCCCCGACGCCTCGTTTAAAACGAAGCTCCGTGGCGTTACACACGCAGTACGGCGACGTCACGTGACACGCAAGGCATGATGGGGACACCGATCCTGCGGTCGCAATCGCGAATTTTGGCCACCCAGACGTCGCCTTGCGCGCGCTCAATCGTCCGCGCTTGTTTCCAGCCTGCTACGCCCCCTTTTCCATCCGACGGGTTTCTCAGAGTTTACGGAGAGCGTTACGCGGTCGGTGGCCGTGGTGGGATGGGCGTGGGCAAAAACAGCAGCAGTGACCGCCGGCACGTGATTGCACCTGCTGATGGTCATGGCGATGATGACGGGCTCCCAGCCCGAGTAGAGGACCTCGCGTGTCTGCGGGCTCCTGCGTGCCACCATCACCCACAGCGGCGTGAGCACCACGAAGAGGCCGCACACGAGTGGCGACACGAACTTGAACACTTCTGCGGCACGGAGATACGCGAAACACACACGGAACACGCGCGCGTGCGAGGTCAGGTCGGTTCGGGAACTCCCTGGGTAAGCGGCATTGTGGGGGCACCATCGTTACCGCAAGGACCAGCCGCGGTTCAAGGAGAAGACCCCTCTCCGTCACGGCCATCCGAGCGCATCTCACGATGGGCAATAAATTCTGGCTTGTTTTAATTTGTTTGGAAACATATCCTCGTGCGTTATGTTAGTTTGGTTTGCATTTATCTTGCACCCGACGTTGTAGCCTTCATTGATGTTGTCTGCCAAGCCGAGTCGCCCTTGAATATGAGCTTCTTAGCTCCTAATGTTCAGTCCTTTGCGTCTATCCGCTGCTGGATAGAGGCCGCCATATGCTGCGTCACTCATGGGCATTGATTCACCATACTTCACCGCATTGGTCGGCACGGGTTGGCGACAAAGGGGGTTTGTGGCTCCAGGATCCGGGTTCGGATAATGCTCGCCCACCGACGTTAGCCGCGGACGGCAGTTAAACTCGGGTGGCCGGGCTCACAGCGCGGTGCACGCAAGCCGCTGCGCCCCGGCCCCAGTGCCGGATTAAGCTAGTGCGGGGCCTGTAGC
Source organism: Lampetra fluviatilis (assembly GCF_964198595.1). Lineage (NCBI taxonomy): Eukaryota > Metazoa > Chordata > Hyperoartia > Petromyzontiformes > Petromyzontidae > Lampetra > Lampetra fluviatilis. Next base: position 13,611,062 of record NC_136285.1, on the reverse strand, counting down.
ATATCTAGCTACTTTTGCTCCTAGGATAATCTGGCACTGCCCAGCCCTCTCCCTGCCAAGTTGTTTTTCGGATGAAATCCCTCTGGATGCTTCTCAGAACTCAGTCGCGAAAAGAGACTCCAGTCTTAATGGGTTTCTCGTCTGGTTGTGAATAAGGCTTATAAATGCAGGAAACAAGTGTTTTTTTCCAAAAATCCTTGAGGATGTGTGCGTGTGGGAGAGAACGAGAGTAGCAGGGGAAAACCCAAGAATGCGATGTGATCACGTTCAAAAGTATGCACGGAGGCCATCAACTTAGTCAAGTGAAATAAGCATGTTTTTATTGTATTTTTTGCAAATATCAGCTGTGCGTGATTGTGCAAGTTTACACGAGAGGAGGGCTGGTGCGGTGACGAATAACAGCGGCGAATATATTCGAACCGGTCCTGGGCCTCCCCTAGGTTGACTCGGTGCGGTGTGTAAAGGTCAACACTGTGCATGGTGTTCTCCACGCAATGTCTTGTGCGCCGCGCCGGCCTTCGTAGGCCCTCGCTAACCTCTCTCGCCCCAACAGTCTATGTTGGCTATAACAAGGAGGCCCTCTGTGTTTATTTGCGTGAATAATACGATCGCAGAAAATGCATTTGTTGGCAAGAGCAAAGAGTCGATTATACTGTGGGTTAAATAAACAATCGCAGCAATTTTCAGACTCCGTAAAAACACATGACCCAACCAGGCACAAAAAATCGCAAAGTCTAGACACCCATCCAGGCCAATATCAGACCACACATCAAAGCGTAACACTGTCTGAAGTGCTCGGGGCAATTTGCTTACTTAACAAGATCGGCACGGCTCCACTTTCCCAGCAGTTACCCGATGCCCTCTCACGACCGAGCCTCCACCCCGGCAGGAATCGAAGGAAGGCCCGAAAATTTCCGCTCTGTTACTGAAGCCGACCGCTTGCACATTACGCAAGAAAAATGAGCTGCACCCACACCCCCCATGTGCACATTCCTTTTTTTTTTGAAAGCCCGACAACCAATTCGATGCCAATCATTTTTTTTACTCGCAAAACTGTATTATGCAGTGTGTGTTTAACCGTTCGTCAAGGCTGCTGCTTGATGATTCTAACATGGGATTTTTTTTTGTGATGCTCGTAAACTGCTTTTGCGAGGTCACAGTCACGCAGAAGAAAGCGATTCTCGCGGTGCCGGGCTCGGTGAGGCCACAGGAAGGAAACGAATCTGCTGAAGCGTCTAGGGTTTTTTTTCTTCTTTTTTAACCCTCCTGAAACCGCCCACACTCACCCGACCCGGCTCCTGGGACCTCGATGGGCAGAAAGAGCCTTTTGGTGGGATTTAATTCGGGCGAGCGAGCGGGAAGGCTTGTGGTCGCCTCATTTCCGCTGCACAGCTTATGCCACTTACGTCTCATCCCCACACATAATTCGCTTTTGTAGGTGTGCGCACGCGCGCACCCAACCACGCACGTACACACACGTTGGCATCTATGTATGCACGTACAAATACACACGCACGCACACGCAGGCACAAAGACAAAGACCTCCTTTATAGCCTTTCAATGACTGCTGCGGCAATTGCTTTTAGCCAACATGGCACACGTGGGTGTGGTTGACAACATCACTCCCAAGCCGCCTTTGTCTCCACAGGTACTCATTTGATGCTAAGTGGCCCTAGGGGAGGCCCAGGACCAGTTCGAACATCTGCCACTTTTGCTGGCCGTGAGCAGGAATCGAACTCGGGTCACCGGGTTTGTGGCGCAGCGTGCCAACCGCGACACTACCACTCCCCACACGGATTCACATGCACCCACGCACGCACGGACGCACGGACACACACAGAAACACGCCGCCCCTCCCCCCCCCCCCCCCGTAGAATCCCTCCTACGTCCCCGCGCTCCTCTCAAGAGTCCGACCGGACCGACGCCTGCTGGGGGCGGCAGAGGCGGCGGCAGCGGTGGCATGCGGCAACGATTGCGTTCGGCGCTGGTCGTCCCGCAGGGAGGGGGGAGAGCCCCTTTAGTTGGCCGGGTACCCCGGGGGCACGGCCATCGTGGCTCACGCAGCAACGCACCGAATGAGGCGAAAAGTTTTGGCAAAATGTTGCGTATTTTTTCACGCCGTCGGTTGGCGACTCGCGATGGGAGCCGAGCTCCCGCCGTGGCCTGGAATGTTATTTTTTTAATGTACAGTAAATGTCACAAACATGTTTTGTAAGCGTTTACTTTAATGGCTTCCTTATGTGGTTGGTGCAAAGGTTATGGACGTGGAAATTGGTTTGTGTTCTCAATTGAGTTTCTTTTTTTAATGCTAAACGCCACGCGCAACAATTTGTGGTTTCAAAGCGCTCCGTGGTGGAATTCTGACCGAGTGGCTTTGAGCACTACAAGGCTAAAGAATTCTGGGATTGGTGGAAACGTTGGAAATAAAAAAGATTAAAGTCTTTAAAATCCTCTTCTACACATATAGCTGAGTCAGCTCAAGTCTCCTGCAAATCTCTTCACTCGTGTGTGGCCACCCCCACTCCGAGTCTCTCCACTCTCCCCGCCCGCTGTGAAAACAGACGCTGCTCTTCCGTGCCGCAGCATCGAGGCCCTGGTGGAGCGTCCTTCCTCTTGCCTCTCCTCATCTCTCCTGACCCACCGTTCCCATGTCTCCCTTCCTCTCCCCCCATCCATCCCCTTTTATTCCCAATTCTCTTCACTCTTCCATCCCCCGTTCCCTTTCTCATTTTCCATTCATTAAATCCTTGACTCTACTTCGCTTCCCGTTTAAAGTGCTTAAGCAGCTGAATCTCAGTAAACTCAAACGCAAGAACCTAACCGTTTCTGCTTGCTTATACGAGTCGCATGTGGTATGTTTGCCTTGGACATACATTGCCGACGTGGACACACAAACAAAGCAAACCACGTGGGTTTACTAAGCAATTGCCTCCGGTACGACGGCTGCGTGAACATCGTTCACCCTAATCGGCCGGTTTGAAAAAGGTAAAATATTGTCGAGGCCTAAAGGTCACGACCCCGAAAGTGAAGGGGGGTCAGCGGAGGTTGCCGGGGAGATGGGACACGAGACATCGAAGGTGACGCGGCGGCCGGGGGATCGATATCCATAATTTGATGCGATATTGGAACGTCCAGACGGACGTCAACGCTGCACGGCGACGCTAATGCATCGCATCGTCCGGGCGGGGGCACTGATGCACGCTGTCAGACGGAAATGGCACAAACTGCTACGATGATGAAAACGTTAAAGTAAGAGGGCAGAAACTCGAACAAATAACGGTGCCCAAAATATCATCGCCATCACCAGCGGCGACAACCTGCACACCCCCCCCTGCCGGATGAAGACCTCCCGATGTCGCCCCCACCCCTCCCCCACGGCCTTGTGATGCCAAGATGGTTGATATTTTCTCCATTTACGTTCGAGCCATTATTTTTCCCCGTCGCCTATTTGGAAAACATTTTCCACGACCATAAAGCACAGCAATTGGGAGGTGAATTGTGACAGCCCTGCTTAAGATCCATACGCTAGGGGCAATTCCGAAGCTTACGGACCGGTGCCGCGGCGGGAATCAAACCGTGGTCTCTACATGCGAGCCGGCTCGGAGGCGAGCGTGTCACAAAACCCGGGGGGGGTCCTTTCCCACAAAGGCAGCAGACGACCGCTGCTCCGGTGTTGCCAACTCCTGAAAGGGGGAACGTTGCCAAGCGGAACATCAAGAAGTCGCTTGACGCAACGAAATCAACCATCTAAAGCGGTCAAAAGCATAACTGGGGAATTCACTACGTTTTTTAAGACGTCGTAAACCGATGCGGGACGCTTAACACGCGCGGGGAGTCGCTCCCAAAAGCGCATCGTGCCCTCGTCGCAGAAAGTCGCTCGATTTGCCTTTAGTCGCTTTAAGCAACAACAACAAAATTCGTCGCGAGGAGGAAGTCGCTGCTGATCTGACGACACAATTCGCTGCGTTGACAAAGCTGCGGGCGTACACAGGCAGCAGGCAAAGCGGGCGGGGAGAGCTGCGGGCGGAGTGAGTGCGACCTCTCGTGGCGACACCGCGAGACGCACAACTCCCTCGGCCACGCCACTGCATTGACGCTCGCTGGGTCGTCCCTCTTGCTGTGCTGGCTGTGGGCTGTTGCAGCCCTATGCTGCTTGTGACGCGCGTTCTCTCTCCCAGACGCCTGTGACGTATCCACGCATGGACGTCGAACTTCTTTCGCAACGTACGTAGCCAACCGTGCCAATCGGAGGTGCGGAACACCATAAAAATATCCTAAATTGTCATTTTTTTAATTCTTCATTTCCCTCTCATGCTCCTTGGTCCTGGAATGAATTACAAACTATTTTTAAACTGGAGAAGAGGGTATCACTGTCCGCTTTCAAAGCTCTGATAGATGAAAATGTCATTGACCGTTGTAATTGTTTTAAATGTTTTATATTGTACTATTTCGCATTGTGTGTGTGTATGTGTGTGAATCATTGGGGAGCGGTAGTGTAGCGGTTACCGCACTGTGCTACAAACCTGGCGACCCGGGTTCGATTCCTGCTCACGGCCAACATCAGTGACGATTATCTGAACCGGCCCTGGGTCTCCCCTAGGTCGACTCAGCCTCAAATGAGTACCTGGTGCGATGTATAGACATCGCCACTAGGGAGACAAAGGCGGCCGGGCGTGGTGTTGGCCACCCACCCCCTCGTGTGCCGTTCCGGCCTTCATAGTTGCTCGCTAACAGCACTTGCCCCATACAGTCTGTTAAGGCTATACGGGGGATCTTTGTCTTTGTATGTGCGTGTGTATGTGTGTGGTGATTTCTTTTTGCCGGCTTCTTGCCAGGTCCCCCTCGCAAACGAGGTTTTTAATCTCGTTAAATAAAGGTGAAATTAAATCTTGTTTTTTTTTTCATGACGAGCCTCGTCCGTGCCGCGTACCTATATAGCCGTAGAGTTCCCTGCTGATGCCAGCGAGGAGTGACAGCGTGATGAGGTCGCCCAGGCTGGCTGCGATGGGCGTCGCTACGTTGTCGGGGTTGATCCCCACCTTCTTGGAGCCCACGATCACCCCCACCATGATGAGGCCTACGCGCAGTCCGAGCCGGCGACATCATCGCTATTATCACCACCAGTCGTCATCGATCATCATCACCAGTATCAACAATCATCATCATCATCATCATCACAACCACTGTCATAATCATCTCCATCACCAGTGTCTGAAGTTTCAAATCTGGCCTTTCTCAGCAGCTTACAAAATATCCCAATCCGATCTAAATCAAAAGCATTCAGCATCTGTGAAGAAGTCCTAGGGGCAGCAGCATCGAATGACAACTTTAAAAAAACCCTGACGACCTGGGTGAGTGAAACTATAGCGGACGGCGGCTGGGTGAATGGGTGCGGCTGGGTGAGCGCGCCTTTTACTAGATTCCATCACAGCGCATGGCCGGTCGGGCCGAACCTAGCTGGGCTTGCGGGGCAGGCCCTGGACGGACGGAAGGTGCTACAGAGACAACAAATGGAGCCCGCTCGATTTCCGAGCTGACTGCCTGATGATGCTCCAAGCAGTTTGAGCACAAGGTCGCTTTGTTGATGTTAAATTCTAATCCCAAAAAGTCTTCAACCACCGATCAGGAGCAGCATCATGAGTCAGAATTTGATTAACACATAGCGCACGTAAATAACATCTTTGTAAACGTAACAATTTTGTCCTGTGGTGGTGGTGGTGGAGTTAATGACAAGAACCTTGGCATGAAACCACTGCCACGCGGCCGAACCCAAAAACATCCATCGGAAGGAGCGGGTTCCATCAGTTATCTCTCAGTTGATGGTCAACGTTCGAAGTGAGGACCACGATCCTCAAAGGAATGGCACTGTCCCTGTGGCCACCCCTGTGGCCATCCCCCCCCCCCCCGTCCCCTGTGATCCGTGGATGAAACAAATCACCCGAGACATGCCGGCGTACGGCAGCCAAGAGCAGTTCATGCGCACGCTGTCGCAAGAGGTCACACGTTTGGGGCAACGGTCCTCCGCTGACTATGCGTGATGAAGGAGCTAGGTTAGCGCAGGATGGTGGGCCTGGGAGAGACGCGGGGGAGACGCGGGGGAGACGCGGGGGAGACGCGGGGAAGACGCGGGGGAGAGGCGGGGGAGGGTACCCAGAATGAGGGAGGCGACGAACGCGGTGGCGACGCTGCTGGCGCACAGCAGCACGGCGTGGTGGAGGTCGAAGTTGCCCTCGGGGATCCAGCCCATGATGACAGCGGCAATCGCCGCCAGGAAGCCGACCACCGTCGCCTGGACCTGTGGGCTCACAACGACGTCATCGAGTCAACCCGACGCATCACTCTCGTTTGAAGCAGGACGCGACCTGAAAATAAACCAGATAGATATTTGATTATGGGCTCTTAAAGAGATGCACACCCAAGCTGCAAGTCCCAGCGTTCTCAAATATCAACGTGAAGCTTCACCAAAGAGTAATAAGAAGGGTTTAGAGGAGTAAATAACACGTGTTGTTGATCGTTTCGTTTTTCAGCCAATTAATGAGTGTTTATGCATGCGAGCGGGCCACACTCATTCCCCGAACAGATGGAAACAGGAGGCGATTAGTCCACTAGCTGTGCCGCCTTCTCCCGGCGAGCCAGTGTACAACGCCCACGGGAAGGGGGAGTCTCGCAACATCTGTGCACCGATCCGCCAACCCTCGAGCGTGCGTAGCCACCACCGCTCAGGCGAGCTGACAAAAACCTAGCGAATGAGCAATCGCCAGCGCGCGGTCGATTGTCGCTGGGAAAACCACGCTCGGAGTGGGGGGGCCTGCTCGTCGCCCACGCTACGTTTGCGGGCCTGCAGAGGGCACCCAGCTTATCGGCCTACGAGCCCCCCAAAGACGTCAACAGGATGTCGGGCGCTTACGCAGCGAGCGGAGGCTAAACGGGGGGCAGCGCGCGTGGCGGCGGGGGGCCGCCGATCTCTCCCACCTGGATGAGCGCCAGGTTGCTCGTGATCATGCGCCATTGCTCCGGGGCAGAGTCCATGTGCCCGATGTTGGCCTGATCACGGTAGACGCACGGGAGAGAGGGGGGGGGATGGGGGGGAGAGTCAGGAGAGGCCACGACGAGCGTTGACGGTGCCGATAAACGACGTCGCAGCTGTCAACGCAGCGAGGCGAAGCGTCTCCGCCGTCACTAGGGGGCTCCAAAGCACGGTGGAGACATTTGCCACCAAAAGCACGATCGCGAACCTGCGGAAACCGTGGATTAATTTTACCCCAAAATTTTTAAATTGCCGCACCCAGCTCACCACACCCAGTACGACTCTTGCTACAGCTGTGGCGACTAGTCACGTGCCACCTACTGGAAGGAACCACAGCCTTGGTGTGGCTATCCTATAAACGAAATCATGACAGCACTTGCAGTGATGGACGACGGCCCGTCATCGGCGCCACTTTGTAACCGAGGCGCTGGCGGCTTCCGCTAAAGGGGGCCGATGTCGTCACGGCGCAATCGCCAGCCTCCGTCGCGGTCCACCTCGATCGCCCATCGCCACCGCCGCCTCATCGTGCGAGATCCGCGCCGGTGTCCCGAGGCGCGTAAACCACGCCGCCTTAATCCACCCGGGGACGCCGAATCTCGATTCGCGGACAACCCGCCGCCGCGACCTTTGCCGGCCGTATCGCTTCGTATCCCCGCGAGAGCGCGTCGCCGGCGCGGCGGCGGTCACACGAGCACACGCGCGCGCGTCTCTATTGACCGCGCGAGCAACGAGGCGCGGCGCAAATGTTTGCTTTGCACACGCGCGGCGAAGCCGTCAGCTGCTTGGCAACCGCGGGGGGCGGGGGGGGGGATGCAGCGGTGGCAACAATCGCGGCAGCGCTTCCAATAAATAAAGGATTAGAGAAGGGCGGAGGACGGTGTTTTTCAGAATATAAAAATCGGCTTTTCTCCAATATATTCTTATTGACCAACACGGCCGATCTCAAGAGATCTCAGAAGCGAAGCAGATTTTGAGCCCGGACAGTGCTCGGATGGGTGACCGCCACGCGCAAACAGGTTGTCAAGACGGCTGAGGGGTTACGAGGGCGGCTTCGGCAAAATCGATCGCTGTCCTGTACTTCTACGCTCCCACATCCATGCTCATAGTCTTCACATACCCACACTGACCGGCACAGATAAGTGCGGTCAAATAACCCAAAACACCCCGCACGGTAGAGGAGAGATCCCTGGCAATTGATGCCTCCTTTGCAAAGGGTGTGTATGCACGTAAGTTGATCCTCTTTCGCACCGTACGTAGGGTGTCGACTTGTCATAGGAAGCACACGGCACCGTACGTATTCCCGCTGTGCCGCTATATCTCTGACCCTGCCACTGAGGAGGCGAAAGGCCACGTCGACTAGAAAGCCCTCCAGCATCACAGTGCACCACCTTGTGTCAGGGTCCCGAAAGAAGCCCTCACAGAACCAACTGTGGTTATAATAAACATACATTAAACAAAACATTATACAACAGCGTCATTCGTGCCAAATGCATCTCAAAACGCAGTACAATAATTATGTGAAAGGGCTAAATGCTATTTGTAACAATTATTCAGTGAAGGAAGACCCTCGGCAACTAAAGGTAATCAAAACAAATAAAGAAACGGCATAAAAACTAAAGGTATGCAACAACAACAAAAAAATAATAAATTCAATCGGCATCGTCGGCATCCTCACTCGGGGCATAACCTTTCATAAACCCTGAAAAGAAAATTAATTACACGTCAAGCTCACCTCAGAGCTCAAGGGTGCATGTGTCGGGGAGGAATGGAGTGGGGGGGGATGGATCGGAGGTGGGGGGTAAAGAGCGGGGGTGGGGGGGGTGTTGTGTAGTCATTCACGGCCGGGCTGAGACCATCAACGTGAGAACCCAGTTCAATCACGGGGCGGTTGAAACACGGAATCAAACGGCAGGGTCTCAGCAGCGGCTGGCTCGCAGCTCTGATTTGGCATCGGCCACGCGAGTCACAGGACCACCTCCTCAACGGAGGGAGGGCATTGGACGAGCGAGGCATGAAGCCTCCCAGAGTCCCCCTCTCCCATCCTGGATATCGAGAAAAATGCCACGGCAATAGCTTCAGGCAGTACTTGGCACGCATGCGCGGGTGACCAGTCTGGCTCCTGCAAACCACTCGGATGGGTTTGTTTCTTTTAATAATATCTAAAAAGTTATAAATATATAAAGGGTGCAGCTCTAGAATTGGTTGCTCATGCTACTACTGCAAGAAGGGCCTCTACGAGAGGGAGGTCTGGAGTGCCTCTCTAAAGGGCATTTTGGTGCGCTCTGCCATGCTGGCCAGACGTCTTGGGAGAGGTGGTAGCATCCACACTTTACCCCACCACACGCAACATTGCTAGATTTGAAGCTTTCGTGACTGCAAGGATTCATACTCTTAGGTTTTTCGGTAAAGTCACGTAGCTAAAAATAATAATAATAAATTAAAATAACTCAATTAAATCACGACGTTTCAAAAGCAACACAAGCCTCCGTCATCAGGTGTAACTGTTGCTTCCGAAACGTCGTGATTTAATGTAGTTATTTTCATTTATTATTATTTTTACACACGCAACCTGTTGACCGGCTAACTGTGGCATACCCCATTCATACCGCTGGGGGGGACAGACGTGCATATCTGGTTCCAGACATGCGTTCATATTTACACGTGATGATAATCCACTTCGTTGAGCTATCATTTGTGGCCAGGTCGCTCCTGAACAAGAGCTACATAGCTCCGTGGGCCTTACGTGGAAAAATAAAAAATAGTTTATAGTTTAGTTTTAGACCGGCATGCTAACCATCACACCACCGCGGCGAGATCCGCTTGATACATGTTACTTTGAATAATTGTTTTGGTGTTGAAACATTTAATTATTGTTTTATTCTTTAATTACTCGTAATCCACCAAGGCAGTATATTTGTAGATATTTTGTGTACTCTGCTGCATGGCTCCACGTGTTTGCAGAATGCTGTTGCCTCTGACACTGCACCACTTATTTAACAGGCTGCGCCAAATTATGTGAGTCAGGGAAGTTGAAACCAGTCCAAGGTTTTTCTCCTTGAAACACAAATGCAGCTGAAATGTAAATTCAGCCGGAATAAGTGCACAGGCTGAGTGGTCCAAATGTTATTTTATTGCACTTTTTGGCGACTACCTTAACTGCATATTCATTATTTAACATGCTTGCTTTAAAACAAATTACGATACAATTAATTTCAACAATTAATATAATTTATTTTCGTTCACCGCAACTGGCCCCTACGGTCTCTGAAAGCCTACAGCGAAATCAATTAGCCAACCCTTTTTTTACTCCGGTTTATGTCTCAAACTATTGGGGCAATCCTTGAATAGAATTCACCGGTTTTCAATTGGGAAAGTCGCAAACATCAACGCAACTTTAGAGTACATCTTGGTTCATCTCGGTTCATCTCGGATCATGGCCCCTCCCACCCCACCCAACCTTAACATACGGAAGCATTGACAAGAGGAAGTCGGCTGCGAGGGCGCAATCCCTACCGCGGTGGAGAGGCGAGACGCCAGGGTCATCTCGAGGTTCCCCTTGAGGCCCAGTAGGGCCGGGACGAGGATGAACACCTCCTCCACGTGCTTGAACACCGGCCAGTGCTGCACGCACGCACACACGCACACACGGGGGGGAGGGGGGGGGGGCAGCGAGCACGCACACACGCGCTCGGTGACAACGAGCGGGACACACGAGCGCAAACAATCGGCGGCACCGCTCCGGCCGGCGTCCGCAGCGCAGCACACAGGAGGAGAGGAGCGTGATTTGTAAAAATTATCGCAAGTAATAAACCCAAGCCAGACGATTGCCAATTACAGTGTGAATGTGAATTAAATTACGACACTCAATTACTGAAATGCGTTCAATTATCTCGTTTAATTTTTTTTTGTAAGCTTGTTAATCGGTGGGGGGGGAAGAGGCGGACAGGTTGAATGTCGTTTCTTTGGGTCTGATAATGAATCGGTCGTAAGAATGTGTGCTCTATGAACAGAGACAGGCCACATGAACAGCCACAACCACGGTGCTATGATAACGGCGTGAATACCAAACGCACTGAATTATTATTTCTTATTAATTGTGCCACCCTCTTGGGAGAACAATGCACCACCAAAAATCCTGGGTTCGAATCGAAGGGAGCCGCCCATGACTAAAGAGTTCTCCCACGCAGAGAATCGATGGTCTAGGCACGGTCACAAATAACCGCTCAACAACAGCGTGGCGTTACACGTATCGTGTGTTTCGTTTCACTGAATTCAGCCGATTTCAGCTATAAGAATTGGAAATTGGATCAGTTTGCTTTCGTTGGCATAAAGGAAATCGTCGAGTGGCACTTCAGTTCAGTGTTTCTCAGAGTGCGGGCCCAGGCACAGCGGTGATCCGCGACAATCCTCCAGGTGGACAATAGTAACAATGCTTATCATACCTTTTGCTTCAGACATTACTTCATATTTTACTTTAGATATGCAAGGGTAAACTACCCTGATTAAACTACTCTAACTCGAAATGCTCCACCCCCTCCAAAAAAAAAACTAAAACAGGCGCTAACATTTTTATGATAATTTTTTTTTACCCTTCTATCTGGCAACAAAACTGACACCTTTTTAACAAGGAGTCATGTTTGCATAGACCACAATACCTGCAGTCATAATGCAAACAAAGAACATAACTCTGATAATGTATGCACTGTCCTTGAAGTCGATCGGTCCACACCCAACTTCAAGGACAGTGCATACATTATCAGAGTTATGTATTTTGTTTGCATTATGACTGCAGTCAACACTCCCCCACATGCGCAAAGAAAATGAACCCCCGTATAGCCTTGACAGACTTTTGGGGCAAGTACTGTTGGCGAGCACGTATGATGGCCGGCACGGTACACGTGGGGTGGGTGGCCAGCACCATTTGTCTCTCCAGTGGCGATGTCCACACATCGCACCAGATACTCATTGAGGCTGAGTCGATCTAGGGGAGGCCCAGGACCGGTTCAGATAATCGTAACCGGTGGTGGGTGTGAACGGGAATAGAACTCAGATCGCCGGGTTCCTAGTGCAGCACAGCGCTAACCACTACACTACCACTCCCCACTGGCACACACACACACGCACGCGCGCCATGCACCGGGCTATGTATAGAGACAGCCAGCTCCGTGTGGGTTGCACGGCCGCTTCGTCAAAATGAACGCGACGCTCGCGGGTGGTCGGCACCGTGCGGCCCGGCAGGGCGCCAACGGCTGCGCAGGACGCGGCGACGAGAAAATCTGCGAGGACGCCGCTGCTCGCCGACCGCTACGCGGGCTCGCTGTGCGCACGCCGCCGCGCCGCGTGTTGCGAGGGCGACCGTAGGCTCGCTCGCTTGTGCGCGCACGGTCGCGGATGTAACGGTATAACCCCGCCACCGAGATTGAGTTCATTTTGATTCGTTGCACGGATGGTCCTGTCGAATCGGTTGCCCGGCTGTCTCGCGAGGGAGATTCCTCGTGTTGTGAGCACAGCAGCAGCTGCATATCAATCGAATAGAGTTTCATTGGTTATGTTTCAGGATGATACTTGTTTTATTTACACGCACAACTCTGTTGTCAATCGACTCCTGGATGAGGGCCTCCTCCCAAGCTGTGCTGGGCATGGGGGTTATTTGACCCCCGCACCGGTCGGTACAGGTTGTTGTTGAAGGTTGGGGGAGCACAAACCAAAGTACAGTACAACAATCGATGTTGCTGCACCGCTCTTTACTCCTCACGACTCAGTTTAGTTGAACGCCGCTGGGCTGCCTCGAGCTCCCTCGAGTTGCAGGCCCCTTCTGCCAACGGTGGCTTGAGCACGGCAATTGCAGGGCTGCGCCTTTCCCTCTCACGCCAGCATTCCGATAGACCGCCGACCGCCGCTCGGCTTTGCTCCGGCTACGTACTAAAAGCGATTGCGCGCGGGAATAAAGCAAACAGCGACACGGAAACCGCTATTCATCTTGCCCCCAAACAAGCCAAGTGAGAGAGCCGATCAATATCTGCGAGGACGCGGCGCAATGTGGGGACGCCCCGACCGCTGAGCGAGCGAGCGAGCGACGTGCGACTCGCGCATTGACCCGACTTGCTCTGCCCGTGGACGCGAAGCCGCTCTCTGCCACGTCTGCCCACTTTTTTGCCAACTCGTTCCCGATTCATTCCGTCTGCCAAACGGCAGCTGCCTTGAAAGACGTTAAATATTAAATCATCGAGTTCCCTTGGGCGTGCAGATGTCGGCGTTGAGAACGTTCAGAAGGGGAGGTGGCCAGGTAGGTCAGAGGTCACAGCGCTGAGCTGGTACAGTTGAGATCCCGAGTTTAATGCAGGCAACTGGGTTTCATTACAACCCGAGTTCAAATCAAGGCAGCTGCCTATAATTATTAAACTGGGTTCTCAAGTGTAACGCGGAAGTGGTTTCAGCCCCGTCACCAGTGATCGTACAAACAGCACCATCACAATCAATTTGGTCTCGTGCCGGAGAATTGCAAGCATTGCTTTGACTGTCATGCGATGAACACTGCTGTGCCCTGCCACAGATGGCAGTGCCTCTTACTGCGTGCACCAGAGGTCACTTGAAGGGATCTCAGAGGTAGCTCTGTGATATCTGCTTCCGCGGGTCGTTCTCCGCACCGCCGTACGAGAGTTCTCAATTGATGCTTTCACTCATTGCATGATGCCGCGAGCGAAATCAGGATAGAAATGGGGGAAAAGCCAACAACAAACATGAACACACGGAATAAAAAAAATGATATTTCAACAACAACAAAATTGTATCTCATTGTTTTCATCTTCATAGGTTGTGCTAAATGTTTCAATACAATTGTGGGTCCGGCAGTGTCTCATGTATGGCTGTTCTCCATAATACTCGGTTAAGCAGCGACGTTGATCTAACAGGTGACACCCTACTGGGGAGGCTCAGGGATGAGAAATGGACACGGGGGGTGGGGGGGTGGGGCGGCTTTCTCAAATAAGCGCCAACGCAAAACCCTGATCCCATCTCCCGCCAACGATTGATTAGACGTATTTCCAATGTTGGTTATTCAATGAAGCTCATTATTTATTCACGTCCTTTTATAATTCTGCACGGAATTCTCTTGTTATTATTCACAGGAAATGGAATAACACGAGCACGTGGGCACGCACAAAGACAAAGTTCCCCTTGTATAGCCTTTAACAGGCTGGTGGGGCAAGTGCCGTCACGGCACACGAGCAAGTTGGTTTGGCGAACCCCATGCCCAGCCGTCTTTGTCTCCCCATTGGCGATGTTTACACACCGAACAAGGTACTCATTTAAGACCTAGGGGAGGCTTAGGACTTGGTTCAGATATTCGTCACTGATGTCAGCTGTGAGCGGGAATCGAACTCCATCTGCCGGGTTGGTGGCGCAAACTGCTAACCAGAGCCACAGCTCATCTCGGGCAAACATGCACGCCCACGCACGCGCACGCATGCACGCGCACGCACGCCCACGCATGCACGAGCACACAGACACACGCACACGTACGCGTACGAAAGCACGCACACACACACACACGAGCGTACACGCACAGGCGATTAGGTTAATCCCTCTCATGTGGGATGAGGAGGCACCATTTGCACCCGCGTGCCCAAAGCCGCGCTAGCCCACGTGGAAATCCACCCCGAACCGCCCGCTCGTTACACAATCGCACGCCTTCGCGAGAGCCAACCTGATCCAGAGCCTGCGGATACCTTTCCCGGCGCTCGTAAACTTTAAACGCTCGCCGATTACGCAGCTGTCAGGCGATGATCTTTCTCCACTCGGGGTGTTTTCATTTTGTTTGTCCACGCGTCCCAACTCGGGCGATGAAGGCGGATCGCGGAGTAGTGGCTGACGACCTCGCCGGGAGACCGTTATCCACCGTCATTAAGATAATGTTTACAGTGCTCCGTCAATCCACTACCACATGTCGGCTTGCCCGTGGCGTGCTCGGTCAAGGACCTCGTTTGACCATACTTCACCACGCAGCCGCTGCGGGTTCATGAACGGTGGATCGTCGGACCGATATTGCTCACCACTAGTGTTAGCCATAGCTGGGAATCGAACTCAAGTCGTTGGGTTCATAGTATATTGTCCTAACCACTGTGCTGCTCGTACAGCCCTGTTATAATAACAATATGAATAATGTCCTTTATTTACCGAGATACGCCAAAGTGTCAAGACCCTTAATCAGGCGCGCGCTGCTGGGCCGTTCGGCCAGTTCCACTCATGAGTGATTGGCAAGTGCGAGGAAATCGCAGAACCCCGGAGAAGATCCACACATACGTGGGGAAACACTAAAAAGGGATAAAAACCAAATGTATTATTGTCATCACAGATTTCCCCAACAAATTTTATCCGATTGAGCGGCACTCGTTGGAAAAAAAGACGCGAACTGGAAACGGGGTAAATATTTGTCAATGGGCTCTTGCCCGGTTAAGAGAAGGACATGTGACCCGGCAAAGCGATGAGAGCGTAAGTCCCGTGGAACATCGCGGACGTGGCAATGCCACAACACGCACCACGCGGCAGCTTAGCGCCACCGCCGACGCCACACTTGATCCCCTGCCAAAAGCAGCCGCTGGCGCCAATCGCACGGCGAAACCTTCCGATCGATACGAGATACCGCTCCGCGTGCCGGCACGCAGCTACGGGGCGAGGACTGTTCTCCCCTCTCTACCCCCCCCACCGCCCCCAACCACGCAAGCAAAACTCAGACAATTAGCAGTCGGCAAACGCTCGCAATAGACGACGGTGTACAAACAAGCGAGTGAGAGTCGATGTTACGTAACAGAGCGGTTCGTTAGGCACGGAGGAATTTTATCAGTGTGCCGCTGCAGATGTAAGCAGGATTCCAATTTATCCAAATTCCAAAATTAGCCACAAGTTGCTAAACTGGGCCTATACGTGACAATCATTGCTCCCCTACGGGCAGACTAATGCCCCCAGGTCACTCTTGCAAATGAGACTTCATCCTAGTATCTTGAATTCTCAGCTGGTTAAACAAAATGAACTTTCAAACGAATTTTATTTGACACCGCATATGGTTTTCGGCTGGCGAGACAGAGAGAGATGCAGATGACGAGTCTCAGAAGTTATTGAAGTTTTACGAATTTTTCATATGTTGCATTTCACCCATTGATTAATCTTTTTCTTGATTCAAACACTTGGCGCAGTTCTGCGGCTCACACCGCCCCCCCCCCATCAAAGCGATGACTGAGTTGTCATTTGAGGTGGCTGCCTGCATAATCTCTTCATAACCGAGGCCAATAAAAACACATGAGATCATTTTTTTCTGCACGGAGAGAGGGGGCAGCAATAAAAAAAAACGAGGCTGGCGGGCGGAAGTCACGTAATTGTTGATGTCAGTCGCAGTTTAATATTTATTTCGATTTTACGAAGGGCGTGCACCACAAATTGATGGATACACCTGCACGCCAGTGACCGGTTGTTTTATTTTAATGAGGGCGCTTGGGTAAACACATCGCGAATAACCCGATAACCCACGCCACGTGGCCGCACAAGCCACTGAGCAAACAGATGAAAGGGGGGGGGCGGTAACAAGAAAACGTCAACCGTTCGCAATATATTCTCGTTTTTTTCCTTCAAGTTATTGTCACCGTCCCTTGTGCAGCTTTTAACTGCGCGAAAGGTTATGGCGGCAAAAGGAATGCTTCACGGTACGCCCACTGGAATTTTAGGAGGCTAGGCAGACGATTTTTTAGGGATGAGTAATGCTGAGAGTTTTATAAAGCGATTAAAGAGTATTGCCCTCTTCAAACCAGAGGATGAGATAGAGGGCCCGTTGAGGCGCGTGACACATTGCCTCTTTTGCGAGGGTGGCCTACCTGGGTCACACCAGGTTAGAACTATAAAAACAATGGTCACCATTTTTTTAATCCCCTGTCCTTTCCAAAAAAAAAATCCTCTCCCACAATTTCGAATGTCAGGGCATTGTTTGGAAGAAAACCGCAGGACCCACGTCCATTTTTTTTATATGCGCATCACAGCGGGTGAGATATGCACCGACGATTTAAAACCTTCTTATTTTCGGCACACCGGTGTGCTGCTATACTTTAGTCGGTGTCCATGGGCGGTAGGAAGAGGCGTAACCCCCCCCCGTCCACCGCCCCGTCCCTGTGCCGCTATTCCTTTTAATTAGGTGATAACGCGGGGCGACGCGGGGCGACACGGAGCTCGCTGGGTGAGGTCGCGCCCGACCCTGCCAGGCCACATGTCTTTGTTTGCCTGACAGCAGCGGTGGTTTATCTGCCGGTCACCCGCCCGACCGCCCGCCCGCCGCTCTCTTCCTATTTTGTTAACCGCGCCCGGCACGTGCGCCCGGCACGTGCGGCCTGGCCCCGGCCAACAACGTCACCGGGGGCAGCAACACCCACAACAGCCGCAGCAGTGAAACTTTCCTTTGTTCAATTCAGATCAGTTTTACTAAAAAAAATTATAATGATGATAATAACTTACAGCCCCCTTTGTCAATCCACTGCTGGATGAAGAGATCCCCACGCCGGTGTCTGCGCGTTTTGTAAAGCACGTTGATCGGCAATGGGTATATTTATCAGGCTCGGTTAGTGAGTTAGTGGACGTCTTCAGGCATCGCCTAGTGAATATCTGAGATGATGCCGGCCGAGAATGGAGGGCGGCAGTGGCGTCTCCGATGCACTAAGCCTACCCCGGACAGTATTTCAGATTACTTTAATTCTCCATTGATTTTTTAAAATATATTATTATTGGTAGTGAAATTTCAATCCCACTCATAAATATGTATTCCGCCTAAATTCCAAAGTAATTAAAGTTGACAACCGTGGCCGCTTGTAAGTTTGTGCGACTACCCATAAATATGTTTAGATGCCAAATATGCAAGTGTAAATCCTTAAGCGGATTATCGACTTACAGCTTCGGACCAAGCAGAAGGAATGTTCGCAATATCGCAAATTTCGCGTAATCGTTTTTAATTGCTAAATATTTGTTTGCAGAAAAACACGACGCGTCCAAGGGCGAAAAGTGGCACGCGATGGGGTTCAAATGTTTTAATCTTGGCCGGAGATCCGGAGAGCCAGCGATCCCCGGTCATGTAGTTGGGGGAGATCAAGTGCTGGAGCGAAAACAGTCGATGCTTGGAATGGCAGAGGGCAGTAGAAGAAGGGGCAGACCACAGATGAGGTGGCTGGATGAGGTGGACAGAGAGCGACAAGTTAGACTCTTCCTGAACTCCAAGAGAAAGCGGTGAACGGAAGAAGAAGGTGGTGGTGGTGGTGGAAGGCACTGGTCATGGACGCGTCTCCAGAAGTCGGAGGGTGGTGACAAGGTGCAGCGACCCCAGTGGCCGTGAGGGTTGCGCAATCCGCAAGCACGCTTGGGAAGCAAAGCGAGGAACTCGCAACGGCTGCTGCGGCCGGCGAGAAGAGCGATCGCGCGATTGCTACACGACCCGTCGATAAAATCGCAAGGCGGAGATTCACGATAAAGCGCGTGGGCGACGCAGATCGCATGACCACATCGATAACCCGTGGGTGATGATAACCTGCTCACACCGCAGCTGAGCGTACAACAGTGTGTACCAGCCCGACTTACAGCTGGCGAAATGTTTACACTTAAAGAAGGTCTCAACAGCCTCTTTGTTGCACTGATCCCCGAGTGAAGATTTCACACCCCAACGCGGATCTAAACGAGCCAGCCCCGGCCCCGACGCCGACAGATTAACCCCGTGCACTCCTACTTACAATCACTGCGACCGCACAACACAAAGCGACGGCGACAGAGTGTCGTGCCGACGGAGCCAATTTCTAGGGTCCCCACGGTGTGCCCGGTGGTTAAACGTGCCACGCAGTGAACCTTGCAAACCCGAGATCGATTTCCGGCCACGGTTATAGCATCAGTGGCGAGTGATAACCGAACCGGTCGTGGGTGTTCCCCGTTCAGCGCGACCTGCACGGACCAACTTGGACAAGAAATGTTCAAACAGCCCCTATGACGGACACGGCGTGGGCGAGGCCTTCGTGCAGAGGTAGATGTACTAAGGGCTGTACATGGCATGCACTTTCCATGACCGTAGCACGTCACGTGGGTGTAAATATGGATTGATGTTGAACACAAAGTGCATCTCCCCTCATGCCTGACAGTGGGATCATCATCTTCATCATCAGCCGTGGTTGAAGCCCTCCCCGAGACGTCTCCATCTTTCATTATCCTGCGATGGATCGTGAAAGATGGTGACAGCTCAATGCGATTATCTACCCCCGGTCTACATCGGAGCTGTCGGGGAATTAAAGATAACCACCGAGACTGCCGATCTGAGCGCAAACGCCAGCGTATCAGCAATTTCAATTGATCGAGCGTCAAAATGCAATCACGTCTTGGGATGCTTTACCAAAATGTAACTTAAATTAAATGTGCATTGGTGTAGAAGGGGGGTTGGCGTTCAATTCCAACAAGCCCAGATCAGATATCTCACTCGTCGGTCCCACAGTGGGGTGGCTCAAATTTAGTGGCTCCAATTGCTTGACGTGGCCATTAAGAGTGAATTTTGTGATAAGAGTTTAAAATGACTGTGGGTTATCAAGTCAGTGACTGTTATTGGCCGTGTAAATACATCGGTAGTACTGACGTTTTGCGACTTTAGGTTGTATACTGACTTGTTGCTCTGGCTCAGACTCTCACGGCTGGGAATCACAGCAGCATTCGAGACCCAGAACCACCACCACCATCATCAACAACAAGCGCCAGGGACATCTGGGATAACACCAACAACAACAACAAGCACCAGGGACAACCGGGACAGCACCACCAACAACAACAAGCGCCAGGGAGAGCCGGAACGACAGCATCACCACCAACAACAAGCAGCAGGGATAGCCGGGACAAGCAACCACCACAACAACAACAAGTGCCAGGGACAGCCGGGACACCCCCAACAACACCAACAAGCAGCAACGAGCCACACGGCATCAATGGGGAAGGCTGGAGCTACACACAGAATGGGTAGCGACCGT
Organism: Lampetra fluviatilis; assembly: GCF_964198595.1. Lineage (NCBI taxonomy): Eukaryota > Metazoa > Chordata > Hyperoartia > Petromyzontiformes > Petromyzontidae > Lampetra > Lampetra fluviatilis. Next base: position 13,591,013 of record NC_136285.1, on the reverse strand, counting down.
GTTGCTCGTTTGGCACGATATGAATGCCTCTAACAAAGCAGGTGGGGGGGTTTCCCAAACCGGTTCGTCTGGTTTATTAATCCCACGTTCAAACCCTGGCGATTTAAGATGCCCCCCCCCAAAAAAAAATTCCGACGTGACGTCTGGCGACATTTAGAAGCTGTTCTTTCCATAACGTGCGTTTAGGTTATTTTGGTGCTCTAAATGTCCACGTGATAAGCCACATCGTTGAACTGTCACTTGTGGCCTGGTCGCGTCTGAAAAAGCAGCTAATAGCTCAGTGGGCTTGACCTGTCTGGTAAGATAAAAACGTTTCGTTATATTTGTAGATTTTTTTCAAGTGATTTGTTTACCTTTCCTATAGGTTGCTCTCCTATTTATGTTGCTTGTATTGTGTGTTGTTGTAACGTTATAACACAGCGTTGATATACGGTGCTTTTTCTGGAAGACTTTGCTGTTTTTTCCTGGATATTTCTGTTTGCGCGTAGTCACTTTAAGATGTTCCTTGTTCATGTTTTTGTTTGTTGCGGTTGCACCCGAGTCAAGAGCCGAATGGCTCACAGGGCTCTACCTAATACATGAACTGAACTGAAAAACGTTCTGACTCGCCCCGACTGGAGTAAGAGAGATATGTGAATCAGACTGCCATAGCTCATCCAATTCCTCCAGCAGACAGATTCTGATTTCTGATGGCGTTCCTCATACATGGGGAGAGGTTTCGTAAACTTGGAATTGGCAAATAAATCAAAGCGCTTTTAGACAACACCTTACACCTTGATTTAACGATGAATTACATTGAAATACGAAGTGCGATTTTATATTCCACATTGCATTGTTATAACTGATTCATTCATTATCTCAACAGGGTTTAAGCTAAAATTACACTCTTGCTCTTGACGTGTTAATCACACGGCTCCTGCACCGCTTGGCCCAGGTTCACCTGGAAGGACAAAGGTTGCCTCAGTAGGGCCTCACCTGGTCATCAAAAAAGCATTTGAATGTACGAAGGAATTTGCAATGTCTTGGTTTTTTTTTTTCGGTAAAGTCACGTAGAAGGGAAGTAATAAAATAATAAAAATAAAACATAATAAAATGAATTATTGTATTACTTCCCTTCTACGTGACTTTACCGAAGAAAAAAAAAACCAAGACGATGAATCCCTGCAGTCACGAAAGCTTTAAATCGGAATTTGCAATGCTTATGTACCAAATACTTATGACTGTGTACCTATATGAATGAATACGATACCTGTCAACCCCTTATCAGGGCCTACCTTCTTACAGCCCAAGTCAGACCTTATTGGTCACCCCGTGTCCTTATAAATCTCAACGTTCATCCTACAAAGGTCCCATCACAAGGGAGAAACACAAACAAATAGACACAAAAATATTGCCCGTATTGATACGGCTGTACGCCATATGGACCTGAAAACTCAATTTACCTGGACAAGAATATGGGGTAAACAGTGTGAGTTGACAGGGATGCTACTATACACTACACTACTATACACCACTATAAACTACATTATACACTACTATACACTACTATAAACTACACTATAAGTTTCCCGTATTCAAACGGCTGTATGACAACTCAATTTCCCTGTAGAAGAATACGGGGTAAGCCGTGTGGGTTGACAGGTATGTGTCGGTATGTATGTTGGACTTCTGAGGCACCGTACCTAGCCAACGATGCTGATCGGAGGTGTGCTGTCAACGTACTCCGTAATTCTTCAATAACGTATCAACATTTTTTAAATCTACACATTCATCAATAACACTGTATGTGGGGGATATAATAGAAAAAATACAATATCAAGTAAATGATTTATTTGATGTGAAGGCCCGTTGCCCGAAACGTCGTCTAATTTTTTTAATTTTTTCCGTTTAAGGTCACCGTGTTGACGAACGTGTTTTTTTGTTGTTTGTCCTTTTGCACCACTGCCAACAACAGCATCACCGACTAATTCGTTTAATTATTATAACCTCACGTCCTTTATGTACAGGACTGAATATTTCTCATATAAACATATTCATGAGTTAATACCGTCATGAACTTGTGCTGGTTACGTACTTCATATTTTTAAAGAAAGATTCTGATTGTAGTCTGCTCAGAAAAAAATACCATGCGATTTAGAGTTACTGGAGTGGCTGGCGTGACAATGTGAACGGATCATTTCCACGACACATGGAGTTGCCCTATCAAGCCCAGACATTCACAGTGTTTGAAGCCCGTGGCTGTACAGATTCAAAGTACAGGTGGCTTACTCCAAGTCCAGGTGGCTTCATCCAGTCCACCTTTCCGGGTTATAAAATCCCCGTCACTCAAACGCGCAAGACACGGCACCCATCTCCCATGCGGTCCGCTGACTGGCAAATGCAGTAAGCGGGACCGGCATCCACTCCAGAATCCAGATGCAATGCACCACGGCTGATACGGCTCCTCTGCAAAGACCGTAGGCTTCACCCCGCCACCTTAACTCGAAATGGGCGTAAAAAAATAGAAAGTATCTATCAATGATCCCCTGACGTGCAAGCTCGGTTTATATTACTGAATAACAGAACTGATGGGAAAAAATGTGTGAAATCCCTGCGAATGCTTATTTGGTTTTATTTTAATGTGATTAGAAGGGGTGTAGGGTCATTTTGTGCTGAGACGCTAAAATAAATTAAACCCTTAATACATTAATCTGAGTCACTCGCACGCGGGGCCCTGATGATAATGAACAAAGCTCAATAGGCCTGGCACAGGCAATGGGCACAGGCCTTCATTAAGGGACTCATTAACTCGGCGGTGGATAGCTAAGCCTCAAAATGCACAACTGTAAAACCCCGAAGAAGTACTTTCAAAAATTCCACTGTTAAACTTCAACGGAGGAATTTTTTTTTATATTAAACTCAATAAACTGCCATAGCAGCAAACCGTCCGCGCGCCAACTTCGAAGAATACTCGAGTAATGTGTTTTTGTTGTTGTTCTTCTAATCAGGATTTAAATTCGCGATGACTGCTGGCAACTACAACTGTCAACCGCGTGCGAGTTACCGCACAAGGGGAAATGCGTCTGCGCACATCGGTCGCTCGCCCACGTGACCGATAATTATGTCGGGGACTCGTTCGCTAACGCTGGAAGAGTGTCATTCTGGCAAGATTGCTGCAAGGCAATTACCAGCATGCCGATGAGTTAAATCAAATCATGACCACCCCCCCCGTAGATCCAATGTCGCCCGTTGCGTGTTGGGCAGCAGGTGTCGCGTGGAGGGACGAGGGCCGATGGGCGAGACTGGTGACAGAATGGCAGCCAAGGGAGGGAAGGGAGGGAATGCGCCAAAGAGGACGCACGTGTGTATGCACGTTGAACTTCTTTCGCACCGTACGTAGCCAACCGTGCTAATTGTAAGGGGCGGGAAATCACGGCGGAGACGGAGCGGTGAGGTCAGCTGATGCGCGTACCAGTGAGATGGAACCAGGGATCACAGGACCATGCAAGTGATGGAACGGGGGAGAACTTCATCCAGCAGTGGAGCGAAAATGGATAATGTCCATGATGATTAAGTAGTAATGTGCCTGTCTTTTGGTATAGTAATATTTTACGAAATAATAAACAAAAATATACTCAATGTTGAACTATTTTACATATCAAATTACAGCCCTCTGTCAAACCAGAGGAAAATAAGGCCTCCCCCACACCGAGTCGTCATCGGGTGGTTCGATCATACTTCGCCACGCTGGTCAGCGTGAGTTGGTGAAGGGGGGGTGGCACGCAGTCCCAGTTCCGACATCGCTCTCCGCTGATGATGTCTACGTTCAGGAATTTAACACAAGCGACCGGGCTTCATCGCACAGTGCACAAATCACTGCACCGCCCCCGAAACTGTTGACATCTGTCATGGTATGAGTGTCCCGAAATACCGCGCGCGATTACCCGCGTGTCTTCGCCTCCGTTTATTCAATTTTGTTCGTCTGGGCCATGGCCCAGTGAGCCCAATCGGATTGCAAAGGAAAGCGAGCACACGGGTGCCACAGGGCAATGTAACAACTGCGGTGAGACCTTAACGTCAAAGGTGGGCGGGGAGAGGGAGGGATGTTGTAATGCACCACAACCAAAAACAGTTCATGAATAAATGTTGATTCAGTGACACGGACCCTAACAGAAAAAGCCCATTCGTGTTTAACAATAGGCAGCCGGGATCTACGCCTGCAAACAACACCAGGCACGGCAGGCAAGCTGCTACCTCCATTGCAGATCCACACTCTCTGCGATGGAGGTAGCAGCCTGGGCTGTGTGGCGACTTCAATTCGGATAGCCGGCGTGCTCCACCTCAGGCTTTGTGAATTGCGCGTGTCGCGTGTGAACACGACGACGATAGACAAAGAGTCCGTAGTCAATCAGTTGCTGGTGTCATTGGCTTCCCCCCCGCGCTGTTTCATTCACGGAGATTATGTATTCATCTATCATACTTCAGCACGCTAGACAATGCACGTTGGTGATGGGGAGTGCAGCCCAGAACTGGTTTTAGATATGGCGCACCACCGATGTTTGCCACAGCCCAGGGAATCAAACTCAAGTTGCCAGGTTCATCGTGCAGCGAGTTGGAACGATGGTAACACCACTTCAACGCAGGTCGACGCAACATCAGACCATCACATTGCTACGTAGGATTGAGGGGCTGTTGTTGCAATGCCTTCTAAAATCCAATTAACACGAAACCTCAAGACAGCAGCTTACCTTCTATAAAAGGCAAAGTGGTCTCATGCTGCTGCTCAAATGAGCAATGAGACAATGCTCATCTCCTGTCTACAGTCCAGAACCAAAAGAGGGAATGTCCACATTCCTCTGACAGGGGCGGGTCACTCCACTGGACAACCACTAAAAGTGGTACTTATTTTGTCACGACTGGGCAAACCTTCTGCAACGGTCTCAAAGGAGTCACCGATAAAACATGCATTTTGACGTCATGTCACTTCCAATAAAACATTTACTGATACTTGAGGGGTTACGTTTCGACAATCTTTTTTATTCCAGCGTTTGGAAAGATTGTTATTTTGTGATGATGCTTACTTGCACGTCTAAAAGCAGCCTTCACCTGAAGAGTTCAGGTAAACGAAGTTCAAGGCGTGACCCATTAAGTGACAGTTGTAAAACATTTTCACCTCAAAGTCATAAAAAGGGGAATGAGCCCCAAGCGTGGTTGCTTTTATGACCCCACACCGTCAAGTTTCCCCAGCTGTGACAGCACTCACAACGCCACCGCCATCACCAGAACAAAGACAAAGATCCCCCCTGTTTCCGAGACTGCGAGTGGCAAGCACCCATCAATGCTGACGCTGGGTACAAGGCGTTGGTGTGGCCGACGCTCCCCCCGGATGCGTTTGACGGTTGCATGCCGCAATCAGGTGCTGAGAGTGGGTGTCCAGGTACGAACTTCTGATATCATTCACCAATGATGCTAGCCATGGCCAGGAATGAAGCTCGGATAGCCAGGTTTGTAGCGCTGCACGCCAAGCACTACACCACCACTCCCCACACCAAAGACAAAGATTTCCCGTATAGCCTTAAGAGTGTTGGGGCAAGTGCTGTTAGCGAGCAGCACCTATGAAGGCCGGCACAGTAAGCATGGGGGTGGGTGGCCAGCATCACACGCCTTTGTCTCCCCAGTGGTGATGTTTGCACACCGCACCAGGTACTCATTTGAGGCTGAGTCGACCTAGGGGAGGGCCAGGACCAGTTCAGATAATCGTCACTGGTGCGGCGATGAGCGGGAATCGAATGCAGCGTGCTAACCATTACACTCCCCACACTACACACATACGTACATACACGCACGCCGAGAAAACTCACTTCACGCCTTGGATCATGTGAACATACGTCACACGCGGAAAGGCATTTTTATTTAATCTTATTTTACTAATGTTTGCAGTACGCTTTTATTGATCCATTATCAGATTTGACCTCGTGCCACGTGTGGTGCACTGTATGCCTTTCGTGTTCTACATCTCACTTGCAGACTTTTTGACTCAATGTGCTCTCGCTGGGCTTGGAGGCTTTACTGATACCTATCTCCCACCCCCCCCATGCTCTCACGGGGAACCCACTGCCGTCGAAGGTCATGGTCCAATGAACAACATGAAGCACCCCCCCCACCCACCTATTTAAACGTCTCTCCTCTCCGTACCCCGAAGCCCCCCGCAGCCCATAACCCCTCCGCCTATCCCCAACCCCCCCCCCCTTTTCTAGGTCACGTTGCACTGCCTGCACTCAACAGCTACGGTTCTGACTGAACTTTTTGGTGGCCTTAGTGTGGCTCTGTGAGCCACAGCGATTAACACCAAACCTAGCAGCATATTGGTGAAAGGATTTAAATGGGTGCCTCCCCTCCCCACGGACAATTTGCCCGACTCTTCACAGCCTGGCATCTGGGCCCCTCTAGCTCATGGGCTTTGGCGCAGTTGCACGAATGCAAGCCTTTGTCTCGAAGCACGTTTTGAGTCTGTGGGTCTTTATGTAAGTCTAGAGGTCTCTGTGCGAGACTATGGATACCTGTGCGAGTCTACGCAGCTCTGTTTGAGCCTACGAGCCTCTGCTTACCGATGCGTCTCGTTGTCAGTGCGTGTAGGTCTATGGCTCTTCATGCAAGTCCACGGGCCTCGACGCCAAACTTGGTAACGCTCGTCCAACTGCCCCCCCCCCCCCCAACCCCCTTTCCAAAGGCCGGGTGCCCGGGCCCTCCTCCCCGGTGCGGCTGCACCACCTGCGCACACACCCCACTCTCCGGCCAAAGACGCATGGCGCCCGCGAGCTCACCTGGACGATGTCGAGCACCATGCCGGCGGCGACCATGCCGAACCCCGCCAGCAGGAAGGGCAGCAGCACCTGCATGCCGATGGAGAAGGCGGACTCCTTGTGCGTGCCGTGCGTGTCAACTTCGGTGCTGCCCACGTCGTCGCTCTCCGTGGCCTGGCTGCCGCTCTCGAGCAGGGCGTCCTCCTCCTGGGCGCTGCGCACCTCCGCCAGCTCCACGCCCTCCACCTTCCGGCCACCGCCGCCGCCGCCACCATCGGCGCCAGGACTTTCCTGTCGGTCACCTGGAGGGGGCGGGTACAGTATCGGCGGGGTGAGCTCGCGGGATGTGAGAATCTCAAAGGGGTATTCGTTTGTTAATTCACCTGCTTATTAGGAATACACTATTTGTAATTTCCATAACGGAGTAATTTTATTAGGCAGAATTTCCATTTAAATGTTAAATATATTTTTTATTCAAAACATTACTGTCCATCTCTCCATGTAGCAGTCGGCCGTTTAAACCGTGATGCTTCCATTCGTTCATCTATCCATCCGTTATTATTTATAATAAACAAATTATTAATTATAATACACTGACAACAAATTTAGCTCATTGAGCGGCTTGTGCTTGTTGGTGTCCACGTTGCAATTGGTTTTCTGTTTTTTCCGCATTCATTTAAACGCGTGAAGACGAGACCGCTCGTCTCAACTAATCAAACACACGGACATCCAATCGCTACGTCCACATGATAACAAGAGAGGTTTAGACTCCAATGGCCTCCCGCACTAGACTAAAACTAACGAAAAAACTATGTTTATTTTACCAGGTAAGACCCATTTGAGCTCTTTTTCAGAAGCGATCTGACCACAACTGGTCGCTCAATTAAGTGGTTTATCACGTGGAAATTTATAGGAGCCAAGTACTCTAAGCGTATGTTTCTAAATGTGGCGCGGAAAACCGGGAGGACCCGAAGAAAAAATATGTTCACGCAACCACGGAGAGAACATGCAAACTCCAAATATTCAGGCATCAGGGTCGGGATCGAACCCACGACCTCCTGTATACCAGGCAAGGTAGTTAGCATCTCACCAGCTCATAATTGTTGTGGGGTCGATAAAAACGAGCACTACTTTGTGGGATGTCAACAATCACACAATGCGATTGCCTCCCCCCTCCGCCCTCCTCCCCCAAAAAATGGGGAATATCCACCGCTGGCATTGGGCCATCAGTGGGGAAGAATGCCTCTGCAGAACTCAACTGAGCGGGATTCCACTTTGACTTGTGACTCAAAGAATAAACACAAACCTGCCGCAATTAAAAACAAACCTTTTATGCGCCGAAACAAAAAGATGAAAGAACCGAGTTGGCAACGGTGCCCAAGCGTGCACACGCAAAAAAACATTCCCTGCACAAGCCGAAAGTGCCACTTGCAGTCACCAGTCACAAACCCGGGGCCCACGCAGTAATGCCACAGCCCTTCTGGCTGTCGCATGACGGGGCTGGTTTTAATTACCGGCGAAACGTCGCGGTACTCGAACTTGTTCACGTGACAAACCTTACTAATTGTCGGTTGGTGGCGGGTTTAACGACAGATTTATATTTATGTGATCTAACCCAAATAAACCTCTATTGTGGCGACTGCCCTCTTCTATAATTCGCCCGTGGGTCTCTCCATGTGTCTACGAGTCTCTGTGCAAGTCCACGAGGTCTCAACGCGAGTCCGTGGGTCTTCACGCAAGTCTAAGAATCTTCAGGCGATTGTGAGTCTCAAGCAGCGGACCATATTGTAACGCCGCTGTCCACTCCTCCACTCATTCTCCGAGAGCAATTCAGTTATTGACCGTAAAGTTGCTCCTGAAACCGCCCGGCGGCTCACTTACTAAGCTCGACATGAACAAATAAACGTTCCTCATCAACTCCCCGCCATGTGAAAGCGGAAGATTGTTAACCCTGCCCTACGAAGGGAAATAGATGGTCGGCTGATGTTACAGGCAATAGCCCTTATTCAGAGCGGAGAGAACGAGATATATTTATTTTACAGCCTTTGAGATTGCACTTCATCTGAGGCCTCGAAACATTTTTTATTTGTTAAATTTGTCAAATTAATCGCTTCTTGTGTTGCATAGAGATGGCCGGGAGCATGCGCAACACAAGTTTACGCAGTCCAGAGAAGTGATCATCATCAGCTATGATCAATCCACTGCTGGATGAAGACCTCCCTCCCCCTCCAAGCCACTACCGTTCCTTGTGGTCCCACAATGCATTCATCTGTGAAGCACCCGCAGACGAGCCAAATTCCATCACTCCATCTCCACGAGGGACGCACTCTCGTGTTGCGTTCCCTCTGTTGGCTCGAGCCCTCCGACTTTAGTCTCGGCCGCTATTCCATCGAGCGGCGTGCATTGCCGCCTCAGCCCGTTTTACTTTGTGAACATCATGCGTGGCAGCGGGGGGAGGGTGGGAGGTGAGGGGGTGGTGGGGGGTGAGGAGGAAAAAGAATACCGAGAAAAAATAAAAAAAAATCCACACGGAAATGCAGACAACGTGGTCCATTTATAAAGGGGCCCCACGCTTTATTTAGACGGCACCAACTTTTCCCTTGCGAGCAGGTGGCCCGGGGGACGCAGGATGCCGGCCCAGCCAACTCGCTCGCCCTCTTTGCTTTGCTTTTATTCGTCGTCCTGGCGTTTCGGAGAAACGAAGGCCCGCCACGCCCGTCGCGGCACCCGTTGAAGGCCCCCCCCCCCCCACGGCGCGTTCTCCCAGCTCCGCTGGCGCTGCCGCGAGCGTGCGGCGGCGCTCTATAATTAGCGTCAGAAACGGCTGAAAAAAACGAGCGCGGCCCCCAAACATTGCCTGGGCAGAGGTCTTCCCGTAGCTGGGCTTGGCTGCCTCATTGATTTTGTGGACCCTGGGGTTTACACTTTGATAGAGGTGGGGGGGGGGGAAGGAGTGTTTTTGGTTACGCGGCAGGCCTAGGAGATGTGCGATGGGAAAAATACAGGGATTTTGATGATTATGATGACGATGACGTTGAAGAAAATCATTACGCTTATTGGTAATGATGGTGAGAATAACGATGACATGGTTGATGACGATGGTGATGAGGATTGCTTCAACTTAATCACAGTGCTGTTGTGTTAAGATCCAGGGGAAACTGTCTCTTGCAGAAAGGGAGATTTGGGAGACTTACAATGGGAAGAACACACGATCATGACGATGATGATGATTACTACAACACAATCACAATACCTCCGGGGTGAACTCTGGATAAGACACTTGTTGAAATAAAACTCACATTCGTCAATAACATGGACTTAAAAGGAAATGTATATAAAATAGCACTTCAGGCAATTGGCCAACGTCATAGAAGACCAATGCATTCTACTTGGGAAGTTCCCTGCCTAAGAGCCATGGCTCACGGTCCCTCCGTGTTTTTTTATTCCACTCGCATCACCACGCTGCTTACTACAGCTTCGTTGACCGAGAGGAGGTCGGTCCAACTGGTTTCCCATCGCCAACAACGTCGTTTGGGTGACGCGGTCACCAGCCAACACGTCAAGCGGTGGCTTGCACCGCAGACGCATCACACACGGCACACGAGAACAAAACGCGGGCCCATTGCCAACAATCGGTGCCCAAAGCCTCGCTCGCCTAGGGCCATAAACCAAGGGAGAAGTGGTTCTCCGTCTCCTTACTCAGCAGCGCTGTTTGGGTGGCACCGTCGTCACCACCGTGCGACGTCACGATGCGGCGCGTCGACCCGAGCGAGCGGCACCACGGACGCGTCGCCAGCGGGCCCCGACACGCTCTCCGACCGGCGCGTGCCCACGACGGCTCACCTCGCTCACCCGCAGCGGCACCGTTGAGCAGGACGATGGCCGTCTTGGCGGCGGTCTGCGCCGGCGGCTGCTTGCCCTGCGCCGGCGCCTGCTTGCCGGCGGCGGTGTCGGTGGCGCCCGGCCCCGCCGTGCCCTCCGTGTACACCCGCCCGTTGCCCTCGGACACCACCTCGGTCGGCGTGCGTCCGCTCAGCTCCTGCAGCACCATGGCTCCGCCTCCGCGCGGGCGCCCGTGCTCGTGGCGCCGTCGCCGTTCCCGGCGCCGTCTGGAACGATGCCCGTCTCTCGGTTTCTCCTGGCTTGGCCCGCGGGCGACGTGGCGTGGTCGGTCGGTGGATTCGTCCGCTTGTCGGTCTGTAGCAGTGTGCGTTTGCTCGCGTTGCGTGGATCTCGGCGGATGTTGGAGTGACGCTGGGGCCTAGAGAGCCTTCAAGAAAGCTGGGACGATGCCCCTAGCTGTGGAAAGACGATGACAACAGTGACTCCCTTGTTATCAACGATTCAGAGAGTAGGCGTGTTAATGAATATCGGTTGAAATAGATTGTTATGCTCAAAATATGTGCAACGTATCAAGTGTGTGAGAATTGGTCACTTGTGATTCGTGGAGAAGGAAATGCAAATATGCCAGCGTTTGCATGTAGACTTACTGAACGGATGAATGGTGTAAATCAATTGGAACAAACTCGAAATTATACAAAATAAGATGGATAGGCAAAAAACGATCTATCCTTTAATTAAATTACGACCCCTGAACCGTGACAATTCATTTAATCTGGTGGGGGTTGACTTGTTATTTTATCATCAAACAGCGTGCCTCTAGTGAACAATATGACTCTAAGCCCTTCTAAATCCATTGCTGGATTAAGACCACCCCACGCCATGTCAGTCACAAGGGTTTATTTGGCCGTACTTCAACACGCTGGTCGGTGAGCAGAGGGTTGGAGAGTAGAACTGGTTCAGACATCACTCGCCATTGACGTGCCGCAATGGGTGGGAATCGAACTCAAAGCCGCTGAGTTCAGACCGCCGTGTTTGGACCACTGCACCACCACTCCCCAAATAATAAATACGTTTTCGTACAGCGCCTTTAGTTCGCGTATCACCTCGAAGGCGCATCGCACATGTCCCTGCGACCGATACGCCTTGTTATGTAAACTCAAGGAGGTACCGCATTCAACCTATGACTACCTAACAGACTCATCTCAAAGTAAACCAAGCACAGTTTGAAAGTCCCCTGTGAGAGAGCGAGACAGACTGACTCGCGTGTGCTGAAGCCCGACCGACAACCAGACGCAAATTTACACGACGAAAGTTGGAATTCCAAGACTGTTACATAATGTCTCAACCAACGTGGCAAAAACTCAACAACAAGTGCCAGTCAGATCGGTTTTCCAGGAGATACGATGCCAATGATCGCAGCACCCGCGAAAAGTGAAACGCTTTAAAGAGTTAAGTAAGATTTATACAGCCGCGGGCCTTTAATCTCAGCGGCAAAACAGCTCTCTGGTTCGTTTCTTCTGGTTGTATCGCCGCTTGCCGTTCCGCAAAACGACCGACGCTTCACTCCACAAGCCGGGAGCTTCTTCAGGAACTCCCGGCACGGGGAGCGAAGCGTCGGACATTCGTGCCGAACAGCGCACGGTGCAACATGAAAACACACCGGAGGGATACGCAGCACAACCGCGAGAATCTTACAAGGTGGTACATGCAGCGTTTTATCAATTGACGCGTCCCATCCTCGGAAGCCAATGCAATTGTTTCAGCATTGAACAGCTTCACGACCGCTAATCTCCCGTTCAATTTTGCTCGTTCGTAAAGTGGGCAGAGTCGCCATCGTTCGCCCAAGAACGTCAGTGGAGGTGCCGCTTCAACATTGCAATGTGTTGAGGAAATCTGCTGGCGAGTCTGCGAACGCTCGACGTAAACGCCAAGGAGCGCGCGACGCCAGCAGCACGTGTGCCGAGCGCATGTATAGCGGCTCGGGTTGCCACGTGTATATATACGACGCTGGCGCTCGGATTTCAGCAGCGCGAGCTCGGTCGTACCACTGCACTTGGACCGACAACAAACGCCACCCGACTTAAAGCGCCTATGCAAATCGATGCAATTATTATTCGGCGCACCGACAAGCCACGGCAGCGTACATGAAATACGCTGGAATGATAGCGCACTGCTATAAATGACCGTTTGAATCGGAGATTTCGCGTTAATAAGATTCGGCCCTTTATCACTCCACTGCTGGATTTTGGCCACCTCACGTCGTATTGGACATGTGGGGTTGTTTGACAAAACTTCACCATGCCGGTCACCGAGGGTTTGTGGAGGACGGGGAGGGGGTCCCAGTACCGTTTCAAAAATAACTCGCCACTGATGCTAGCCGTGGCCGGGAATAGAAGTCAGATCACAAAGTTCATAACACAGCGAGCTAAACACTGCGGCACCACTCCTCAAGCACATTCTCTTTGGGAATCTGTACATTGAAAAACGTAAGCATCGCACGTTATAATTTTGCTCATAAGCATATAACATCCATCTGATAAGCTATGGTTAAATATGACAAACTTACTTTATAACAAACACAAACTCGTGTATGCCCTCTGGCCATCTCGTTGCTTTGTCCGTAAACCTGTTTAATAAAATTCACCACCTAATTGGCTCTTTTTTTATCCGTGACCGCAACAATTACCCCTTTTAAATTGAGCCTCTGGCAGGAACAGCGGCACCAGCAGCAGCAACAGCAGCGTCGGAACGAAGGCATTTAGATAATGGACAATTTGGACGCGGTGCAAAGCCACACTGCACCATGTCGTGACGACGGGGGCCTGCATGCAAACCTGAGAGCGAAGCTTGCCCGAGAGCTTCAACGGCAGATGGAATCTCGTCCCACCGATCAAAGTGCCGTCCGGAGACATCGCACGTGCATTTATACAGGACGCCGTGGTATGAGAACAAATATATATATAATTAATGAAAAAAATACTTGTGATAATTAATCGAGGCGCATGTAATATTTAACCTTCAATGGAACAACAGCTGCCCCCCAACAACCCCCGCCCCCAAACAACCCCTCACCGACTTGCATAGTGCTTACGACACCACATCATTAAAATGAACGCATACTGTATTGCAAATTAATGCACAATCGAAAGTTAATATGTAAAACCAGCATCGATTATTTAAGGATCACCCAGTCCTCCTGTAACATCAGCGGAAATACACAAGCAGAATCGTCTTGCTGCAGCACTTTAAAATGCATGAAAATTTCCGCTCGGCGTCTCTTTACAAACACTGCAAGTGGCAAAATAAAAGCATTCAAGGCAGCCTGAGCACTAGGACGTGGTCGCGATGGAAAAGTTAAGGTCGCAGAGAGGAAGCTGAGTGATCAACCCTCCTCCTCCCGTGGATAACAGCAAGCAGAGTTACAAGTGTAGCCTTTTCCTGCCTGCCTGCCGAAATTTTATCAGGCAACACGGCCCTTTTGACACGCACATTTTGTTTATCACAGGAAAACCGAAGAGGTTTTATTCGCACGAAATAATTGTTTTCGATCGTAACGATATAAGCGATTAATTCGAAATTATAATTTTCAGCCCATTAAATCCACTGCTTGACAAAAGGCATCCACCATACCACGTTGGTCATATTTTTGGAAAAGCTGGCAAAGTTCTGGTTTGGTGGAAGGACCGGTTTCGATACCGTTCGCTGGCAGTTTCAGTCCGTGGCTGGGAAGGGAGCACAGGACCACAGGACGCCAGGTTCAGAGCGCGACACGCTTCCGCCACCACAGTTGGGTTGTGAACACACGTTTCAAAATGTAGGACGAGATTCCGGTGACGGTAGAGCCGGTATCGGTGCCCTTAAGCAGGGTCCTGAGTGTCCACTTGTCGCGTATATAAATGTGTTTTCGCGGCGCGGATTTCATTTTGACAAAACCTCTCAGAAATATTCAAAGAGCAGAATGTCTTGCTCTGCTGGTTTTCACACATTCGCGTTACATGTTTTTCTTTTAGAAAGTTAAATGCCTCTGTGCCAGTGGACTTTAACAAACGGGAGATGGCTGCAAAGTTTGCCTTAAATGACCATGTGACAGGAGTTCTGATTTCATAACCAACCAGCCAGTGTGTTCTCTATGTCCGCAAGCGTCGCTGGTCGCTGGGGTTTTCCAAAAGTGTGGCACAAATCCACGGTACTTCTTGAACTCAAGCAGTACAGCGCCGACGCCTACCACACGGTAAACACCACCGCGGTGTGCAAGTCTACACCGCTGGGAAGTAAACTTGGTGCGATGGCACGAATCTGCTGTGCCACGGAGTGTGGGCCACGGGCTTGAGTCCAGATTTGCCGTGTAAGTGTTGCCAGCTGCTAGCACCAATGATCGAAGGGGTGTCTTTAGTGCATCTGTTACCAACACTCCCAACGTAGGGTTAAATCGGCGTGACTACTCATAACAAGTGAACAACACGAGAAATTAATGACACATTCAAGCTTGCGAATAAATCAGTCGGTGACAAATCCGTTGTTGTGCTGTACATGTATGCTCCCGTGTCTATGCTCCTCAACTTCACCAACTCAAGACTGACCTGCGTGCTGACGTGTGATCTAATGAACCCAGTAACCAACCCGCAGTCTGGAGAGGGCCTTGTCCCTATCTGTGTGTGCTCAGAACTACAACAACACGCTTTGAAACATTACAGTAATATGATTGTGATGCAATCCTTGCAGTATAGATACAGTATACCGATGTGTCTTACAAATGTAGACGTCATACATGACTTTCCAATAATTATCTGTACTACAATGATTTTTCCATATACACACAATTCCACATTGTCTTCACGTGGAATCACAACCATCACGTTCTTACACATCAGGTTGATATGATGCATCACAGAGCCCATTTCATCGTCAAACCCATGATCAATCCACCGCTGGATCAAGACATCCTCAAGCTGTCGCTATTGTTCGTCGGTTTGCAATGCCCTAACCCGTCTAGTGCCTGCACACCAGCCGATTCCATCGCTCCATCTCCGCAGAGATCCATCCCTTCGAGCGTGCTCCCTCCGTCGGCTTAAAATCCACCACGTTAATTTGTGTCCTGTGCACAAGGCCACTCACGTTTCGATTAAAAGCTTTCGTGACTGCAGGGATTCATATTCTTGGTTCTTTCGGTAAAGTCACGTAGAATGGAAATAATACAATAATACAAAATAAAACAATAAAATTTTCACGACGTTTCGATTGCAACACAAGCAATCATCATCAGGTGTGAAACCCACAGCAAGAAAATTTGAACAAAAACCAAGAATATGAAGGCCACTCACGTTTCTCAACAGGCGTTATGCGACGTCTCTAACTTGCGTGCGAGACTTTTCGTCCACGTGTTCTTCTCCACGTCCCCATTAGTGCATAATCCACTTGCTCTCGTCAACCCGGGACCATGTATTGCGTGAACATTACTCGAGTCTATGCCACGCATCGCTAGTCGTATATTTTAAATGCATTCGAAATATCTGTTATCCAGCAGTGATTTGGCCACGGTTGGATACGTACGGTGCGAAAGAAGTCCCACATGCATATTGGCCGAAGGTGATAATGTGACCCATTCATTATTCTGCTTTAGCTATTCCGGTACAATATTTGAATATCCTTAACCGATATGTATGTGCGTGCAAATGTTAAACGGGAAGCCAATTAACATTTAGACATATAGTAGGTAGTAGGTAGGCCACTGTCCATGACTGATATGCCCGTACCAAGAACATCAATGTCCATGCCGAGTATATCGATACCCTGTATGCCCATACCCAGTACAAAGACAACGATCCCCCGTATAGCCTTAACAGACTGTTGGGGCAAGTGCTGTTAGCGAGCACCTATGAAGGCCGGAACGGCACACGAGGGGGTGGGTCGTCAGCACCACGCCCGACCGCCTTTGTCTCCCAGTACGGTACTGTATACACATACCCTGTATATTCTTAGCAAGTATATACACATGCTGTTATAAATACCCGGGCACTGGTAAGCCAGTTTCCACAGCCGGTATATTCAACCGGATGTGTACTACGAATACCTTCAGCAGTGTGCTAATGCCATACCCGGATACAGAGACCTGCACATCACTGCCAAGAGGAGGTTAATAGGTCAATATGCATGGCGGGTACAGCAAGAACCCAACTAACTAAACGCACGTGTCAATGTGTATCACTGCCCATACCCTACCAGCTAAGGTGCATAGTCCGTAGGTATATCCATAGATCTAGATATCCATTGAGTGTACGTCATCTGCCCTTGAACATCACTGCCACTGGTCAGTACGTCAAGGTGTGCTATACCTTGGTGGATACCTGTGCCCGTACGCGACAGTCAATAAGTCGCCGTTGTCAAAGGGCGTCAATAGCTCGTACGTGATGATGGCGAGTAGCCGGTAGGTGTATCCATATCCAGTACGTAGTCGTGAAGATACCTGGCCTTGTAACACCACAGTCCATGGGCCGACAAGTGGCCGTGGTCGACCAAGTGTGTCGATGTCCCACCCCTGTCAATATCCACAGTCCGTGCCGTTACACAGGGGACGGGCGTAGCGCTCTCGCCCGGCCACGTGTGGTGGTCGTGGTGGTGGTGGTGGTGTTGGTCGTGGTGGTGGTCGTGGTGGTGGTGGTCGTGGTGGTGGTGGTCGTGGTGGTGGTGGTCGTGGTGGTGGTCGTGGTGGTGGTCATGTGGTCGTGGTGATGTGGTGGTCGTGGTGATGTGGTGGTCGTGGTGATGTGGTGGTCGTGGTGATGTGGTGGTCGTGGTGATGTGGTGGTCGTGGTGATGTGGTGGTCGTGGTGATGTGGTGGTCGTGGTGATGTGGTGGTCGTGGTGGTGGCAGCAGTAGCAGTAGCTGACACATACCCACGAGCCCACCTCGCCCGGCCACGTGTGTGTGGTCGTGGTGGTCGTGGTGGACGTGGTGGTGGTCGTGGTGGACGTGGTGGTGGTCGTGGTGGACGTGGTGGTGGTCGTGGTGGTGGCAGCAGTAGCAGTGGGTGACACACACCCACGAGCCCACTCGCCCGGCCACGTGTGTGTGTGGTGGTGGTGGCAGCAGTAGCAGTGGGTGACACATACCCACGAGCCCACTCGCCATGGTCTCCCCCCGCGTCCTCCTCGCTCGAGCTGCAGCTGCAGCCTCCTCGCTGGCCGCGTGTCGAGCCCGTCCACGGCAGCGGCTGGCAGGCCCCACCAGACACCCGCTCTGCTCGCCCGCTCTCTCTTCTCTCACTACTTCACGCTCGTCCCATTACATCCTCCTCCTTCTCCTTCCATGCTGCCCACACCACGGCCACTGCTGTGTCGATACACGAACTCTGGTTTAATATTGCCCGCTGCTGCTGCTGCAGGAGGAGGAGGTGCACCAGCGCCTGTAGCCGCCCCTGCTGCGGCTGCGGCTGCAATAGTCGTAGCAACTGGAGCAGCTGGGACAACAGCGGCAGCAGTGGCCGCAGCAGCAGCGTTCGTCCCGGCCCCATTGAGTCCCCAAGTCACCCCCCACCACCTCCCCCTCCCCCCCCACTTCCCCCCCCCGCACCACTTTCCCCTCCCACTTCCCCCTCCACGCAGCGTGTAACAAACCCCCCACCCCAGCAGCGCAAAGCGTCGCGTGACGTCACAGCAAGCTATTGGATGACGTCGTTTTAGGCCGCGGCACGCGCTCGCCAAATCTCCGCGTGACGTCGGGCTCCGTCTCGCGGATACGTTGCCGTTTAGATGACGTCATGTAAACCGCGCGGTGTTGGAGAAGTGGCGGGTGGGGTTGGGGGTGCGTGGGGGGGGGGCGCTGTGACATCATCGTTGCAAGATGTTGGATGACGTCATGTTTTGAGCGCGTGGTTTTGTCGGTAGGGTGACGTCATTATAGTTTAAATTCTCAGTATGAATTGATATCGAGGGCTTGAGCTGGATTTAATTAACAGTGAAACTGTGACAATAAAACTCATTAACACCAGCAAAAACATCCGGCTACAATCGCAAGGTTGTGAATTTAATTCCCTCCGATGTGTTTAAAACGAATAAAGTACCACAACAGTGGTTGTCCCTGTAGGAGAGGCTCGCCCCCTGCCATATGAATGTGGAATTTCCACCAACTCGCTCAGGGCTGGTGACAGGGGAGATTTGCCCACCGTGTTAAATGCTCACATGAGCAGCAATTAACTTTTGAATCGGTGTCAATATATTTACCTTTTGCTAGGGCCACAGTGTTATCGAATCACGTGTCCATTTAGTTCATGTTACGCTATTTGCAACAACAACAAAAAATGTAATCAATAAAATAATAATATAAATAAACATTGCCTCCGTGGTCCTTATATGGCGAGGGGGGGCGTGGCCTACAAGCGGGGACGTCACGCGGGGGAGAGTTCAAGGTTCGCCCGGCAGGAGTCATGGCCTCCGAGAAGCAGCGTGGTGGTGGTGTTGGGATGGAGCGTGGTGGTGGTGATGATTGTGATGGGATGAAGCGTGGTGGTGATGTTGGTGAGGGCATGGAGCGTGATGGTGATGTTGGTGATGGGATGAAGCGTGGTGGTGGTGATGTTGTTGGTGAGGTGATGGAGCGTGGTGGTGGTGATGTTGGTGATGGGATGAAGCGTGGTGATGGTGAAGCCTCTCCCGGCCACGCCAACACCAGGCGAGGCGTCACCGTGTCCCGTGAGCTGCTCGGCGTCAAGGGAGGCCCTGGTGAGCGAGCGAGCGAGCAGTGCGATGTGGCGGAGGCTGCTGATGATGATGGTGCTGTAGTCATTGCTTCCATGGCTTTATTTTGGTGATTTTCGAAAAGTTTTTTGGTTTGGCCATTTAAAGCTTTCGTGACTGCAGGGATTCATCTTCTTGGTTCTTTCGGTAAAGTCACGTAGAAGGGAAATAATAAAAATAAACCAATAAAATAATTCTCACGTTTCGGCCACAACGCAAGCAGGTGAAGACCAGGTCTGTCGGGGAGACAGACCTGGTCGTGAGAATTATTTTTATTATTTCCCTTCTACGAGACTTTACCGAAAGAACCAAGAAGATGGTTTGGCCATGTTTGTTGTAATACAGAGTTAGACTGATGGCCTTAATCTAAGTTGTCTTGTGGTTGTTGTTGTTATTTGACTTGCATCCCACTGGGATTTTTGCACACAGCGTTGGTGTGCGGTGCTTTTTCTGCAATATTTTTCTGTCTTTTCTTGGATTTTCTGTTTGCACATAGTCACTTTAAGATGTTTTCTTGTTCATGTTTTTTGTTTGTTGCGGTTGCACCCGATTCAAGAGCCGAATGGCTCACAGGGCTATACCTAATAAATGAAAACTTGAAACTAGTCAGCCATGCCCGTGTTCTCTCAGACGCTCAAATCACGGTGAAGTCACGAATTCTATGAGTCGTTAATTCGCACAGATATGCCGCTGGTGCGTTCACGGTTGTCTGCATTTCATCTTCGCTGCTTAATCGCCGTGTTATGTCACCCACCTGCATGAGGGAGCTAAGCAGGAGTGAGCTTGGATAGTGCTCGGATGGGCGGTCGTCAACTCTAATAAGCAGGGGTGGTAGGCGATGTTGGGGGGCAGTGTATGAAAACATCCATTGGTGTGCTGTACTGTACTTCTGTGGTCCCAACGACTGTTGTCGACCGCCTTCAAGCGGCACTGGCCAAGCGTGGTGAAGTATGGTCATTAGCACGCACGACTCGCATCAAAGTGGAGGGGAAGGCTCTCGTCCGGCAGCGGTTTGATAATTGGGTTGTGCATGTTAATTAATCACAAGCACACGTGTCAACCCATACGCCTTGCTACCCAGGTTCTTGTACAAGGGAATTGAGTAAAAAAAACAAACGTGTCTTTATATTCTTGGTTCTTTCGGTAAAGTCACGTAGAAGGGAAATAATAAAATTATAAAAATATAAAACAATAAAAAATTATCACGACGTTTCGACTGCAACACAAGCAATCATCATCAAGTGTGAAATCCACAGCAAGAAAATTTGAAAAAAGTGATTTCAAATCCCTGCAGTCACGAAAGCTTTAAATCAAAATTTAAAAAGCGTGTTTTTGTTTGTGTTTCTCCCCTGTGATGGGACTTTGTAGGATGAACGTTGAGATTTATAAGGGGCCGTCCATAAATGACGTCATGCACCTAGGGGGGGGGGTCAGACATTTGTGACGAGGGGGGCTTGAGAAATGTGACGTCGCATCAAAATGCGCAACTTTAAATAAATATAGACAACACGTTCTACTTAATTAAATAGACTTTTTAATAAATGTTTTCTCCGACAACATCAGAGTGCAGCAGCACATTAAATACGCACTACAATGACAATAGTTTAAAGCGATTTGAAGCATGTTTTATTTTTTTTGGGGGGTGGGGGCAGATCTTTGTGACGTCATATTTGAGGGGGGGTCTGACTTTTTGTGACGCCGTGTGACAAGGGGGGGGGGGGGTCCAAAATCGCGTGACGTCATTTATGGACGGCCCCTATCCGCGATAATTTGAGGCGCATTATTTTTACTTCCCTTAACATTTCTTAATTTTTTTGGGGGGGTTAGATCGCGTTAATATAAATGTGTCACTCACTATGATTAAGAACCAGGTTACAGTCTACATTAGTGTTTTTTTTGTTTGTATTCACTTTATTATTTTCTATCTACGTGACTTTACCGAAAGAACCAAAGAATATAAATGTGTCGTTAAACCCGCCACCACCACCGACGACACGGCCAATGTGTGTCACGTGACGCACAACGTGCCGATTCGTGATTAGTTGGGCACACCCGTGTGTTGGAGAGTGAACCCGCAACATTTACAATTTAGATTTGGTTTAACACGTGGGACTTTAAATTTTCTCGGTAAAAAACTCAAAGAGTATGGACCCTTGCAGTCACGAAAACTTCAAATCTAGAATTTAATTTTCTCGTCAACAAAACAGAACGAGATCCGTTATGTTTGTTATTGACGTTCTTTATTTAACCATTCGAGACCCACGGCTTGTGATTCATTAACTTATTTGGCATCCTTCAAGAGGTGCGACCCACCCCGTCGCGATGAAGTTGTCTCTTGTTATTGACGTCCTTGTTAAACTATTGTCAGAGCAACTTGTGGTTAAATTCCTTTTGTAAATATTACCTTATTTAATATGCATATAACCAGCTGAGATTCAAAACGTTGTCCAAGTACTGCATTCTTGATTTTGAAGCTTTCGTGACTGCAGCAATCCATACTCTTTGGTTCTTTCGGTAAAGTCACGTAGGTAGAAAATAAAATCAATCGCGACGTTTCGGGCGCAACACAAGTGTCCATCATCAGGTGGGAAAGCTTGGTCTGCTGCTGAGGCAGACTGTTTTAAAAGGTTTGAAATGGGAGTAGCCCAAGAAGTGGCCGGGGCTAGTGATGTGAATGTGAGAAATAATCATGTAGCTGTAAGATAGGAGAGCGGCCTCCTATAACCCTTGAGCTACACACATTTCAAACATTTTGAAACAGTCTGCCTCAGCAGCAGACCACGCTTTCCCACCTGATGATGGATGCTTGTGTTGCGCCCGAAACGTCGTGTTTTATTTTATTTTACCTACGTGACTTTACCGAAAGAACCAAAGAGTATGAGTACTTCATGTATGACTGGGTTAATGCTAATTGAGACTTTCAAAGTACATTTTTCAAGAGAAAACCCGAGTTACAAAAATAAAATACAAATAATTACAAAACCCAATTACAATTTCAATACACAACTGTCAAAAGTAGCACATATAATCTGAAGCAATTAAATTATGCTCGTGAGTAATATCGAAAAGATAACATTTTAAGTGGAAAAGGTTTAGTGATTTATGGCTCTAATTTAACCATATGAGAACCCTTCAAGGTTTTCTTGAAATGTCCTTTAGGTGAGATCCAATCGAGATTCAGTCTTTAATGGCAGTGATTACAGCTTTGTCGCATGCTTCCCCTCTTACCAGGTGAGAACACATTGACAAGCCCTGCCTTTGGCAAGGAACAGTTACAAGGAGACGGGTTTTTCTCTTGTACGCTTATATTTTACTTCTGAAGACACTTTAACTTCATCCATTTTTGTCCAAATTTGGGATTAGGACATCGGCAGAGAGCGGCCATCAAATGACAGCTGCGGGAATACAATGAAATGGCTCTTTGGCAAGCTAGTTCACCTTCTCACGAAGTAGATCACCATCAGTCTCGCTGTTTAAACATTCATTTGGCATCCCAAAAACCCCTTGTTGAATTTTTTTTCTTTTACCAGGTAAGGCCCACTGAGTTGTATAGCTCTTTTTCAGAAGCGACCTCACCACAAATGATAGCTGAACGAAGTGGCTTATCACGTGGAAATGTATGGCAGCCAAATATTCTAAAATGCGTGTTCCTAAATGTGGAGGGGAAAATCGGAGCGCCCGCAAAAAATTCCATGCGACCATGAAGAGAACACGCAAACTCCAAATATACAAGCGTCAGGGTCGGGATCGATCCCACGACCTCCCCGTATTCCAGGCGAAATATTTAACATCTCGCCACCGTGACCTATGTGACAAAAGCGTTAATTTTGCGAAAATGCAATTTTGAGATTAAAGCTAAGCTCTACATATGAAGTCCTCATGCGAGACACCATAAGGATATGAATGTATTAATATATATTTTAATCGGTTCTTGTTTACACACGCTTACATAACCGTTTCAACTTTGAGCTACCTAACAGACCCCGTGTAATTAAACTTGCTTACAATTGCTATTTTTAATTGACTTGTTGGCTGAAGCTTGCTTTGCATGAACCGCCCAGAAAAATATTCCACCTGCCATTTGGCAGCATTTTGTACTCTATGTCAAATAATAATTAAACCAATCTATAAGGTTTCACATATTAACTTTGTTTTCTGAAGCGTTTACGTCATAGATAATCTTTTACATTACGGTCAGAACTTGGATGTCCTTTCATCTTGGCAATATAGAACTTTGCTGACAATTATATGAAAATTTTTTTATGGAAACGGATTTTTCCCTTCACTCTGGGAACTATGATATTTCATGTTTGCTATCAAAGGTAGAATAATGAAGGTCCTATATTCAAGCTGTGCTCGATTTTACCTGTTTAAGTTTATTTCCTCATAAATGTAAAAATGTGACTGAAGTTTACGAATAGTAAATGCGGCTTCCTCTGAATTAAAAGCCAAACTTCTACATTATTTTACAGTTTACGGAAAATTGGACACTCAGAGTTACAGTGATGATAGCTGGTGTGTCGAGTGTTTAATATTTGCGGTAACCCACTTAGACCAAAAGTAGTGACTGTGACATTTGGTGCGCCCTGACTTGTTGCTGCTTCATGAAATGGTTGCTCGGACATTTGGCGTGGAGTTGTTACGATATGTTGAGCGGAGTGGTGGCGCAGTGATGAGCACACTCCGCTATGAACCCAGCAACCAGAGGCTCATTTCCAGCCATGGTTGTCACCATTGGTGAGTGATTTTTAAACCGATACTTAGCACCCCCCATCACTCGCCCGCGTGGTGAAGTATGGTCAAACAACCCCCGTGACTGAAACGGCCTCGGTTGACCTTCATCCAGCAGTGCATTAAACAGGTGTCAATAGCTCCTGCCAGTTTGCGCTGTGGGCAGCAGATTGCAGTGGCTCAAAATCCGCCTTCAACCAGCAGTAGATGGCCAAAAGAGCTGTATGTGTACTGTAATATTCAATTCTCTTGTTATTTCTGTCCCGTGTGCAGTCATTCCCAAGCAACTGTTCATCAACCCCAGATTGGCCCAAAGGACTCGGGCTGCTGGCACCACCAGCCGTCTGCCCCCCAGTTGCGGTGAGTGAACTCCCTCTGCTGTACGTTCTGCTGACACCTAAAGGTAGAAGTAAAGACAAGTAGAATTTAAATGTCCGCTCATTCTGCACCGCCGCCCTGCGTGACGGGTTGCCATGCGTTTGCGGTGGCGGTGCTGCATTGTGGGAAGCAGAGAGCAGGGTGGCTAAATGCGTTGTTGTGATTCTATGCTCCCGCATCTATGCTACCCACCTTCGCCAACAAGTTCGGGCCAGAATGGTGAAGTATGGTCAAAATAACCCCATGACCCACACAGTCTGGAGAGGCCCTTGTTTTCAGTGGTGGTTTTACCAAAAGGCTGCATTGTAGGTAATCGCTTTTTCGGAAGACGTAATATTTTCTATTTATAGAGTGACTTGGTCCAAGCAAAAAGAGCTTTATAGCATCAGATTCCTCCAGCACAAATAAATATTATGATTCTGTATGTCCCCAGGCTGTGCTTTTTGCACTTCGTGAATGAGAAGATGAGTTTATCATTGTCGCACGCTTGTTACAGCAACGTGAAGTCTCGTTCTCTATACGATTTAATATGTTAGCACGGAGACATCACCCAACCATTATATTAAGGTGTTTTTATATTCACGAGAGGTCATGGGATGCACAGCCTAGGTACCTGCCTACAAGATCTATTTTTTATTTTAGGTTATTAAAGATGCTGACGACATTCGTCAGGCCGTAATATCTGTGCACTTGTCCGTGACACGGCATAATCGGTAACTAATTAAAAATTTCCATCGAATTATGAAAACAAGCATGTGCGTAAGCCGCAAGTTTGAACTAAAACATGACGTAAATTTTGTTTTCGTAAATGCTCCACCGTATACGCAGCATCAACGACCCAACCAATTGTTTAATCTGGGAGTAGAATACCACCGACTCGCTCGTATTCGCCTGCCCCTTGCCACTCTCTCCGCTGCCGCTTTCCCAGCGCTGAGCCAGGTGAAGAAATTCCTGCCTCAGCTGGCAACTGCCAACGACGTCCTGCAGAGGCAGGTGCAGGAGATGCCGGCGGGACACTTCGATATCGAGCATGTGGACGACGGGCAGGAGCGCGTCATCGAGATGGTGTGTGTGCCGCCCAGGGCCCTTGACGTCGTCGTCGCGTGAGCCGTCAAAGGTTTGCGTCGACGTGCCGCTGGGCAAGCCCTTGCAATGGCGGTAGAGGCCTCTTTTTAATCCTTTCCCATTCCGATGACGTAGGTGTACGTCATCGGAACGGAATCTGAAGTTAAAGGCCGTGCAGGAGGGCGGGTGGCACAGTTTGACACCAGCTATTATGTGTGCGGTCGTGTCGGTACAGTTCCTGCAGCGAGTGTAGTGCCTTTAAAAAAATAAACGGCGCTTTGCCTCTTTAAATAAAATTAACGCTGAACCGTTGGCGTGTTCCGAGATTCGGCGGTGAACGGGACCCGCCCTGCAACTTGCAGACGTCTCGGAACGGGACAGGGTAAATATTAAACATTAACCTACTTGCTCTGCTAATGTGGCCGAGTTCCAGTTGGAGGATGCCAGAAGTGCAATGAGTCACTGAATTATTATCACGTGGATCTGGAGTGGCCGAGAGTGCTTTTTTATTCGATTATTTAATCAGAAGATCACAGTTGATCATGACTTAACACATTCAGCTGGTGCCCTTTTCATACTTTCGCAAATGTAATTGTGCCGTGGCCTAATATCCACAATGGGACTTGTTTACATGCGTATTAAAATTATCCTTTGAGAATGCTGGTGGCCTTTTCATTCTCATCGCAAATATAAAACACGTTCCTTCGGAGTGGGCAGGTAGGAACTTGGTTCAACCTATCCTGGAGCGTACATGTTTGGGAGGGGCGCACCTCTGGTTGGCTGCTGGCTCGTGGTCACGTGATGCACTTCAACCAATCTGGGAGCGTACATGTTTGGGAGGGGCTATGCACGACAGACAGACAAATAATCCCTGGTGGGCAGTGTGGAACTGTTCCTACCTGTATAAACCGCCACCGTACGTCACTCAATGATGCACCATTACGGTTCATTTTTTTGTTTTACCTGCAGAGCATCTCCCTGGTTGAAGGGGGGGACAACTCGGACACGGACGAGGAGGAGGAGGAGGAAGACTGCAGCTCGTCTGGGAGCTCATCCGACTCGGAGACGGCGGACGGGGGGGAAGGACTCCCGGCGATGCCGAGATTGCGCCTGAGCCAGAAGCCGGCGGCTCAAGCGCGACATCGCATCGTCGAGCTGGACACTCGGCCTGCTACGGACCAGCCGCCGCGTGAGCCCCAGGGCACGTGACCAACGCACGAGCATTCTCGTCCGCCAAATCCTCCCAATGGTGTCGGGATGTTCTTTTGTGGTTGTTCTTTTGCCCCAGAGGACTTTCTCCTGGCTCTGTGTAAATGTATTTCTGTGTCTCTCTGTAAATGTCTCTATGTCTCTGTGTAAACGTCTTTCGTTCTTTTGCACAAACCGACGTTAATTAGATCTTTCGCGCATTGACCGCCATAAAGCCAAAGCAGGTCATTCAGTGCCTTCCCCATGTGGCCTTAGGGACTTATTTTCTTGTTGCATTGTTTTCCTCAACGTGCTTTTGCCCACCGCAACGTGTTAACATATTCCTGCCAAATAAATAAATATGGGCCAGAATTCACGTGCTCTTCATCTCGGTGCGACCATCACACTGCAGCGGAGACGCTGACCTTTGTCGATGACACTCTTAAGCGTGGCCTAAGGACCTTTATGAATGTGGCTTACCCCTCCATTTCTTTTAGGAATGTTGCATGCAAGCCAGAGTGGAGAAGCCGAGTGGTCGGCACTTTGTTTTTGTCATCAATAACGACGCGGCGATGATGGCGAGAGGATAGACACGATGTATGGGTTCAGGGAAATCTGCTCGGTGACCCCCGGCAGGAGAACATGGCCCCCAGGAGGGTGGCGAATGTGGGCGTTTATCGGCGAGCTGCCCTGGTGCGCGATGGATTTAAGTACGCGTGCCGTGGCCTAATATCCACAACGGGACTTGTTTATGTGTGTATGGAAATTGTGTTTTGTGTTGCCAAATTGAGTGATGTTCATTCTCCTCTGCTGCCCCTATAGCCCCTGCTATCCATGCAGTCCACTCCCTGTTCAAGTCAAGGCTCAAGACCTTCCTCTTTACCTATGACCGACTGCCAATTAAATATTTATGTACGTTTGAACTTCTTCCGCGCCGTACGTAGCCAACCATCCTAATCTGCGGTGCGGGGGAAGGACAACAAACACAAAAAGCAGTTCTAAAGAAATTCGTTTTCAATCGAGATTTAAAAGTCTACAGTTCCAGTGGCTTCTAAATATTGGAAGGAAGAGCGTTCCAGACGGCCGCAGAAGCGCATCTAAAAGTGCCCGATGCAGTGATGGTTGGCCAAAACCCGCCACTTCGAGGATGGACCGGAGTTCGCGTGATGGTTTATGCTCACTTGCTCTACAGGGTCTTGAGATTCAGTCACATGTCCACGCTGTATAAATTCACATTGTACATTGTCTTATTAATGCATCAAGTTGTTGTTGTTTATTTTTTTAAGCTTGTGTAAAATGTGTTTCAATAAATACTACATCAATTGAGAATGTTGACATCTGATGGCTTACCTGAAAAACAAACTCGGAATGCCGGCTCTGAGTTTCACTCCACAATCTGCAGTCATCATTTACCCCAATTATTCCACGCGAGCAACATGCCAGAGGAAATTCCTTGCCCTGAACGCTAGAGAATTAGAGCCAAGGTCATTATTCACGTCAACTAGACAGGGGAGATCATATCTTCGTTCCGTTGGAAGACACTACAAATGGACGTGTTGGGACGGTGTAAGGTAAGCAATTAACGAGACGAGTTGCAGGTTGGTGGGTAACGGATTGCATTATAAATCGACTGGTTGCCGGTTCGGGCTCCGAGCCACGAAAACCGCCTTGGTGGGATGACTCATTGTGTGGGAGCGGAGAAGAGGCTTGAGACGGTGGGCCGTGTGGTTTTTTGTTGTAATACTGCTAGGGGGGAATTCATTAATGGGCATTAGAAGATGGGTTATTGCACCTCGATGTGACAGTACCAGGAACGCCTCCTTTCATGCAGAGCCTAAGTGCTGTCGGGCATTGTGACGTGAGCATTAAGAACGGTGCACTTGCTCACGAACTGCCCGTGGCATCTCTCATATTAAAGGCGGTGGAATTAATCGTCCTTAATGCGCGTGAAGATGTGGGTGGTTTCTTGTTTTTGGTTGGGAAATGTACGTTTGTGTTTTGTTTTTTTAGATTTGATATGTGGAGACCATCAGACTATAGGCTCACACAACTTTTTTTCAAAATTGCACCACACTCGTAATTTATGGGAGGGCATACTCAACCCATAGCACCAAGTTGTCATGCAAACAGCCTACAACGGGTGTCTTGAAGCCTGTAAAATCCACTGCTGGATTGAGGGTCGTGGGAGTAATTTTATCATACTTGACGCTGTTCAGTGTAGGTTGGTAAAGGCCGTGGGCATCGGAGCATGAGCATAAAAATACAGCCCAATCAACAATTGATTGTGCTCCCCTGCCCTCTGCTACCCCCCACGACGTAGCGCCGAAGCCACCGATAGCAAACCTGGGGTACACGGTGATCACCCATCCAAGCACGATCCAGACTCAAACCTGCTTTAGCTTCTGAAATCACGTGCTTTCTGGCCGCTTTCAAGCCAACACACGTGCATTCAGAATCAAGATAAGATCATTATATAGTTTCTTTTTTTATACACCATCATATTCAAATGGGGGTGGAGGGGGTGGGGGCGAGGGTGCTAGGCGTGAACAAAGCGTATGGGAGAATCGTGATGGTCGGTAAGGAACGGGTATAAAGACAAGCATCGCTAATGCATGTGACACTGAGTGTCCTCGTCTCAGCGCCGCGCGCCTTTTGTAGCGATTCGAGCGCCGCGAGCCGGCCGGGGTGGGGGTGGCGGGGGGGGTCTTGGCTGCCCCCCGTCCGCGTGGTCCGCGATCGTCCCGTCGGGCGGCTGCGTGGCATTAACGCGGCGCCCCTTGTTGAACAACAGGGCCGCTAATCAAGAGGCGGGCTCATTAGCGGATGGCGCTGATGTCTATCCGCCTGGGATGTGGTCGCGAGAGAGAGAGAGCGGTTAAGGGAGGAGAAGCAGCGTGTTCCCGATGTACTTTGGGGTCGTGCGTGCTGAGAAGGGAATGTCTATTGATGAATTTGTGACCTCCGCAAGAGCCGGTGGGTCGGGTGTCTTCTAATAGCTGCCTCGCTGCTGTTGTCACGCCTGCATTTGCCGTCCGTTTTGCCGAATGGATAGATGTTGAAACGCATGGATTATGAAAGGGATGGATGGTGAGTGGGCGTGCAAATCCTCACTCGCCTTGTGCAAACATGCGCTGTTAGCCCACGTTTATGGGTTCACAGCAGGCTGGGTTTGTGGGTTCGTAAGTCTGAGTTTTAGCCGCCTTTGTTGTTCGCGTGTCTCTGCCAGGAGGGTGTTCGTGGTGCAGCGTGTGCTGGTCGACGTGTTGATGTGGAGTGCATCATGAACACCATCTGATAAGGAAGCTGCTGCGGTTTGTTTTTAATCAGGCTGAAGATGTATTTATAATGTCCGGCATACCGTGTCCGAATTTCAACAAATGTATATACTGTACATTGCATTATTTTGTGTAAATTACATTGTATTGATGTGCTGTGATGTTATGTTTTACTTGTGAAGTACCTTGTGGTAATTTTATTTGTGAGTGCGTGGTATGCAATAAAGTTTCATTGATGGCGCACTCCCTCGTATGTGCTGAATACCTGTGTACGATGTGAAGACAGTAGTGACACGAGAAGTGTTACTGGTAGGATCCTCCTGGTTACACCAGCCCACAGGGGATTATTGTGTCCGTCCGTCTTGCAGGAAGGGGCTAGGTGGGGAGGGAGGGACTGGGTGGGGAGGGGAGGGTGAGGAGGGGCTGGGTGGGGAGGGTGGGGAGGGACTGGGTGGGGAGGGTGGGGAGGGGCTGGGTGGGGAGGGTGGGGCTAGGTGGGGGGTGGGAGGGGTGGGGCTGGGTGGAGAGGGGCTGGTCACCCCGTGGTGCCCTTATAAAACTCAACGTTTAACCTACTCACGCCGGCTTGTGCCCGCCCTCACAGTCGGGCATATTTGCAGAATACACCACGCCGCCGTTGACCCTGGACATTGACCGAGCCACCCAACGTTCCTACCAGCTCCCTCCGCAGGAATGTGTTCTCCATGGAACGTCTTTTCAGCTCTCCAGGCCGGATCAGGCCCTCTCAAATATCCATTGTGCATTTTTGAAAAATGTATATTCTTGTTGCGCTGTCGATTTGTTGGCGTACTAATTATAGTTATGCAGCTGTTCGCAGAATTTAAAACATTGTTCAATTAGTGTGATGATGATGATAACTCTGGCAAGGGAGAGCTGAGATGAAGACCAGTCTAGGGAGACACCATTGAGTGTGGATAGTCAACGTTTCTCACCTAAAGTGGCTTGTCATGTGCAAGTCATATACATTTAAATAGTAGCTTTTTTTTCGTTAAGTTTTTGTTACACAATATCTGCTCTTAGAAAACTGCCGATACTTTTCCAGTTTAGAGTCACTTGAGTCTTCACACGGCAACATTATTTCTCAAATGGCATTATATCTCTTGGCTTTTGTGTTCACCTCGATAATGAAGGAGCAATGCTTGAAACGTCACTATAAGATTTCACTCTTGAGACCGTGGTAGACAGGCATCAAATCCCACATTCACCGTGGAATTTAAAAGGGCTTTATTCAGAAAGTTTGACAGATCGAATGTCTAGGAGGAGCCTCCTTCGA
Source organism: Lampetra fluviatilis (assembly GCF_964198595.1). Lineage (NCBI taxonomy): Eukaryota > Metazoa > Chordata > Hyperoartia > Petromyzontiformes > Petromyzontidae > Lampetra > Lampetra fluviatilis. Next base: position 13,559,724 of record NC_136285.1, on the reverse strand, counting down.
TAACGAAGGAAAGACTCAGACTTCGCTATCGGTAAAGGTAACGGGAGGAGGCAAAGGGGGGCACACTGATTAGCAATCGGCACAGCTGTTCTGGCGCCACATTTTTAATGAATCGAGGCCACGTTGTTTCGTGACGTGCCCGTATCCCCGGATCACAGGGCCGGGACAGTTACTGCTCTGCGGGCCACGGACAAATCTGATCGTTGAAGCGATTGGAGGTCTAATGCTTGAATGCTTAATCGGCTGACATAAAGTGCCGCGCGCTGTCCGTGGTGCTGAACGGCGAGCGGGCGAGACGACGAGATTTTGCCGCTCTCCGTGGTGCTGAACGGCTGACGTGGTGGCGAGCTCCACTGTTAAACAGGCGGTGGCGTGCGAACACAGAGCGAGAGACGCGTTGACGGAGCAGCGGCGGCGACAACAGGGAGCGCACAATGCAACAAAACATCCTCATTCATCCAACACCGACAATGAGACTGCGATGGTTTGTTTGAGATTGGCTGGGCTGGCTCGCGTGCGCGAAAGGCGTTATGGGGCTGGTTAAACCGACGAGTTATCTCGGCGTACGTCGGGGTCATCTTTTATTTAATGCAGATGAGACCAGTTGAGGTAACGGAAACCAGGTCCACACCGCATACAGTAAACGTGTGAACGGCCGATACATTCACCTTGATAAACTTGATAGCCATACGGAGATGATTGAGTAAACATTTCATTCAAAATAATTAACCGTAAATTAATAGTTAGCAATAATCGCGTGTACATTTTAGAGCTACGACTCAATTTCCGGTGAGATGCACTCACAGTATAGTTAGGTACACACCACTGTGCACGAGTCAAAAAACATAAATTCACAATCTAAACAAATGTGGCTGTGTGTATTTATCGAATGAATGCCGTTATGTGATGACGATAACACCCTGAAGCGAGTCTCGTGAAGGATGTATGTTTGCGTGTGGCAGGAAACAGCTGTCACCGAAGACGAAAACCCAGGGGATAACACTCCATGTGCTGCGGCTGTTGTATTGTGATAATCCTGATTGGTATCTTGATGCCTTGCAATAGGTGTCCATTTGGTGTTTGAACGCCTGAACGCCTCCTGTATTATTGCCGGAACGTGTAAAGAATATTATTCATTTCGTCAATTTAATGGTGATTAGTTTGTGCATTAAGACCAATTGCCGTGAAGAACACATTATAAATGATTGGTGATGTCACCGATAATGTTGCTGATGATGGTAGCAACGCCGTTGCTGCTGCTGGTTCTGCTGCTTATGATGATGATGATGAATTGGCTCCGATCTGACCCATGTATGGGCCTCCGGACGCGCACAGTAGTGCGAGTGTGGGTTGGTGGTGGGGGAGAAGGTTGGTGGGTGGGGGTGGCGAGGTGGTTGGTGGATGGGTGGGGGTGCTGGCGTGTGGGGGCGGGGGGAGTAGCAAGTTGTGAGTGTGCAATGTTCCGCTCCTGAAAATCGACGCTTCCTCCTCCCTCCTCCCCTCCTCCTCCCGCTCCTCCTCCTCCTCTCCCCTCTCCTCCTCCCCGTCCGCGTTCGCGTTGAGAGGGAGGGAGCGAGCGAGGCAGAGGCGGCTTGCATCGCCGCTGCTCGCACCACAAGGCTCGCCGCGTCTGCTCGGGCTGTCTTGCATCGAGCGCCGTGTTTGATATCCCTTGTGCTGCGCGTGTATGTGTGCACATACGTATTCGCGCGAGACACAAAGACCGGCGCAGGGCGCATAGCAGGTACATGCCCAGTGCTTCTATCGTTTAGCAGCCGACGACCACTCCCCAAGCTCGGTTCAACATCGGTCCGTATTGTCTCGAATATCATCATCGTCGTCGTCGTCGTAATAATAGTCGTCGTTATCGCTACATTATCACAAGCCTCGTTCTAATTTAAAGACAGCGCGTGGTTGGTGTTTGTGTTTTTTTTAGTTTGTTATGCCATTCGCCGGTATTTTAAAAAAATCGAAGTCTTTACGTGACATATTTTAAAATCCGCCGCTCGTGTATATTTACCACCGCTGGCGTCGTCAAGCGCGGAAAGCCGACAGCCTCGGCTCTCCGAGACAGAGAGACAGAGACCGCTCTCTCTCTCTCGCTCCACGAGTGGTTGAGACTCGTGTAGGAGGGGAGATACTCGTGTGCGTGTGTGTGTGTAACAGACAGACAGAAAGAATCGACCGGTACCTGAGAGCGACTCCCCGCATAGAAGGGATAATCGGCACTAAAGAGAGATACGAATTTGAGAGACGTCTAAGATAAGAGGACAGAAAGACACACACACTTGGAGGATAGATTGCTACAGAGCAGAGACTCATATGAGATAGGGTACGTGTGCAGGGGGCTGGCTTTGTAGAAAGACTCAGATCAGACCCATTCTCGGAGAGACTCGTGGAGGTGACAGATAGAAACTCATTACGGGAGGGATCCTTGTGAGAAGAGAGAATCACATGAGATCCTCCGAGAGACGCATACAGCAAACGGTTGAATAGAACAGATATCCAAGGGAGCAGAGATACACGTTTGAGAGAGAGACTTGCCGGGGAGACTTGCATAGGGAAGGATATCTTCATAGCCAAGGGACTCGTCATACAGGAGAGACACTCGCGTTTTGTGGATATATCTCGAGAGAGAGAGAGAAGAGGGCGATAGAGACGCAGGCAGGAGAGAGTCGCGATCGGGAGAGGCCAGGGAGAGTCTTCGTCCACCCCTCGGGAGAGTCATCGTCTTCCCCACGCGGGGAGCGATCCAGCTCTGCGGGGACGCGACCTTCTGGGATCTCCGGTGAGCTGGGTGCCGCCTGGCTCTGCAAGACCGCGACCATGTCTCAAGACGCCGAAGAGGGACCCTCGTGGAAGAAGCAGACCCAGGACATCAAGCAGATATTTGACTTCAAGGAGGTGCTGGGCACGTGAGTCATCCCCTCCTTCCTTACTGCATGCCCTGCCGTCTCAGCCCTTGCGATGATGTGGTGGTGATGTGGTGATGATGATGATGTGGTGGTGATGATGATGTGGTGGCGATGTGGTGGTGATGTGGTGGAGTTGTGGTGGTGACAATGCAGTGGTGATGTGGTTTTGATGTGCTGGTGGTGATGATGTGTTTGTGATGTGGTTGGTAATGCTGTGGTAGTGATATGGTGGACAGATGGTTATGTAGTGGTGATTATGTAGTGATGCCGTGGTGGTGATGATCTGGTGATTTGGTGGTGATGTGGCGGTGGGGTAATCGTGATGATGGCGGCTATAATAGCTATTGCCATAGAGTACAGCATTGTACTTGTATAGACTATATCAGTGCTTGGTTTAGTGCCGACATTGTAATAATCAATATCTGCGATCGTCACCATGATAATCGCTGCAATGAACGATATCGCTGACACCATTACATCATCGACACCAGCATCAACATCAACCTCACTGCTGTAATCATCGTTATCATCGGCACCGTAAATGTTGTACTAATCGTCGTTAAAGTTGGATTTTACACCACACTCATCAACATCGTTAGTGTCGTGATCATCATCAGCATCGTCGACACCGACATCATCATAGACACCAACATCATCATCATCAGCATCATTGACTCCATCATTTTAATCATCGACAACATCACCATCAACAACATCATCATTCATGGTCATCAATAATGCACCGGAGCTCGTGCCCGTCACGGGGCTGTCGCGATATTGATTTCGCGGCGTCACGTGACACGCCGCGATCGTTCCCCGTTGTGCTCATGACAACGCTCTTATCGTTGGTGCTGTTGTTGTTGTAGTTGTTGTTGCCATCGTCGTCGTTCTCGTTGTCGTTGTTGCTGCTGCTCTGTGTCCCTTTACCCACAAGCTTCTGTCCCGTGCGTCCCCACGCCATAGCCCCTGGGAAATGTTGGGCAAACGTCGGAACCAAACGTTGGCCCAACGGTTCCAGCCACATGCCAACGTCAGCACAACGTTGGCATGTTTACTAAGGGGGGTTCTCGTGAGCAGCCCCTGCCCCTCGGAGCTGCCCTTCCCTAGAGCCGTACGTGTGACCTACTGACTCCGTGTTACTTGCACGGGGCCAGGCAACAGGACTTTCTAGCAAAGCGACGAGAACTTCAACCTCTGGCCGAGTTATACAGGCGCGCGCAGAGGCTGCTCTTGGTTTCACTAAATGGTCCGATAAGCACCGTGGAAGTTTGGAATCGCAATCACTGTAAATTCAGAACTTCATTCTCGATGTACATATATTGTTTTGCGGTTGTCTGCAGACTGCAGTAGCACGAAGATCATAGCCACGGCCGTAGCAACAGGTCCACTGGCGATGTGGTGTGCCGCGCGTGCGGTTTTAATCAGAAAGAGGAGCTTGTGACGGGTGGGAGTTGTGCCGGGATGAAGGAGGCTAGGATAAGGCAGTCTGGAAGTTCAGAATGGAATGTGGCAGGAGAGCGTTGTAGATGTCGTCTAGAAGAAGAGGTTATGATGAGCGGGACGTGTGTGCAGCATGGAGATGGACAGGTCACCAGAACAGGCATTCGAGTGACACCCAGAGGCTGACGGCCAAGGGGGAGACCTAAAGCCAGACTGTGGTGGTGAGATGGTAAGGGCAGTCACTGAAGCACGTGTGCAGCGAGGGGAAGGCCTCGTGTCATGGCAGCGATGGGTGAGACTTGTCAGGGCCAGATCTTTGAAGGTCGGATGTGAGATTTTTCAACAAACGAGGATCTGGGAGAAGGACAGGAAGCGATGGCACAGTGGTGGGGTGGGGGCGGGGGGGGCATCGGTGGCCAAAGCCACCGATGCCCCCTTGACCTTGTGCACTCCCTCCGGGAGGAAACGTCGATGAAAAATGTTGATTTTTGCATCGCACAGTTCGGCATCGTGTCACTTCCACTGTGGGCACAATGAAAGGGTTGCTCGATGTTTATTTTCCGACGAAATTGTTGTTGTTGTTGTTGTTGTTGTTGTTTTTGGCGGTGGCGAAAACGCGTCGACGTCTCGCATCATCGCCAACAGATGTGTGTGTGTGTCCGTGTGTGTCCGCCCCGTCTCCGCAAAGATGTACACATCATCTGTGAGCCCGTTCCCTGAAACAACGTGAGTGGGATTCTGAGTCGATCGCTATTTAAGTGGCGATACGCAAAGAGAAGCAAAAACGCGATAAGATCCGGTGGCTCAAGCGGCTCCGTCGCGACTCCCGTAAACGAGTTAGCACATTCACGGCCGCGTATCTCTCAAAGGAATCAGAGATATGACTCGTTTGCACACACGTATCGCTATGGAGCCGGTGTCCAGACCTCCATTCCCGCTCACGGCTATCGCCAGTGGTACGTGGACTGCGCCTGGACCTCTCCATCACAAACCGCACTGAGCAGCGACCTCAAGTCTGCCCAAACATACGCCGTGACCCACACACCATGGGGAGAGTTTCATTCAGCAGTGGATTGACAAAAGCACTGCAAATCATTATTATTTTCACATGCTTCGGAATTATGCTTTAAATATGGATACCTAGGTTGTTACACGATGCCTCTGCACCGGAAAAAAACTGGATTATTGCTTTAACAAGCCGTGTGAGGTGCACCGTCTATGTTCTGAGTCCCAAGCCAGTGGTGGAAATTCCGCATTCCCATGGCAGTGCCTTTTACGTTACGTCGCGGTAAAATGCAGTCGTGTTTTTGTTGTTGTTGTTGCCACCATCGCCATCAACGCAGATGATGTACGATCGTCTGACACTGTGAAGCCGAGACAGTGGACAAATATTAACACGAGTCTACGGGTGACGGACCCCACATTTAACTGTACGGCTTCTGCGCGTGTCTCATCTGCCAACGTAAGACTATTTGTTTAACAGCGCCGGTAATGGCTGCTGAAACCTCGAAGGTCAAAACCGATTCACATTTTATCTGTTTAAACCGACGCTGTTATGGATCAATGAGGTGGAGGATATATTACTCTTGGCCGAGACAATATTTCATTATTTAGAAATGAGGACAGGCGGACATTTCCCTGTTTATTTATATGTGTGTATATATAAGCATGACTTATACGCTGCCGTGATGTAAATGTCAGCACGCACTGGAGTTGCAATCCAGAGGCCACCAGTTCCATCTCCCGCCGTGGCAATTAAAACAATGTTCCAGCTTTTTCGATTTAAAGCTTTCGTGACTTCAGGGATTCATCTTCTTGGTTCTTTCGGTAAAGTCACGTAGAATGGAAATAATAAAATAATAAAAATAGAACATAATTAAATAATTCTCACGACGTTTCGGCCACAACGCAAGCAGCCGTCCTCAGGTGAAGAACAGGTCTATCGAGAAGACAGAGTCTATCGAGAAGACAGAGTCTGACTGTCTTCTCGACAGACCTGTTCTTCACCTGAGGACGGCTGCTTGCGTTGTGGCCGAAACGTCGTGAGAATTAATTTATTATGTTCTTCACCTGAGGACGGCTGCTTGCGTTGTGGCCGAAACGTCGTGAGAATTATTTAATTATGTTTTATTTTTATTATTGTATTATTTCCATTCTACGTGACTTTACCGAAAGAACCAAGAAGAAAATGTTCCAGCTATAACCCCCCTCTGCTGATACCCACCCATCAGTGTCCACTACGGCGTGGTGGGGCAAAGTGTGGGTACTCGCATTTCTTCCAAAAGACGTCTGGAAAAGTTGGACAATCAACCGGATGAGCGGGTTTCTAGAGAGAGCTCCCTCTAGTGGAGGCCCTTCTGGCAGCAGTGCTGTGAGCCAGGGATGAGAGGGCTGCACCTCTAACTAAATACTGTACGTAGAGCATGTGCCAAATGTGATCGTTCACTAGTCAATAATATGCACGCACAGTGGCTAACGAATAGTAAAATGCATGCTCGTATCACAGAAACATCGCAGGACACGTGGATGAAACGCAAACGCAAATGTTTGATTTCATCTATAATTATCAAATACCCCTCTTGTTGCTCAATGCTTATACCTTTTGATGTATAGAGGGTGGGCCAAAAGCCAGGGCACATTGGATAGCAATATTTGTCTTAACAAATCGCATAGGGTTATTTAATTTTAACAAATGTTTAGGCTAACTTTCATGAACATTAATTCACGATGCATTAATTATCTTTTGAAATTAATTTAGGAATTTCCTATGCATACTGTACACAAAAACGAATTGAACTCGTTCGTCTTTGGTCAATTTTCTTTCCATTCTAAATGTCATCTGGAAAGGAAGAAGAAGAATAATAAAAACACGAGATTAATAATGACAATGAATAAAATATTCACTGAAAAAAATCAACAATGAAAATTTGTAATGACAGTGTTAAAATAAATTAAATAACCCGAATTAATCTTGAATTGCGAGCCACCCTGTGTAGCAGCATCCGCATGCAATCGCGTCTCAAGACGCTGCATGCAACAGGGGACATCGCGGGGAAGTGAAGATGTAACGAGGAGACTCGCCGTGTGGAGGGAGAGAGGTCTCAGGCACTGAAAGTTGAACAGTTGCAGGAAGTCGGCAGCACGGAGGTCTGTGGAGAGGAAGTTTGGGGCTCCAGGGGTAGCAGAGGTCAAGCTACTGAACCTCCCACCGAGTGAAGGTCAACTGCGGTTGATGGAGCGGAGAGAGTGCGTGGAGGGGAGTAGAGTGAGATGAGAGGGGAGAGGTAGGAGAGTGCGTGGAGGGGAGTAGAGTGAGATGAGAGGGGAGAGGTAGGAGAGTGTGTGGAGGAGAGTAGAGTGAGATGAGAGGGGAGAGGTAGGAGAGTGCGTGGAGCAGAGTGAGATGAGAGGGGAGAGGTAGGAGAGTGCGTGGAGGGGATTGGAGTGAGATGAGAGGCAGGAGAGTGCGTGGAGGGGAGTAGAGTGAGATGAGAGGGGAGAGGTAGGAGAGTGTGTGGAGGAGAGTAGAGTGAGATGAGAGGGGAGAGGCAGGAGAGTGCGTGGAGTAGAGTGAGATGAGAGGGGAGAGGTAGGAGAGTGCGTGGAGGGGAGTAGAGTGAGATGAGAGGGGAGAAGTAGGAGAGTGCGTGGAGGGGAGTCGAGTGAGATGAGAGGGGAGAGGTAGGAGAGTGCGTGGAGGGGAGTCGAGTGAGATGAGAGGGGAGAGGTAGGAGAGTGCGTGGAGGGGAGTAGAGTGAGATGAGAGGGGAGAAGTAGGAGAGTGCGTGGAGGGGAGTCGAGTGAGATGAGAGGGGAGAGGTAGGAGAGTGCGTGGAGGAGAGTGGAGTGAGATGAGAGGGGAGAGGCAGGAGAGTTCGTGGAGGGGAGTAGAGTGAGATGAGAAGGGAGAGGCAGGAGAGTGCGTGGAGGGGAGTAGAGTGAGATGAGAAGGGAGAGTGCTTGGAGGAGAGTAGAGTGAGATGAGAGGGAGAGGTAAGAGAGTGTGTGGAGGGGAGTGGAGTGAGATGAGAGGGGAGAGGTAGGAGAGTGCGTGGAGGGGAGTAGAGTGAGATGAGAAGGGAGAGGTAGGAGAGTGCGTGGAGGGGAGTGGAGTGAGATGAGAGGGGAGAGGCAGGAGAGTGTGTGGAGTAGAGTGAGATGAGAGGGGAGAGGTAGGAGAGTGCGTGGAGGGGAGTAGAGTGAGATGAGAGGAGAGAGGCAGGAGAGTGCGTGGAGGGGAGTAGAGTGAGATAAGGGGGGAGAGGTACACGCAGCGAGGTTCATGGATGATTAATCATTGTTTGCATGTGTTATTTAATACTGATACCAAAGTGTCTTGTGCGTTGTTTACTCTTTTCACGTTGTTAATCTGGATGACTGGAGTGAGTTTTCTGTTTTCCTGTATTAATTTAAAGCGACGTCTCCCTTGATAAAAAAAAAGACTCATGGTCTCAATGAATTAAATAACTCCATCACTGAGCCGAAACCTCTACAGCATCATCAAGTTTCCCTTCGTCCTGTTGGTGGTGTCTCAGCCTTGCGGGCTTGAGCCAGCCAGCCTCATTTGGTTAGGCGCGGACAACTCCAGACCAGTTTTCTCTTTCCCCGACACGATGGGGTATTCTCAACTCAACAGAATACTCCACAATAATATTGATCTGGTTTTAAATGGCTATCATCTATCTGTGTCAGTGTCTGGGTCATTATGTAAGTCAGTGCCGGGTCGCTAAGTATATGGGTCTTAATGTAAGCCCAAGTAAGTCCACGTGAAGCCGGAGTGGTCTATTGATCTCTACGGAGGTCTGTGTGCGTCTGTTCTTCTCTGCGTAACTCTATGGGGTTCTATGTAAGTCTGTGCAATGCTCTAGGTCTCTATGTAAATATACGAGCCTCTGTGGATGTCTATAGGTCTCTGTGTAGGTCTGTGCCAAAATGATCTCTAGTGTAAGTGACACGACTTTGTATGAGGCATCTGTGTAAGTCTGTTGGTCTATATATATTGAATTCCAAGCAAGTCTCTGCTATTTTTGCTGCATTTATCTAAAACCCAGGAATCTCTTGAAAAATAGATATGTGCTCGTACCGGTTAAGTTATGTATCTATATCGTCATCTTGACCATCCACGTCCTGTCTACTGTAGCGTGATGGCCTCCCCACACCGCCACCACCACTACCACCACCATCGTCACAATGATTATTGTTAATATAAATATACTGAGTGTGTATAAATATTGAGTGTGTATATCTCAGCAGCATCATTTATGCAACGGCATCGCACAATGCTGTTCAGCCCGCAAACAAAACAAAACACGGACACCGCATTTATATTATGATGAAAGTATCCATCATACGTGGTTCTGTGATCGTGAGCGATCCATCTTTCTCCTGCTCATGAGCGGATCTTGTCGCTCCATCTCACTCGGGCGATTATCGTCTGGGGTATGTTTCCAGAGTTTGGCTGCCATTCCATCACCGGTCTCGCCCCAGTGATCATCGTCCCTTTTGGCTGCGTGCATTCCGCCCAATCCCACTTGCCCGTACCGCCGGAATTTGCGAGATGTTATCTTCCTCGCCAGGTATACAGGAGATCGAGGGTGCCATCCAGACACTGACGCCTGCTGTGTATTTGGAGTGAGCATTTTCTCTCTCCCCGTGGCCGCGTGGATTTGTTTCTACAGTTCTCTCGGAGTTTCCCTTCACATTTAGAAACGTGCATTTAGAGTTTTTGGCTGCTATAAAATTCCACATGATAAGCCACTTCTTTGAGCTATCATTTGTGGCGAGGTCGCTTTTGAAAAAGAGCTACATTGCTCAGTGGGCCTTGCATGGTTACTTAAGAAAAAGAGTTTCCGGTTGAATAGTTTAAAAGCACTCCCAACCTGCTTTCGTCCCCCCCCCCCCCTTTTGCAGGAAATAATTTGATATATACTATAGCTATTATCTCTCTAAATACTGTATGTAACCCAAAAAACCTCTTATTGATTGAAGAGAATGTACAACAGACCATAATTGGTTAATCATTGCAGACAGGACAGCCCACAGACTCATCAATGCTTTTGTAAGTGGTTAAAATAGGTGAACAATTAAAGTATCAATGTTGTTGTTGTTATTTTGTTGTTGTTGCGGCTGTTGTCACACGCGCTGAAAGATTTGTGATCGTGGAGGTCAACAGCCTTTCATAATAATAATAACTGGAAACAAATCACATTTTGCCTCGCTCTCTGCAGCCGCGACATTTCCAATCGGTCCTGAGCTGCTGCCGAAGCGCTGGCTGCGTCTCCTTAAAAAAACCGATAATTATATCATTTTTTTTTCACTTTTCAGATAGCTTCTCAAACCCGTCTATGATTTATAACGCACGCAACTTTTTCGCACCACGGTGTCCGGGGATGCCAGAACCGGCGCTACCAAAACATTCCCCCAACTTCTGTGGTTACATTCACATGTTTGGCCAGCTCTAAAATCAGGGGAATGTGGAATTGCTTGCTACTGGAATTGCCACAGCTGGATGAAGGCTGCCAGCTGATGTGAGCGGTGTTCCCATGCCCATTGACGCAGGGGCGGAAGACACACGTTGACTTGGCTACAATCAGGAACGTCTCAAGCTTCTTTCGTCAAGAGGGTCCTGCTTCAGACGTTGGGCCGGTTCCTTTTTTTCTCAAAGGTTTCCAAGAAATAATTATATTGGAATTTGTTGTTGTTGTGTTAATAGTGATTAAAATGTGTTGTTGTGATAGCATCCCTCTCCCATCGTATAGAGCAGTGGTGCTGCTTCTTCTTCACCTGGCGTGCACCACGCACTCCTGGGGTTGCGAGATGCCCTTTCTGGGGTTGCGGGACACGGCCAGATTTGTTTTAGAAGGTAAATAATCGAAACACAAATTCAGCACGTTGTTTCATCAAAGCTGTGTGTTGATTAACATTGTACATTTTTTTGTTTACGATTGAGAATCAAAGGGGCGCAAGGCTCCATTGAAGGTTAAGAACCACTGGGTATCGAGGGAGTGCTCCTGCCAATAGAATCCCGTACGAAACAACAACAAGCACCGCCCAAAAGTGTGGTATTTTATTTTATACCTACGTGATTTTACCGAAAGAACCAAAGAGTATGTGGGAGAAAAGTTCACCGTGTCAACTCAGCCGCGTCCGTCAGAGCAGCGGTTTCTTCGCGAGACACTTCCATTATTTGAATGCGACTCGAGCCCAGGCCCATTCACTCGTTGCCTTATATGAGCCTCTGTGTGCGTCTCTGGTAGCACGCCAAACGAATCAGGCGAAGTTGCGCCTTGCCCGAGAGACGAAATCGCTCACCGCTGCTCGTGTTAGCGACGGCCGGGGATCCAACACAGGATCCAACTCAGGATTCAACTCAGGATCTAATTGGATCCAACTCAGGTTGGATTCCCGCGGGGGGGGGGGGGGGCAGAGGCGGTGTGGGCTCCTTCTCGCTCCCACGTGCGCGGCCAATCCCCGTGAATCACAGCACGAGCGCTGATCGGCAGGCGTTGAGCGCCAGTCGTCTAGCGTGGTGGACTCAGGGAGTTCAATGGCATGGTCTGTGATCGCGGTCCATGTTGCGGTGGTCGTCGTTGCCGTGATCTAGTGCCGTGGCCTATTGCAGCCGGTCTGCTGTCACGGTGTGCTGTTGTAGATGTCTATTGCGGTGGATGATTGTGGCCGTATATTGTCGTGGTCGACTGTGGTGGCCTTTTTGGTGGTGGTAGTGGTGGTGCTCTTCATTCATAATCCCTTGAGAGATTACGACAGCTTGGGAGGGCATTCATCCAGCAGTGGATAGATCATGGCTGCTGATGATGAGGGCAACTTTGAGAGGGAGGCACGAGTGCCAATGCAAGGTTCGTGATGACGATGATGTCACTGACGATGACATGTTGATGAAATCGGGTTTCCGGTGGTGCCGATGACACACTCCATCCAAAGACAACGCTCCCCCATATAGCCTTCAACATGCTGGTGGGGCAAGTGCTATTAGCAATCAGCGATTAAAGCCAGCATACGTGGGGGTGAGAAGCCAGCACCACGCCCGGCCGCCTTTGTCTCCCCAATGCTGATGTTTCGCACCCTGTACGCACCACGTTGAGTTGACCGATGAGAGAGGCCTAGGACCGGTTCAGAGATCTGTCACCGATGTTGGCCGTGAGCGGGAATCAAACTCGGGTAGCCGAGTTCATAGCAAAGTACATTAACCACTACACTGCCCCCCCCCCCACACACACATCCTCCACACACACGTGCTTACAAGGGCATAATGCACACGGTACAATATAGCGTAGATACAAAATATATGGGGGTGGCTGACATTCTAAACAACACGAGTTCACATTCAAGGCTGCCGTGTGACTCAGTCACGAGTCATGTAAACATCAGTGCGGGCTGTCGAGAGGCAGAGACGGGGGTACAGAGACTCGAGGGTTGGGATGGGAGGTCGGGGGGAGGGAATTCCTCCCTTTGGCTGGGACATATTACACAGAGTGATTCCTGGATGCCCCGTGATGTACCAGGTGATTGCTCCCAACCCAGCAGCAGCTAGAACATCAACCGCAACACCAGGTAACAGCAGCGACAGTCGCAACAAAACCAACACACAACCAGCATTCGCCACTCAGCGACGGTGACGTCACCACGGCACTTGTGCCAGGCCAGGTGCACTTTGAGGCCACGCGAAGTGTCGAAGGCTCGCTGACAGGAGGTCTCGGGACAGACCCAGGTGCCACGGGTCGGCTGGCTGAGATGACTGATAGATGCACCACCAGCTGTACCCCCTGCTGTACCAACTTGCTGCATTTTACCCATCCTGCGCTCCGCTCGTTGTTGTGAGCGTCGCTGCTCTGCCCTCCGTTGTTGCTGGAGGGCGACTGCCTCCAGCTGACCTTCACGAGCCTCCTCCACATAACAGCAGTCGCAGCAGGAGTACAAGCAACATCAGCAATAGCAGGAGCAGTAGCGGCGGTAGTGGCAACAGCAGCAGCCGAAGCAGCAGCAGCATCAGTCAATGCAACAGCAATCGTAGTCATAGCAACAGCAGCAAAAGAAAGTCCCAGCAGCAGCAGTAAGAGAAGCAGCGGCAGCAGCGAGAGTAGCAGCATCAATAGCAGAAGCAGCAGTATGAGCAGCAGCAACAGCAATCATAATAATAGCAACAGCATTTACAGGAGCGTGCATGTGAATTCGTTACGTGTAGAATACACAGTATTTCACTGGATATCTCTTATTTAAATTGTGTTGATGTATTTCCTTTGATTTTACCAGAATGGTCGTGTAATTTGTGTCCAAGGACCCGTGTGTAAATCGCGCTCTCTGTACAGTAATGACTATCCGACAAGCCAGCCTATTGGGAGAGCTTACAACCTGTTAGGAGATTTGACTGTGCAGAGAAAAGTGCGACGACGTTGGCACACGAGGGATGAGCTTCCGTGATCACATGGTAAATACTGCGATTAATCTCCAGCGAAACGGCGTGCAAATGTACATTCTCCAAACATTGTGTCGCTTTTTCAACATTCCTCCTCCGGTTTGCTGAGAAAAAAATACCTCAAATCGATCGGTACATTGGCCCACGGGGCAACGTTCATTTGACTAGCAGTTTGACACCGTAGGTTTTCGCGACCGATATTATTCATAACGAAGGTTTCTGGGTTAAATCGCGTAAGTATAAATGTGTCGTAACCCCCCACCACCCGACACTGCCAGTAAAGGTTTGTCACGTGAACAAAACGCGTCAATTAGTTACTACTTCAGCCCACCGGACTGTTGGAGAGTAAATCCACAACATTCGCAATTTGAGTAGTACGACGTTTCGCTGCTACAGTAATTACATCCAGCATCATCGGGCGATTTTCCAGGACAGCAAAGCAATCCACCTGCTTCCGGTCTTAAATTATTAATCATTCGATTCGCCCCTATCAGGTGGCCAAGAGGGTACAGATGGAAATTAGCATCATACCCGCACGGTGATCTCACCCACAAGCAACTATAAACATGAATATTTCATACAAACGCACGCGTGTTATATCAGCGATGCTGCGCGGGGACATCGCCACCATCATCGCGCTCATTACACACAAAGTGTTTGCCACAAATGAGCCACAATGCCAGGCGGATCTCGTGAAGAAGCAGCAGCAGCAGCGGCGGCTTTTGGTTAAAACGACGAACAAAGGCGGTGGTCACCGCATCGCGCGGCGCTTTCAGATGCCCTTCTGCGGCCGTCTGGAACGCTCTTCCTTCCGATATTATGAAGCCACTGGAGCTATGCACTTTCAAATCTGGATTGAAAATTCATTTGCTCTAGAGCTGATTGTTGTGTGTTCGTTTGTCGTCGTTCTCCCGCACCTCCGATTAGTGCGGTTGGCTACGTGCGGTGCGAAAGAAGTTCAACACGCATTCATTAATGATCAACCATGGTCCATCCACTGCTGTGCTATAAAAGAAAGGCAATTTCCCGAAACGTCTTCCTATTACATATGTTAAAGGCCACAGTGTTATTAACGAAAGTGTTGAGGTTTGCTTTAGTTAATAACTGCCAACGCAGCGGAGGCATCAGCAAATTGTTCGATTCAAAATAAAGTGTCACTCTCCGCGTGACGCGGGCCGCGGTGAGCGGTCGTCCGTTGCGCGGAGCGTGTCGACGACGGCTTCTGCCTGAACCGGAGGAGGTCGGCTGGGCGTGCGCGCCGTGCTGGGTGCGCGAGGACTCGAGTGCGAGAGGCCTCAGCGGCGCTGAATCGTCACGAGCATTGGGGGGCAGCCACGAGGTGCCTTTGCCCCCCACCCACCCCACCCCCAGGTGGCCAAAGCAACGAGTTGGAGCCCCCTTGACAACGACCATGAGGATACGTTTTCAACAACGGTGTAAAAAAAAAACACTGATTTAAAACGGAGTGCCCCTACAGCGTTAAATGCTCGAGACCGTGAGCGTAACGATGACGCCATTGGGCAAGGCGAGCCGCCATATGCAACAGCCTCGAGGTGTGACCGTGCCGAGAGAAATCAATTATCGGGGCCGCACCTCGCCGATTGCCCCCCCGCCCCCCCCTGAGCTGATGATGTCGTCACTACGCCACTGGGCGTGACGTCATCGGATGTTGGGGTAGCCAATGTCCTGAGCATACACACGTGCAGAATTTTTTTTATTCAATACGCATAAAAAATCGATATATTTCCGTCCCCAACACACCGCATCGAATGACTCGATTGGAATCACAGCAACCATCGACTGCAAATGCTTGGCAGCAACCTCCTGTATAACAAAACAGAGCCATGAGCCTCACTGACGCTTCCTTGGGTAAACACGTATCGTGGTCGTAGTGGCATAGGATTCATTAAACATGGAAATTACAGATTTCTGCGGCGTAGCGGGATATATACGCGCTGGCAAACACTGTTGCTTTCACACTAGGCATGATACATTTTGCGCGTTTATTTATTTATTTTAAAAAATAGGCATGCGGAGGTCGCGATGAGTTCGTAAAGAAAAAAACCGCAGCGCACGCAAAATGCGTTAATGCGACGAGATGTTTTGTGAATGCGTAAAAGCCGTCTGGTGATTTCTGCGATGTTGTCTGGCCCTGCGTGAGATGCGGGGTTTTCGTGACTAAATCACCGTGCTGGTGGTTCTGAGTGTCATGCTGGTGGTGGTTTTCGTGGTGGTGATGTATTTGATGACGTTGATGGTTTTCATGTTGATAGTGGTGTTGGTGATTTTAATAATGATGATGATGGTTCGAATAATGAGCATCATGATGGCGGTGATTGTCCTGATGTTGATGTCAATCGATGACGAGTGACAATGCAGAGTATTGTCGTGAATCGCTCGATGTTTAGTCTTTCTGCTTGTAGAGGTTGTTGTTGTTGTTGTGCTTCGGATATGTTATTTGGGGGAGAGCTGTATTGTAAAAAAAATATTGGGCTGGTATTGTTGTCATCGCCGTAGCTTCCGGTATCTACCCCAACGTTGGATTAAAGTTGGAATGTGGTTGGAACCCAGTGTTGGCTCAACATTGGCCCAACATTGCCGTTTAAATTGTTGTTGTTTTAGGTAGGGTTTTTGTGCGTGTGTTTTTTCTACGTGGTGGTTGTTGGGGGTTGTTTGAGGTTGCCGTTGTTGTTGTTGTTGTCTGGTTTCGTGGCGGGGACGGGTTGCTCGTCGCGAGTGATTGTAATTGTCAGCGCGTCGACCCGGCTCACGCGTTAATTGACAGCTCACTCGGGTCGCGCCGGGTGTCTGGACCCCGGAGGAGCCCTCCTCATCACCGCCTTGATCACGGCGGTGATGACGAGATTAAGTGCTGCTGCACAACGTGGTGATGACGATGATAATGAAGAAACTGATGATAATGATGATGAAGATGACATTCATTTAAGATGCAGAAAATGATGATTGCTGTTAAAAAAAAGAATGATTACTGTAATGATCTCAATGTGGATGATGATTGTTGTCATCGCCATGATTTACATATATCGCTGCTGATAACACCGTGGACATATCAAACGGCTTCGTGATGTGGTGGTAACGCCATAGCAAAGCAGATTGCTTCCGCAGATTTCTATGCAGCTTCTCATGATGATGATCATAACGCTGCTACTGCTGCTGATGCTTTTCATGATGATCGTGAGATGGTGCTGCTTCTTCTCTTGCAGCTGACGATGAGAATAATTGCGCTTCTGATGCTGCTGCTGCTGCTGCAGCTGATAATACAGCACGGCAACTGCTTATCATATTGCTGCTGACGCCAATGCTGCAGCTGTTGCTGCTAACTCTGCAGCTGCTAATGATGCAGATTATTCTGCAACTGATATTGATGCAGATTATTCTGCACTTTATAATGATGTCATTGATTCTGATATTGCCAGTAATATTCATGCTGCTGTTGCTGCAACATTAGGGCGCAGCTGATACTGCAGCTGGCGTCACAGATATTTCAGCCCGATGATGATGATGATGCTGCTGCTGATGTCGACAGTAAAGAAGTGAGAGAGTGTCTATTTGCTCGTGGGCTCGTGTAAACGAGACACTCCGTGACCGGGCGAGCGAGTGGGAGGCTCCCGGATGGGCGATCAGGCAGCCAGGCTTGAGGGTGACATCACCCGTGGCGCGGCGCTCGCTCCGTCTGAATTCTTTGTTGTTGAAGTTTTACCCCCTGCAGGCGACACGAGCTTTCGGGTCAACTCGGACTTGCCGCGCAGAGTGATGTTTTTGTTTGTTTCGCATCTTGACCACACAGAGAGAGAGAGAGAAGAGAGAGAGAGGAGGCGGTGGTGGGAAGGGCAGGAATTAGGGGCAACTGTATAAGGATGACCCATCCCGGTCCTTGCACCCCCCGGGCGCACCTCGCGTGCAATTACAGCGAAGCAATCACCAGCCCATTTTCACAGGATCTCTCTCTCTTCTGGAACAAGATTAATTATCAATGGAGTTGTTTATTTATTTTAAGAAATCGGGGCTTTTTTTCGGTTGCAGATGTTTGCACAACCAATTAAACGGCCATCCGAACACAGAGGCACGCTGTGAAGTGAAGAAATACCGAAATGGATCAAATGACTCAGTATAGTTGATTAGAATTCGCCCAGTCGAGTTGTTTATTTTCCGCGACATACTCGGTGGGTTCGCAGAGTTCATTTGGTCCGTCCAGGTGGTTGTTTGTACATATCAAGGCCACCGTCCAAACGAAGCAAGTTCCACAAGGGATGACTCTGTTGGTAAATTACTCAATCAGCAGAGTCAACGCTCAACACACGTGTTTCTTTGTATGTTCTCATTGGTCGTGGTTCAGATGGAAGGTTGTTTATTTGTACGCAACCAGCGTGGTGCACGTGATGCAAAAAAACAACGCATTTGCCAATAGCGCTGCGTGCGGCTATTGAAGGAACACCATACAAGGCGCGACGTTTCGGGCAATGGCCCTTCCTCACAGGCACATGTGCTATCCACTGCGAGGAACGCAGCTTGAAGCAAGAGGGGTAGGTCTGGCTCTGAATGGCAATCGAATTGAACTCGAGGGTAGCTGACTCAGGGCACCATGATGCACGTGGTGCGTGTAGCCCAGTCCATCACTACGGCATGCCCTCAATCTCCCGGGCCTGTCTATGCTTCTGCTATGAAGAAGACCCATTGCTTGTAACGTCACAGAGAGCGCTATGACGAATCAGCGTTCTACGGGGTCGCGCTAAGCGAGGTCTGCCCGTATCTAAATGTATTTCCTTTGTATGGCTGCAGTACTGAGCGGTGTTGAGTCTTGTAGTTTGTCCACTTGCGTTTAGTTTGTTGTCCTTACCCCGCACCTCCGACTAGCATACACACACATACGCAACAACCGCCATTCGCCACTAAGTGGCGGTGACGTCACCACGACGCTTGTGCCAGGCCATGTGCACCCTGAGGCCACGTGAAGTGTCGAACGCCCGCTGGCAGGAGGTCACGGGGCAGACCCAGGTGCCACGGGTCGACTGACCGAGATGACCGAGACGACTGGCTGATGCACCACCTGTGCCCCCTACTGTGCCAACTTGCTGTGCTTTAGCCACCCGGCGCTCCGCTCGTTGTTGTGAGCGTCGCTCCTCCGCCCTCCGTTGTTGTTGGAGGGCGACTGCCTCCAACTGCCCAGTAGCGTCCTTCACGAGCCTCCTCCACTGAGGCCGATCTTGACACCGCTGGTACCAGTCATCGGCAAGTCCACTCAGCTCCACGTCCTCCTGTACCACATCACTCCATCTCTTCTCTAGCCCGTGCCGCGCCCGTTTAGCCCCCTCGATCCGGCCGAACAAAAGCTGTTTAGGCATGCGGTGGCTGGGCATATGGGACACACATACGCACACACATACACACACACACACGCACACACACGCACACACACACGCACACATATTCACTGCCGAGGAGCCAGTGGCACGAGCGTGCGTTTTGACTCCGGAACAACGTCGCACGTTGAGACTTAAGTGGGGCAAGACGACAGGAAGGAGATGAACGCGATGTCTTACTTCGGGGGCATTTCTCCATCACGGCGCTGGCGGGCGCATCGTGCCGGTACCGGCTCCGTCAAAGCGCGCAGCCGTCGCATGGCCACGCAAATGGAATTGGGGGAAAAATTAGCGATTGAAGGGAAACTTTCACTTGGAAGCAAATCTGTCGAGCCGCTGTCTCTCGCTCTCTCTCGCTCTCTCATCCATCGGCCAATAGCACGGATCGAGCTGCGCCTTTATTTATAGGCCGGGGATAGAGAAGGTTTGTGAGCCCTCGTGGTGAGAGATTACGTAACCGTCGTTAGCCACGGCAGGGCTGGGCTACATCGACGGCTTGGGCATCCGCTGCGCTCCGAGCTCCCTCCGTGGATGCGGGGGCCACTTAAATCTGATCACCTTGGCCGACGGTGCCCGTCCAAATGCACGTGTGTCCCTCTTATTGGATTTGCTTTACATGCGGACGGCCTTGAAAGACGCTGTGCCGATCTTCATCCGGGATTGCGCGCCGGTGGCTGATTGTGCAAGCGAGACGCGTAGCCGGCATGGCGTGCGTCCGCTCTGCCCTGTTGCTACCCCTACCCCTACTCCCTCCCCCCAGGTTGCCTGGGTTCGTGAGTGCCTCTTACGGACGCGTGCTTAGCCGTGTGTGTTACGTGTGATTACTGTACGGGACGGTCCATTTAGAGATACCCCGCTGAAGTAACAGCCGAGGCATAATAGAAACACGAGCACGGCGATGTTTACGGTTTTTATTTCAAAGCCTCTCAAACACCGATGTCATCACAGTGCACATTCTGATTCGTGCCGCCGCTCTCGCGCGCATTGCGAAAGCCTCGTATAGCACCCAGTGTCACCCAGTGTCAGAGGAAGAGCCTGTGGAAGTTGACTTTACAGAACTACTGTTGTTGCCTCTCTTCCTCGTATAGGTGGCGCTGCATTGTCCCACGTGTCCCGCTGTAGCGGCGCTCATCGCATGGCAGTCAGATGACATTTTGGAACCTTTTTGCCAGTATCAAAGTAAGAAAAAAACTAAGAATAGGGTTTAACCTTTTCTGCCAATAATACGGTGCATTGATAGTGCATTGTCTTTGTGCTGTTCGCCTTTCGGCGTCCTCTGGTCTGACACTGGTGAGACGAGGCCCTGAAGAAGACTGTCTCTGGTGTAGACCAACACGTTTCAAAGACAATCAGAGCCACGTGTCTGTTTGCCTGTTCACCACAAGTCCCGTGTGCGGTTAATGCAGTAACGTGATTCCTTGCAAAAGGTTTCTATTTGTTGCTTGAACATCTCCACACCTCCTGTGGTATTGCCGGAATGGGTGAATCTTATTCTTAGGTTTTTTTTTTCTCAAACGACGTTTCACTCGCCACTCTCGAAGCTGAGGCCATCAACTCGACCCCCCGAATCAAAGAAGCCGGAGTTCAAACCCCGAGTCGTCGGCCGTCACCGGCTCAGCGTGTCTCGCTAGCCCATCGCGTCTCGCACCTCGCACGCTCGTAACGACCGCCCCAGATGGAGCCTCCCAATCGCCGCGCTTAGCCGAGCGCGTACGGAGGGGGCATTTACAGGGGTGGGTGGGTGGAGATGGACGGAGGGGTAGGGGTGGGGGGCCGTGTGGTGTTTTCGTGGCAGCAGTGAGGGCGGCGGGTCCCTGTGCGGTGACCGTGAGAGTCGCGCACTCGGCCGTGATGAGTGGAGCCGCTGATGTCGGTCGCCCTCGATGCGCAAGTTTACGACAACGACCCCCACCCACCCCAAACTCAGCCACCGCCGCCGCTTTCTCTATAACAACAACAAACAGCTACGACAAAATTGTCAGAAAGGGGGCATCAAATTGTCCGCCTACGACAAACAAATGCTTCTAAATTGGCCAATTAAAGTTGACGGTGCTGCGTGGTGACGACATCGCGGGTCACCGTGGGGTCAATGACCATCCCACACGCGCCCCCCCCATACCCATATCCCCCACCCATACCCCCCTATCCCCCCCTACCTCCCCCCTATCCCCGCCCCGATCTCCCCCCTATCTCCCCGGTGACACCGGGCGGTGTCGACCGAGGCAGGGGACGTGTGAGTGTGCGAGTTCGATTCCCGTCCAGGGCCACCAACACCGGTGATGATTGTCTGAACCGATCCTGGGCCTCCCCTAGGTCGACTCAGCCTCAAGTGAATACCTGATGCGGTGTGTAGTAAACATCGCCACTGGGGATACAAAGGTGGTCGGGCGTGGTGCTGGCCACCCACCCCCTCGTGTGCCGTGCCGGTCTTCATAAGTGCTACTCGCCAACAACACTTGCCCCAACGAGCTGAACGGCGAATCTTTATCTTTGTAGACGTTGTGTATCATGTGGAAGCGAGCCCCGTGTCACCACGTGTCAGTGAGTCCCGTGTGTACGTGGGGCCCATGAGTTCGTGGTACCAGTGTGTGGGTGGTACCAGTGTGTGAGTGGTGCCAGTGTGTGAGCGGTGCCAGTGTGTGTGTGGTGCCAGTGTGTGGGTGGTGCCAGTGTGTGTGAGCGGTGCCAGTGTGTGAGTGGTGCCAGTGTGTGTGTGGTGCCAGTGTGTGAGTGGTGCCAGTGTGTGAGCGGTGCCAGTGTGTGTGTGGTGCCAGTGTGTGAGTGGTGCCAGTGTGTGAGCGGTGCCAGTGTGTGTGTGGTGCCAGTGTGTGAGTGGTGCCAGTGTGTGAGTGGTGCCAGTGTGTGAGTGGTGCCTGTGTGTGAGTGGTGCCAGTGTATGAGTGGTGCCTGTGTGTGAGTGGTGCCAGTGTGTGAGTGGTGCCTGTGTGTGAGTGGTGCCAGTGTGTGGGTGGTGCCAGTGTGTGTGAGCGGTGCCAGTGTGTGAGTGGTGCTAGTGTGTGTGTGGTGCCAGTGTGTGTGGTGCCAGTGTGTGAGTGGTGCCTGTGTGTGAGTGGTGCCAGTGTGTGAGTGGTGCCAGTGTGTGAGTGGTGCCTGTGTGTGAGTGGTGCCAGTGTGTGAGTGGTGCCTGTGTGTGAGTGGTGCCAGTGTGTGGGTGGTGCCAGTGTGTGAGTGGTGCCAGTGTGTGAGTGGTGCCTGTGTGTGAGTGGTGCCAGTGTGTGAGTGGTGCCTGTGTGTGAGTGGTGCCAGTGTGTGAGTGGTGCCAGTGTGTGTGAGCGGTGCCAGTGTGTGGGTGGTGCCAGTGTGTGTGAGTGGTGCCAGTGTGTGGGTGGTGCCAGTGTGTGTGAGTGGTGCCAGTGTGTGTGAGTGGTGCCAGTGTGTGAGTGGTGCCAGTGTGTGAGTTGGTGCCAGTGTGTGAGTTGGTGCCAGTGTGTGAGTTGGTGCCAGTGTGTGAGTTGGTGCCAGTGTGTGGGCTGTCCCAGTGAGTGGGAGGTGCCAGTGCGCGCGGTAGTCCCCGCGTCACCCGGGCTGTTGTCACCTGGACCGGTGACGCAGCCGGAGCGCTGCCATGGCAACCGACACATGCGCACGCACGTGGTTGCTGCGCGAGGTTGCGAGTGGGCGGACGTGACGTGTCGTGCGCGCGCGCGTGAGCATCGCCGCTCGGGAGACAAAGGCGGCCGGGCGTGGTGCTGCTGGCCGCCTTCGTAGGGTGCTGCTCGCTAACAGCACCTTGCCCCAACAGTCTGTTAAAGGCTACACTGGGGGGGAGGGACCTTTGTCTTTGTGTATCTCGGCCATCCAAGTTCGATTCCCGCTCGCAGCCAACATCGGTTGACGAATATCTGAACTGGTCCTGGGCCTCCCCTAGGTCTACTCAGCCGTAAATGAGTACCTGGTGCGGCGTTGTGCTGGCCACACGACCCTTTCATGTGCCGTGCACTTGCCCCAACTGTCTGGTAATGCTACATGGGGGATCTTTGTCTTTGTGTGCAAGCAAGCATGCATCCATGTGTACGTGCTTGCACGCGCGCATTCCTATATGCATGTGTGCCTCTAGGCTTTGGGGCCGTCCATAAATGACGTCACTCACCTAGGGGGAGAGGGGGGGGTCAGACATTTATGACGATGTGTGACGATGGGGGGGAGGGTGGGGGTTGAGAAATGTGACGTCACATAAAAATGCGCAACTTTAAATAAACATCGACAACACGTTCTACTTAAATACATAAATAATAAATGCTTTCTCCTACAACATCAGAGTGCAGCGCCACATTAAATACGCACTACAATGACAATAGTTTAAAGCGATTTGAAGCATGTTTTATTTTTGGGGGGGCGGGGGGGGCAGAGCTTTGTGACGTCATATTTTTGAGGGGGGGTCTGACTTTTCGTGACGCCGTGCGACGAAGGGGGGGGGGGTCAAAAATCGTCCAAAATCGCGTGACGTCATTTATGGACGGCCCCTTTGACGTGTGACGTGGTGGGGGAGTCGATGTCTTGCATCTTGAAGGAGGAGGATGAGCAGCAGCAGCAGGATGCAGTCTTGTCGTGGGAAATGAGCAAATCACCCCAGCACCCCGGCTGGCCGCCTCCTCCTCCAAACCCAGCTGACATCAGGGAGAAGGGGAGGAGAAGATGAGTTGTAAGGGGGGCGGGAGGGGTTGCTTGATGCGGAGGGAGCCGGATTGAGAAGGAATCAACGGCAAATGACGAGGCCTTCCGGCTCTCCATTCGTTATGCCTGCCACGCAGAGCCACTGCATACCCCCCCCCCCCCACTTGAAACTATTCACCGCTGCAAACTTTGTCTTGGCTTTTACTTTCCGGAGCCACGAGAGAGAGAGAGACAGACAAAGAATGCGTCACAAGGTCAAGAATATATATAGCCATATGTGGGTGGTAATCGTGAACAATGTAAATGACTCAGGCATTGCCCATTTGAAGGAGCCGCCGATTAATTCATAGAGAATCTTGCGCCGAAATTAACGGAGTGCGCCGGAAACAGCACGAGGACATTTGCTCTGCGTGCATCTCGTTAACGAGGGGGGTCGCCCCGCTCTCTCCCCATCCTGGAGAGAGAGCGAGCGAGCGAGCGAGAGGGGCAAGGTACCGGCAGCTGCCTCGCAATGCAGACCACGCCACGTGACGCGGCTCCAGCCCTGTGACGTAATATTAATCGCATCGAAATAAAAACCTTCGACGTCAGGTCCGCGTGGGCGCAGACGAGAAGCCTGGCGTGGCGTCCCTTCCCCCGCGACGCGCGGATTCTGCTCCCTGCGTGCGCATCGCTCACTCTCTCTCTTTTATTTTGTTACGATCAGTGGAAACAAGAAGATGCTCGGTGTAGTCGCCACTTTGCTTCGTTCATCATTTAGTTGTTTTTAATGCTTTGCTTTATGTAACACCCACCCCACCCCCCTTTTCTTTAAGCGCGGCGCGCGAGAGAGGAGCGCGGAGCCGCTCGACCGACGGCCGTTTCCTTGAATAACGCGCGGGGGATTTGTTATTTTTTTTATCGCTTTTTCTCTCTCTCCATCCTCTCTCTCTCTCCCTCCTCTCTCTCTCCGTCGCGACAGCGCGGCGACCTCGCACGAGCTCTGAACGAGACGCGGCAATAATGACGCGAGCGCCACCACGAGTGACGCGCACAGCTCATTGCGACAATCATAATTACTAGACTCTAACCCTACTCCGTAACCCTGACCATGATAACCAGACATTGACCAAAGCCTTAGACCTCACCTTAACAATTCTCCCTGGCCAGACCCGAACCCTGACCCCTAATCATCCGAGCCAACCAGACCTGAGTGTGGTTAGGGCCAGGGCTAGAGCTTGGTTGACTCGCGTGGTCACGGTGATTGTCTAATTGACCGTGGTCGCTTGGTGTGGACAAGGCTGAGAGTCTGTGCCGTGTGAGGGTTGGTCGTGGTCGCGCCCGGGGTCAAATGCAAAGCGTGCCAGTGAGTGGCGTGCCAGTGAGTGACATGGGCCCCGCATGCTTCAAGACGTGAATCGGGGCCTCTTGTCCGTCATCCGCCCATTCATAGCCCGCAGCTCCCCAGTGCAGCTGCACCGCCTGCACACTCTCGACTCGAGAGCGACGCCGCTCGTCGCGGCTCTGACGAGCGTCAACTTCTCGTGGGAGGCGACGTCTCCCATCTCGAGTCGTCCTCCCCCAACCCCCGGGATTGAACCGCGTCTCTCCGTGTGCCCCCCCCCCCCCCCCACCGTTCCTTGGCAGTGGCGCCTTCTCCGAGGTGGTGCTGGCGGAGGTCCGCTCGTCCGGGAGCCTCTTCGCTGTCAAGTGCATCACCAAGCAGGCGCTGCGCGGGCGCGAGAGCAGCATCGAGAACGAGATCGCCGTGCTGCGCAAGTGCGGCACGCACACACGCAGCGACACCACCACCAGCACCGCCACGGCCACCACCATCGCCGCCACCACCACCGCCACCATCGCCACCACCACCATTTCCACCACCACCACGGCCACCACTACGGCCATTACCACGGCCACCACCACCATCGCCACCACCACCACCATGGCCACCACCACCAGCACCACCACCAGGGCCACCACCACGGCCACCACCACCACCACCATCGCCGCCACCACCGCCATCACAACCATGGCCACGGCCACCACCACCACCATCACCACCGCCACCATCGCCACAACCACCATTGCCACCACCACGGCCACCACCACAGCAACCACCATCGCTACCTCTGCCGCCACCAACACCACTGCCGACGCCGGTTGCACACCAGTCGGAAACGAAGTTGACGGAGTGACGACACATCTCGGGGCAGGGATACAGCATACACAGCGGGTGTGTAGTGTCATTCAGACTGCCCAGAAGACGCGATGTAGTTTATAATGTAGTTTATAATGTAGTTTATAATGTAGTTTATAATGTAGTTTATAATGTATCGCGTCCCACGGAATCGGGTCCCCTGTGTTTGGGGCTGGGCCCGATGCTGCGATCTCATCTCGTCACGCAGCGTGAGCCCCGAAGCGGCACCCCCCCCCCCTCCGTCACGGCCCCCCGCGATGCAGCGAGCGATGGCCCAAAGCCCTCCCCACCACCATCCCTATCGCGCCGGGGTTAATAAACAAACAACATCTTCCTTAGCCTCCCTTCCCTTCCTCCGTCGCCTCCACTACCTCCCCGCCTACCCATCTTCCTTCTTTCTCCTCGACCTGCTCCTTCACCCCACCTCCTACTCCTCCTCCCTACACTTTTCCCTCCTAATTCTCAACACCCACATTCTCCTCCTCCACCTCCACCTCCAAAACCCAATCACCCACATCCTCCCCTCGCCCCCCCCCCCACCTCTCTCCTACCTCTTCATCCTCTTGCGCGCTCCCACTCGCTCGACAGCTGCGAGCGCGCAGCCTCGACCGATGCTCGCCTCCGGCCCCTTGCGCCCCTGGAAACGAACGCGACAATTGTGGCCCCGGCGTTGCAGGGAGGCTACTGTCGTTCCAACAGAGGGCCATCCATTATTCACCGCCGAGACGGGGGTGGGGGTGGTGTGGGTTTTGGGGTGGGTGGGACGCGGGGAGTTTTCAGTTTCACAAAGGGCGCACCCGCCCGCAGGGCGACGCGAGTGTGCTCGTGACGGGGCAGCCGCGGGCTACCTCCAGAGCCCTTGGCCACCGTGCGTCCCACGCTGTTTACAACTTTCTCATTCACCCGCTGGCAGGCCAAGGCCACTTGCCCGTGTTTAGGAGACGGTTGCCACCTGCGCGTTTATCTGCGGCGTGTTTTTGTAGTTGTTGTTTTTGTAGTTGTTGTTTTTGTCGTTGTTGTTTGTCTGTTGCGATGGTTTTTGTCTCCGCGTGGGCTCCTGGCTGTTATGTTAATCCCTTCCCCACACCCATCACCCCCTCCACTCCCCATCGCCCCCCTCGCCTCTAATCCCCATCGCTCCACACACCCACCCCCGGCTCGCCCGTGACCCCGAGCAAAGTTCAATTTCTGACTGAATGTTTCGCTGGGAGAATGCTGTCGGCCGGCATGTAACTCGTAGCCGTGGCGAGATGGTATTCTGGATGTGGTGGTGCAGTTGGGTCGTCGCCCCCGAGCTACAGTAAAACGGGACACATATCATGGGAGGCAGAAGAAGAATATCTCAGAGTGCCGCCCGCGGGTTTGAGCTGCATGTGAATGCATTGCCGAGAGCGGGCGCGTTCCTACACAACCCGGGACTGTTGTTAACGGCCACGGGGTTTTCCGGGAAAGCGGTCACCGCAACGTGAGAACGTCCTAGGAAAAGCCCAGGCAGGTGGCAACGCGAGTGCCGTGCTTTGTGCAGAGATGCTGGGATGTCCTCGGACATGTCTGGCTGAATCAAAGCCCGGCTCCCCAGCCGAGTAGGGTGAGCGGGGCGCATGGCGACTCGGCCAGTGTCAAACCTCGGGCCCATGAGCCCAGCGCTTGGGCTGCGTCTGCCATCCATCGCCAATGGGAGGCACGGTGGCGAGGAGATGTTAACTACCTCGCCTGGTACGCAGGAGGCCATGGGTTCGATCCCGACCCCTGTCGCCTGTTTATTTGGAGTTTGTGTGGTTCTCTCTTTTCCTCCGGGTCCTCCGGTTTCCCCCCCCCCCCCCTCCACATTCAGAATCAACTTTACGCGTTTAGATTATTTAGCTGCAATACATTTCCGCAAATTGATAAGCCACTTCGTTGAGCTATCATTTGTGTCCAGGTCGCTTTTGAAAAACAGCTATACAGCTCAGTGGGCCTTACCTGGTAAAATTATAAAAATAGTTTACGGTTAAGTTTATAGAAAGTTCCGTCTTCCCCCGTGGAATTAAAGTTATATATATATGAAACGTATTCAATATATTTAAGTGGAACGTCATCTAAACGGGAGAGCATCCATCGAGTTGTAGGCATCTTTCACACGAGAGGGGTACCTGCGGTAACCGCGAGTAGAGAACACAGGTCCGCGCGTTGTTCGTGTGTTTGTTGAACCTTCTTTCGCACCAGCCGGACTTAGCCAACCGCGCGAATCGGAGTTGTGCAGGGAGTGAAGTTACGACAGCGGGTAGCGGTGGCGGAGACGGATCGTGCAGCGTGTCACGCACCTGCTCATGTTTCTTTAATTGTGTGTGTGTATATAATGTGTGGGGAAAGGTGGCGCAATGGTTAGCGCACTGCGCCTTCGAACCCGGCTAACCGAGTTCGATTCCCGCTCACGACCAATAACAGTGGCGTATATTTGAATCGGTTCTGGGCCTCCCCTAGGTCGACTCAGCCTCAAATGAGCACCTGGTGCGGTGTGTAAAAATCGTTACTGGGGAGACAAAGGCGGCCGGGCGTGGTGCTGGCCACCCACCCCCCTGTGTACTGTACCGACCTTAATAGGCGCTCGCTAACAGCACTTGCCCGAACCGTATTTTAAAGGCTATAGGGGGGGGGATCTTTATATTCATGTATAATTCGTTGTGTTCTCATAGTTACAACAGTCCAATGTTTTGAGATGCTCCTACCTATATCGATGTATTTTATACATTCAAATTGTTTTGCGTGTTATTCATTTCCGGCTTAAACAGAACTATGTATTATATAAGAGTAAAAAGGGGCAAGGAGACTCGCGTAGACATGGAGGCACCGCGATTTGCCGCATCGATTCTGGCGTGTCAGGGTGGAGGTCACACACCGGTGCTGTGGCGTAGGGATTGAGTGCGACTCCTTCGCGATCCTGAATTCCTTCACACTTCCTTGCCTATTTTCCAAGTGTTATTCGAACTGTGCTGTCGGCATCCCGCCATGAAGCGAAGTGTGCGGTTCCATAACTCTCGCAGCAACAAATGCATCACCCCGCGTGTTCAAGAATGGCCCAACAGAAGGGGATACCACAGGAAGCTCATTCTGAGAGCTCTTAAAATCACCTTGTACTGGTAGGAACCTCCTGGTTACACCAGCCCACAGGGGATTATTGTGTTCGTCCATCCGTCGTGCAGGGAGGGGCTGGGTGGGGAGGTGAGGGTGGGGAGGGGCTGGGTGGGGAGGGTGGGGAGGGTGGGGAGGGGCTGGGTGGGGCTGGGTGGGGGGTGGGAGGGGTGGAGCTGGGTGGGGAGGGGCTGGTCACCCCGTGGTGCCCTTATAAAACTCAACGTTTAACCTACTCACGACGGCTTGTGCCCGCCCTCACAGTCGGGCATATTTGCGGAATACACCACGCCGCCGTTGACCCTGGCCATTGACCGAGCAACCCAACGTTCCTACCAGCTCCTTCCGCAGGAGGAATGTGTTTTCCACACGAGGAGTGCTGGAGTTCCGCACATGCCCTGCTGCTGTACAGATAGAAATTCAATTTAATCTTGATAGTTTTTTTTGGGATAAATTAATCGACAACCCATGTTTAATGTGATGGGATTTTACGTGCGGTCTTTGGAGACTGGGCATAGACCGTCAACTCACGACACTTTGCATTCCCGATTCAAACCCAGGGCCTCAGCGTCTCCCCGACTCGACCTCCGAGTCAGCCGGTCGGCCACCTTCTAATCTCTGCCTTCTTATTTTAATTCAAAGTATATCCCACAATTGCACTCCCGATGTTTATCAATTGAAAAAAAAACCCACATTCTCCCCATTTGTTGTTGTTGTGGTTGCGCGCGTTCATTTGCCCGTAAATTTAATTGAAAAGTCTAAAATTAACCGGAGACGCGTCGACCTCACGGCTTGGGACTCGTACCGCGAGCGCGTGCCCGGCACCAAACATCCGCGTGTATATTTAGACGCCGCGCAATTAGCACCAAAACGCGTTGCGGAAACGCCGCCGCGTTTGACGATTATATTTGTTTTCACCCTTTCTTCGTCCCATTATTTTTAGCTTCGGCGCGGTTAAAGTTCATTGTTGGTTTTACTTTCATTATTATATCATATTTTTTTCTTTCTCCAAAAAGATTCACGAGCGCTCTACTCGTTAAGAGAACGAGTGCACGGAGCGTCGCCCGCCCTCCCTGTGGGTTGAGATCCCCGTGTTCCCGTCCCGTCTCCCGGGAGGGACGTGGGGGGTGTGTACGCGTGCCGGAGGCTCGTGCACAGCTGCACGGATTATCGACTGTTACTAAACCCCGGGCAAGTGTAAGGTCGCTCACAAATCGTTGTCGGATCGAAGCGCCGTTTGCCGGCTCATGGGTGCCAGGGTTCCGGGCGGCGTTCGACAACGAGACTTGGGATTTACAAAAGAGCCGACGTAGTGGGGCGCGTCGACAGGCCAGGCTTCATGGTGCCCGTTCCATTCATTTTTAAGGTGTCTTGACGATGACCCATGGGCTTGTCACCACCTGAACCATCCCCTCTCACTCTACTCCCCTCCACGCACTCTCCTGCCTCTCCCCTCTCATCTCACTCTACTCCCCTCCACACACTCTCCTACCTCTCCCCTCTCATCTCACTCCACTCCCCTCCACCCACTCTCCTGCCTCTCCCCTCTCATCTCACTCTACTCCCTTCCACCAACTCTCCTACCTCTCCCCTCTCATCTCACTCTACTCCCCTCCACTCACTCTCCTACCTCTTCCCCTCTCATCTCACTCTACTCCCTTCCACGCACTCTCCTACCCCTCCCCTCTCATCTCACTCTACTCCCCATTCACCACTGCTGCAATCAAGGTATTCTGTTAGTGCACAGCTAAACTTGGAATGTCCATCCAAACGTGTGTCTCTATGTGTGTGTCTGTGTGTGTGTGTCTGTGTGTCTGTGTGTGTGTGTGTCTGTGTGTGTGGGGCTGTGTGTGTATATATATTTGTCGAGCGGTTCTGCAATGGATAGCGCAACGCTGCGATACGAACCCTGCGACCCGAGTTCGGTTCCCACTCACGACCAACACCGGTGACGATTATCTGAACCGGTCTTGGGCCTCCACTAGGTCGACTCAGCCTCAAATGAGTACCTGGTGTGGCGTGCCAATATCGCCACTGGGAGACAAAGGCGGCCGGGCGTGGTGTTCGCCACACCACCGACGCGTGTCGTTCGCTCCTTCACTGGTGCTCGCTATCATCACTTTGCCCTGTCTTTGTCTTTTGTGCCTTTGACTGTGTCCGTGCATGCGTGTAAATGCCCGTGTGTGCCTGTGTGTGTGTGTGTGCCTGTGCGTGTGTGCGTGTGTGCCCTTGCCTGCACGCGTGCGATTACCAGGCTGAAGCATGAGAACATCGTGTCGCTAGAAGATATTTACGAGAGTCCATCACACCTCTATCTCGTCATGCAGCTGTGAGTACCGACCCAGCCCCTACCCAGCCCCTACCCAGCCCCTACCCAGCGCCTCCCAGCCCCTACCCAGCCCCCTCCCGTCCCGCACGGCTGCCCACTCAGCACCCCCCGGGGTTAACCCGCCGCACTTTTCGAAACCACTTCTCACTTCATCTCCGCCGACTACGACCGCCCGCACGCGTTTCCAAGTTTACCAATCATCAGGTGCGTTCGGCGTGCGATGACCTATTTTGTTTTCCAATTGCCCTTGTTACGTCTGACTGTTCAGGAAAAAATTAGTGCGCTTGGATTACTTGAGAAGCGGGGGGCTGCTGCAGATATCATCAGCCATGATAGGGCCTACGTCTGATTTTAAAAAAACCCCGACGATGCTGCTGCTGCTGATGATGATCAATGCAGATCACTGGCGTTGTGCCACGTGACAGAAAGCATCACCGCAGCAACGGGAGGAAATAAACACTCGCCGTTGTTTACGCCCTCCGCCCTCCCAGCGTAAACATCCCCGACGCTGACGTACAGCAGCTCCCCCCCCCACACCGATGTGCCGGACACGTGACAGCGGCAATAGCCCCTTTGTTGTTTGGGCGATTCCATGAATTGGGTGGTCTGAACTAAACTTGAAACTTCGTTCGTCCGTTCGTTTCTCAGTTCGCTTGTCCTGGTGAGGGTCGCGGCGGCAGCGTGTTGAGTAGTGGCGGTCCACACCTCCCGTTCCCTGGCGACAGACTCCAGCACTAAATTACTATACACTACACTATACACTACACTATACACTACACTATACACTACTACACTATACACTACTACACTACTATACACTACTATACACAAACCCTAGCTCTTCCTGGGTGATTCCCAGGCGTTCCCAGGCCAGCCGAGCGACATCGTCCCGCCAGCAGCAGCAGCAGCGTGTCCCGGGCCTGCCCCCGGGTCTGCTGCTGCTGCTGTTGTTGTTGTCTATGTGACCAGGGCAATGCCACACTCAGCTGCGACGGAACTCTGTTTTTCCAAAGCGACCTGGTCATCACAAATGATAGCTCAACGGAGTGGCTTGTCACGTGGACATGTATAGCGGCCAAATGCTCTTAAACGCGCGACGTTGATTATAAATGTGCAAGGGGAAAACCGGAGGACCCAGAAAAAATTCCACGCTACCACAGGGAGAGAGACACGCAGACTCCAAATATACAGCAGCAGGCATCGTCAGGGTTGGGATCGAACCCACGACCTCCTGTCGACCAGGCGAGGCAGTTAACATCCCCTAGCCACCATGGCTCTTTCTACTTGTATCGCTCCGTGTTTGTTCCGTCCCGTAGCCTAAATGTAACAAAAGCGTTTGTCCTTTCGGTCATGGGGGGGGGGGGGTGGGGGTGGTTCGTTTGATCATACTTCATCACCACGCTGATCAGGGCGCATAGGTGATGTGGCGGGGGCTGTCTAGGATTTGGTTCGGATACCCACTCGCCACTGGTGCTGGCCGCGGACAGATTTCAGGTCGCCCAGTTCATCGCGCGACGCGATGCCCACCGTAGCGCGCCCGCCAATGTAACACGATCGTACGATTGGCGCACATCGTAAACCGTTCGTCGCCGCACGAGTCCACGCGCGTTTTCGCTCGATCAATATAACGCGGTCATCGTGCCGACGACGACTCTCTCTCTCTCTCTGCCCCTCCTCTCTCTCTCTGTCTGTGTCTCTCTGCTGCTGTTGCTGCTGCACTCTTCATTCATTGCGCCGCGTGCAGCCACGGGGGCAGGCGCTGGGTGGGTGGGATGTGCCGAGGGGTGACGGTGGCATTTCGCGGCGGCGCGGATGCAAAGCGTGGAAGACGAAAAGAAAGGGGGTCGTTTCGTTCGCAAACCCGGCGCTGTAGAATTTGTGTTACGTCCTCTCCGTTATGTAAAGAGCATTTGAGTCCGCATACGAAAGCAAGACAAAGCAAAACAAAGATCCCCCGTCTAGCCTTAACAGACTGTTGGGGCAAGTGCTGTTAGCGAGTTGCACCTAAAATGCCGGCACGGTACACGAGGGCGTGGGTGGCCAACACCACGCCCGGCCGCCTTTGTCTCCCCAGTGGCGATGTTTACACACCGCAACATGTACTTATTTGAGGCTGAGTAGACCTAGGGGAGGCCCAGGGACCGGTTCAGATAATCGTCACTGGTGTTGGCCATGAGCGGGAATCGAATTCTGGTAGCTGGGTTCGGAGCGCAGCGTGTTAACCACTACACCGCCGCTCCCCTAGGACACACACGACCCTACCTCTCCCCACATTCAAATCACACACACACTCATCTCCATGGTGCTTTATAGACGGTGGTCATCTTGGGGCGAGTGTCTCTATTCAAACGGTGATCCAAGAACATATCGAACCGGCGACCTCGACTCAAACGCAGATTGAGGAATGGATTGGGCCACCAGACAATCGGTAATTCTCTCAATGAACGAGCCGGTCGTGGAGGTGAATCAGGAAGCAGTCAGCCGAACATTGATCTCAAGCCGAATTCACCGGAAAATGACACAAGTTGGTGGAATCGATGTTCGGATGCACACCAACTTGAGCGGTGAATCAACTTCAGGGCATTGCGGGCGGCTGCCCGGTCCAGGGCTAAACAAAACAAAAAATCCACGCGCGTGGATGTCTCCTGTCGCTCGCGAGCTTCACGTGGCCCGAGCAACCCAGCCGAGGCAAACTCGTGAGCTCCATGCCGCTGCAGCGTTGAGCTCTCTGGCGTGAGAGCGCCCGCGCGCTCAGCGGGGAACTTTCGAGGCGGTGAGTAATGGAGGAGCTCCCTACCTGGTCTCCTCGATCAGCGCTCACGGATTGAGGCTGCCACCCACGCAACCACCCACGCACCCACGCGTCCACGCAACCACCCACCCACCCACGCAACCACCCACCCACCTAACCACGCAACCACGCAACCACCCACGCCTCCTCGCACCCACCTACGCAACCACCCACCCACCCACGCAACCACCCACCCACGCAACCACCCACCCACCTATCCACCCACGCACCCACCCACCCACGCACCCACCCACGCACCCACCCACCCACGCATCCACCCACGCATCCACCCACGCACCCACCCACCCACCTACGCACGCACCCATGCACCCACCCACCCACCCACGCGTCCACGCACGCGTTTGGAGTGCCGCTCGAGCGGGTGGAGCGGGCGGGTGCGTGGGAGCGACGGGC
Source organism: Lampetra fluviatilis (assembly GCF_964198595.1). Classification (NCBI taxonomy): domain Eukaryota; kingdom Metazoa; phylum Chordata; class Hyperoartia; order Petromyzontiformes; family Petromyzontidae; genus Lampetra; species Lampetra fluviatilis. Next base: position 13,525,096 of record NC_136285.1, on the reverse strand, counting down.
GGATGGGCGTGAGAGAGCCGGCGGGACGCGGCGGATTCTGTCGGGAGGAAGGAGGCCGCGGTGGTTGGTGACTCTTGTCAAACACAGCTGCTGATGATCACTTTAAATGATCGCCTGCACGCAGCACCTGCCCCCCCCCAGGAACCATAAAAACATGTTTGGCTCTCGCTTCCGCAGACAAGGCGCCGGTGCGATCCTTATCGTCCGTGCCAATCCCGGCGATGTTTTTGTTGTTGTTGTTGTCTGTGTTTGTTTACACGCTCTTGACGTTTTCATCGCGGTCATTAATATGTAACCGCGGCATCATTTTCCCAACCCGCCCTCCTCGCTTTGCGGCCGCCTTTTTTTTGCGACCGACCGCCGACTGACGTCACGCAGACCACCGATTTCTTCGTGTGTGCGCGCTGTTAATCATTAAGGACCGTTGTTGTTTAGACATGTGGCGATCGCACGGCCAGAGAGACAGACAGGCAGAGAAAGACAGAGAGACAGAGAGAGAAAGACAGAGAGACAGAAAGAGACTACGAGACAGAGAGAGACAGAGAGTGTCAGAGAGTGCTTAGCTCCTCGGAAAGCAGCGTGCTGCGCCTCTAGAATGTCTTTTGGCCTACTACTCCACGCTGGCCGGACGTCCTGGAAGAGGTGGCAGTACCCACACTTTACCCCACCACATGCGATCTGCCAATCGATTCCATACTTATTGGACATCTGTGAAGAAAAATCTGCATAGCTCATAGGATTAATCCAGGATAAATAAATTAGTGTTCCGAGTAGTGATGCTGCTGTGCAGTACTGTCGCGTTCTCGTGGCGAGCCAGGATATGGCAACGTGCTCGACGCCCACGGGGAGGGAGATTCATCAACATCTTTGTGTGATCCATCAACCTTTGCTATACCTCCACAGTGCTGGATGACACGCCAGGTGCATAGCCACCAATATCCACCACCACCACCCACCACCACCACCCACCACCACCACCACCCATCACCACCACCCACCACCCACCACCACACACCACCACCACACCACCACTCACCACCACCCACCACCACCACCACTCACCACCACCCACCACCACCCATCACCACCACACACCACCTCACACCACCACCACCCACCACCAACACCCACCACACACCACCACAACACCACCACCCGCCATTCCACCGCAAACATCTCTGAACTTATCGTCGCATCTCCCAAAACCCTCGAACAGTCCATCACTACAGCAACGTGATGCTCTGACACGTGCTCTCGCTCAATCAGCATCGTCATCGTGTGTATTCACCGTCACGTGGCACGCCAACGTCATCCGCCTCTCCCACGTGGGCGTTCGAGATCATTGTGACGTCGTTCGCAAGAGTTGGGCCCTCGCCGTAGCGTGTCGGCGTCCAACTTTGACCAAATGTGAACAAACAAACAAAATAAACCGGCAAATAAACTCAATTTGGACGACACGTAGCAAACCATCCCTCCCCCACCTCCTCATCCTCCCGGGACTCCGTTGAAAACATGCAGTGGCATCGTTAATGATAGTAATAATAATAATAATCCATCATGAATCACAACACCATCATCTTGTGTTGATGCGACAACTACTGGCGATGAGCACGTGCCCGCAGGGCAAGGGACAACTTGACATTTTGAAATAGGTCGCCCCAAATGCATTGCTTACGCGCGTGCATTCGATCTCATTTCGCACGTGTAAATATCGCAGGATAAATAATCACAGAGACGCATTATGATTATTTTTTTGCACGCAGTTTATATATATAATCTTGGCAACACACATTGGGGCTGATTTTCACAATATCAACACGAGCCCGCGGTGGCTGGAAATGAACTGACACCTTGGGGACGTCATTTTAATAAAAAATACGTCAGCATTTCTGGCTGCTGCTGCTGCTGTCTGAGGTCGGTGTGAAATCCGTGTTCGAATTATATATATATTGTTCGCTCTCCCTGTTGCTATGTCAAATCAGCGCCTCCTCTCGTAGAAAGGAAATTATTTTGTTGAGAATTCCGCCGCCAAAATTGCCTTCAGCTTGGCGTATTCATGGCGCGAATGAAGGCCAAGGCTAGGTGAGTGCATGCATGACATGCTGAGGGGGGCCCATTGAGGCATTCGGCCTCTCACCCAGTGCAGTCCTGGTAAGTAAAACAACAACCATGCTGAGCAAAGTGTTAAAGGTGCAGGCCTGCAAGTGCAGCTCGCATCCCTGCTGGCTGAAGAGCCTCTTGTTGCGGGAGCGCTGGAGAGCCTGTATAGGTAGGTATTTTGCCTACTCTTCCACTCTGACCAGACGTCGTGTACAAGGGGGGGGGGAGTGTACCCACACTTTGACCCACCACACGATCGACTTGCCGATCTTTTTATACAGAGGCGGCGGGCAAGGCGTGGGGGGAGGAGCGATTTGAGAAACTTGCGCCGTGGTGTTCAAAATCCCGAATGGAGATGGAATCTAACCGCTGACCTCTGGGGTTGCAAGCCCGGTGTGCGGCCCATTGCACTACCACGGTAGCATTGCAAAGATAAAGATCCCCCATATAGCTTTAACAGACTGTTGGGGCACGTGCTGTTAGTGAGCACCTATGAAGGTCAAAAAGATAAAGACAAAGATCCCCAGTATAGCCTGACAGAATGTTGGGGCAAGTGCTGTTAGCGAGCACCTATGAAGGCCAACACGGCACACGAGGGGGTGGGTGGCCAGCACCACGCCCGACCGCCTTTGTCTCCCTAGTGGTGATGTTTACACACCGCACCAGGTACTAATTTGAGGCTGAATCGACCTAGGGGAGGCCCAGGACCGGTTCAGATAATCGTCACTGGTGTTGGCCGTGAGCGGGAATCGAACCCGGGTCGCTAGGTTCATAGCGCAGCGCGCTAACCGCTACACCACCGCTCCCCCCACACACACAGTCAGACACACACAGCCACATTGATAGTGCGCGCGTTAACAAACCCGGATAAACAAACCACCGCAAGTGGACGGCGAATTCCAGACCGGCGTTGACGCAGGAGCGGAGCGAGGTGAAGAGTCGTGGCACGCGTTCTCGAGCCCGCACGACATCCCGCGGACGCGTAAACAGCAGCGCACGCGTCACCCCGGCGTAGTCGCCCTCGTCCTTACCGCCTCCCCTCCCCGCCGCGCCTCCGATTGGCCACGGTTTGCTACGTACGGTGCGAAAGAAGTTCAACGTACAGAATCAGCATATTTGTTTATACAGGAGGAATCCGATAAGCTATGAAGCTTTTTTTCACAGATGCCCAGTAGTTTCACAGATGTCAGTAGTTTAACAGACATCCAGTAGTTTAAGTGATGTCCTGTAGTTTATCAGAAATCCAGTATTTTAAGTGATGTCCTGTAGTTTAACAGACCGGTAGTGGATTCAGGGGCACCAGGGCCCACGGGCCGGAGTGGCTCAGCCACCACCCCAGCTATGGTGTGGAGGGGGGTGAGAATTGGACATGGGGAGTCCCGTTTTATTATAAACTAAACTAATATTAAAATAAAAAAGATTACCAGGTAAGGCCCCACCGAGCTATATCGCTCTTTTTCAGATGAATTAAAACCTGGTTTCATGAATACGAAACTCTGATCCAAGGCTCAGGCTGCTTCCTCGTCGGTGCTGCTATCGTACTCGGGGGGGGGGGGGGGGGGGCGTCGGGCATGGGGTAGTCGTAGAATGCGGCGGGCAGGTTGGTCTTGATGAACACGAGGAGCTTCTCCTCCACAATCGTGGGCGCCAGTGAGTTCCTTGGCTTGGAATGGATGAAGCCCATCGTTGAGAAGTGCGGTTCTGCAATTAGAACCAATTAAACCGGATTTCTCCCAAAACCCGATTGTAAAAACCCGACTGTGCCACTCTACTCCCCTCCCTCCACGCACCCTCCTGCCTCTCCCTCTCATCTCACTCTACTCCCCTCCACGCACTCTCTTCCCTCTCATCTCACTCTACTCCCCTCCACGCACTCTCTTACCTCTCATCTCACTCTACTCCCCTCCACGCACTCTCCTGCCTCTCCCCTCTCATCTCACTCTACTCCCCTTCACGCACTCTCCTGCCTCTCCCTCTCATCTCACTTTACTCCCCTCCACGCACTCTCCTGCCTCTCCCTCTCATCTCACTCCACTCCCCTCCACGCACTCTCCTGCCTCTCCCCTCTCATCTCACTCCACTCCCCTCCACGCACTCTCCTGCCTCTCCCCTCTCATCTCACTCTACCCCCCTCCACGCACTCTCTCACCTCTCCCTCGCATCTCACTGCCTGTAGTCGGGCCTGGACCTCCCCTAGATCGACTCAGTACCTGCTACGGTGCGTAAACATCGCCACGAGGGAGACAAAGGCGGCCTGGCGTGGTGTTGGCCACCCGCCCCCTCGTGTGCCGTTCCGACCTTCCTCTGTGCTCGCTAACAGCACTTGCCCCAGCAGCCTGTGCAGGCTACACAGGGGCTCATTGCCTCTGTCTCGGTGTTCACGAGTGACGCGATGTGACATTGTGACGCTCGGGTACACGGTGATGCTGCCATCCCGTTGACCTGGGTTCCACTGCTGGCCGTGGCGCGCTCTCCCGTGCGGCATCGTGGAATCCGCGTTTGCCTTTGGCTTCCCTTTATGTCCACTCAACCTTAAATGATTACCAGGAGTGCCTCGTGCACGTGTGTGCGTGTGTGTGAACATCGGCAACGGGGAGACAAAGGCGATCGGGCGCGGCTGCTCGCGACCCCTTCCCCGCGTGCGTGCCGCGTCAGACTTAATACCCTAAGTGCACTCCGTCAGCGATTGTTTTCCCCAAATTGCATCGTGAGTCGCATTGTTTCGAGGGCCTCTTGGATGCCAGCGGCGTTCGTCCCCTTCAGTGTAAACAACGCGCAGCCGCCGAGCTTCGTCAGTATCGAGGCGCGTTTCAATCGACCCCCCCCCCTCTAAACGAGACATTCCATCTCGAGGCGTTTTCCAGGTGAGATGTTTGAACGTCAAAGTGTCCGTACACTCACCTCCACCAGGTGTGTCACGTGAACAGAACGTGGCAATGCCATGCTGCTGACGCGTCGCCGGGGGTGTGCGTGCGTGTGTGTTTGCATGTGTGTGTGTAGTGGGGAGCGGTAGTGTAGCGGTTAGCGCGCTGCGCTATGAACCTGGCGACCCGGGTTCAATTCACGCTCACGGCTAACACCAGTGACGATTATCTGAACCGGTCCTGGGCCTCTCCTAGGTCGACTCATCCTTAAATGAGTACCTGGTGCGGTGTGTAAACATCGCCACTGGGGAGACAAAGGCGGTCGGGCGTGGTGCTGGCCACCCACCCCCTCGTGTACCGTCCCGGCCTTCATAGGTGCTCGCTAACAGCACTTGCCCCTACAGTCTGTTAAGGTTATACGGGGGATCTTTGTCTTTACCTTTGTGTGTGTGTGTGCGTGCGTGCGTGTGTGCGTGCGTGCGTGTGGGGGAGCGGTGGTGTAGTGGTTAGCGCTGCGCTGCGAACCTGGCGACCCGGATTCGATTCCCGCTCACGGCCAACACCGGTGACGATTATCTAAACCGGTCTTGGGCCTACCCTAGGTCGACTCAGCCTCAAATGGGTACCTGGTGGGGTTGTGTAAACATCGCACTAGGGAGACACAAAGGCGACCGGGCGTGGTGCTGACCACCCACCCCCTCGTGTGCCATGTCGGCCTTCATAGGTGTTCGCTAACAGCACTTGCCCCAGCAGTCTGCTAAGGTTGTACGGGGGCTATTTGTCTGTGCCTTTGTTGAAGAGCAAACCCACAACTTATTTACAATTTGGTGCGACGTTTGTCGCTGCCGATTGCAACTCGAAACATCGTCATCATCCTCAGGCGTTTTGCCAGAGGCACGTCCCCGTGTCTTCAATAGGGCGAGGTGGTGTCATCACTGTTCACCTTCAAGTGAAAAGGAACCAGGATGGGTTAATGTAATAACATGTTCATATGACATTATCCTTACAGCAGGTGAGGTTTAGAATTGAGGAAAAGCGACATTTAAAAAAAGGGGAATTGGAGGTGTGGACCGCCACTACTCAACACGCTGCCGCCACGACCCTCACCGGGACAAGCGGATTGAGTAACGAACAGATGAGCGTCGACTTTGGAGGCAACTTGTGTGTCTGTGGACGTCGGTGTCCACGGGGCTAATCGGGTATTCTTTTCTCTCCCATCGAGGCAAAATAATCATAATAATATTTAAAAAAAGATTCCGTCTTTAAAAGTGTACATTTCTATTCATCATATACGCTCCGTACGTCTCTGTGCGAGGAGCGGTTAAATATGCATGGTGTTGTCGTTACGGGGGACTGCTGCTGCTGCTGCAGTAAGCGGGCTTACATTTCAGTGCCCGTACAGTGGTCCGCAAACGTGAGCTATTCTAAACCCCTCTCCCCTTTCTCTCCCCTCTCTTCTCTATCCTCTTCACCCCCTCTCTCTCTCTCCTCCCTCCTCTTTACCCTCTTCACCCTCTCTCTCTCTCTCCTCCCTCCTCTCTCTTCCCTCTCTTCCCTCTATTCTCTACCTTCTTCACCCTCTCTCTCTCTTTTTTACGATCAGAGAAAACAGGAAGATGCTCGGTGTAGTCGGCACTTTGTTTCGTTCATCATTTCGGTTTTTTTATGCTTTCCTTTATGTCCCCCCCCCCCCCCTCTCGCTCGCTCACTCTCGCTCACTCTTCCATCTTCACCCTCTTTCTCTCCTCTCTCGTCCCTCTCCTCTCTCGAATTTGCGTGTCATCCTTGCGCAGGGGCCATGCTAATCTTCTCTGTATCGTTCCAATTTTAGTATATGTACTGCTCCCCTCCACTCTCTCTCTCTCTCTCCTGTACTCCGCTTTCTGTCATCTACTGACCTCTCCACTCCTCAACTCTACGTTGTGTCCCCTCCTGGTTCACTCTCCTGCCTCTCCTCTCATCCTCTCTCCACTCATCCCCTTTGCTGCCTCTACTGTCTTCTCTTCTCTTCCACGCTACTGTTTGTGTCCCCCCCTCTCTCCGCGCTTCTTTACTCTCTCCACTACTTTTAGTGGCGTCGCGCGGTTGACTTGGGGGCCCCCTGGTGCAAACAAAGACCACAGCGCACAGCCTGCTCCCCACCCCTCTCCTCCCCTTCACTCGCTCTCGGTCGCCTGCTGCCTCGAGCCCCGAGACCTTCCGTCTTGTAGGGGCTCCCTGCACAGTGGTGAGACTCCCCGTCTTGAAGGGGCTCCCTGCACAGTGGTGAGACTCCCCGTCTTGTAGGGGCTCCCTGCACAGTGGTGAGACTCCCCGTCTTGAAGGGGGCTCCCTGCACAGTGGTGAGACTCCCCGTCTTGTAGGGGGCTCCCTGCACAGTGGTGAGACTCCCCGTCTTGTAGGGAATTCCCTGCACAGTGGTGAGACTCCCCGTCTTGTAGGGGCTCCCTGCGCAGTGGTGAGACTCCCCGTCTTGTAGGGGCTCCCTGCACAGTGGTGAGACTCCCCGTCTTATAGGGAATTCCCTGCACAGTGGTGAGACTCCCCGTCTTGTAGGGGGCTCCCTGCGCAGTGGTGAGACTCCCCGTCTTGTAGGGGCTCCCTGCACAGTGGTGAGACTCCCCGTCTTGTAGGGAGCTCCCTGCACAGTGGTGAGACTCCCCGTCTTGTAGGGGCTCCCTGCACAGTGGTGAGACTCCCCGTCTTGTAGGGGCTCCCTGCACAGTGGTGAGACTCCCCGTCTTGTAGGGGCTCCCTGCACAGTGGTGAGACTCCCCGTCTTGAAGGGGGCTCCCTGCACAGTGGTGAGACTCCCCGTCTTGTAGGGGCTCCCTGCACAGTGGTGAGACTCCCCGTCTTGTAGGGGCTCCCTGCACAGTGGTGAGACTCCCCGTCTTGTAGGGGGCTCCCTGCACAGTGGTGAGACTCCCCGTCTTGTAGGGGCTCCCTGCACAGTGGTGAGACTCCCCGTCTTGAAGGGGGCTCCCTGCACAGTGGTGAGACTCCCCGTCTTGTAGGGGCTCCCTGCACAGTGGTGAGACTTCCCGTCTTGTAGGGGGCTCCCTGCGCGGTTCGACTCCCTCCCTCTCTCTCTCTCCCCGGCTGGCGTGAGGCGGGTGACCATTCGCAGGTAGATTCTCAGGCACATTCTTCGGCCGTGGCAAAGCTGCAACGCGATGGATTTGCTCGTGCGCGAAGGGGCGAAAGGAAGTCTCAACACCGCTAAGGGTCTCTCACGGGCGGAGAGCTTCGGCTTCTTGGCTCAAGCTACACGACAACCCCCCCCCCCCTACAACGCCCCACACGCTAAACGAATGGTCAGCCTATTGGGCCAAACAAATATCGCCAACGCTGAAAAACTGGCGGCAAACGACTCAATTGGGATGACACAGCATTGAGCTTGTGCATCGTGGAGGACCTCAACGGGGCTTTAGACCGAGCCATACAATCATCGTGTGCCGTGCTCTGCCCACTGATGGCCGTGTCGTCATCGTTATCATCGTCATCGTCGTGTGACCGATACTGGATGGACACGTGACTGTGGTGGCAGAACACGAGAAGAAGTCGTGACCGCAGACCAAGGTTGACCCCCGACTGCGAAATTCTGGAAAATCGCCTGATGAAGCTGCCTGTTGCAATCACCAGCGGAACGTCGAATTTAAATTGTCAACATTGTGGGTTTACTCTCCAGCACACCGATGTGCTGTACTAGTAACTAATTGGCTGTGTCGGGTGGTGGTGGGTTAACGACACATTTATATTGACGAGATCTAACCCCAATTAAACAAACCTTGATCATACCAAAGCTTGGCAAGACCCTCCTGAAAATAAAACCCTTGAGACTCCGTGAGACTTAATCTATGAATAATGTTTTATTATTAATATCAATAATCATTATGACCGGCTCACCCTGCAATGGGCCAAATCTCACCGGGGCTCAGGCAGCCGGCTGCGTTGAGAATGGAATGGTGACGAGGGCGTGGAGATAACAGCTGTTGGGCGTTGAGGTGGCCAGGAAATGGGACAGAAAATGGGTTCATGAACCCATCTGTGCGGACCTTTTGAGTTTTCATCCGCTGTGTGTGTCCTGGTTTTCTCCTCGCATTAAAACTCTCATTAAGAGTTAATTAGTCAAAACAACCCCGCGATGAAAAATTAAGTCGGCTTTCAAATATAACGCGAAGGTGCGAATTTACAAGACACACAACGCGCTCAAAATATTCATCATTAAACGCCGCCTTTAATAGCAGATGAATGTTAACGGTAGCGGGCTGACATTTCAGGCGATGACCCTTTTCCAGAACGCAGTACAGTACAATCAAAAGCACTCATCACACGAGCCGACAGCGGCGCCTTTGTACAAGCGCTGCGCCTCGTCAACTCCGTGCCGTGTCGGTCACGGGGGCCTGATCGACCATACTTCGCCACTCTGGTCAGCGGTGGTTCGGTTGGTGAAGGCAGGTGGGGAGGTGTCCGGACCCAGCTCAGAGATATCCCTCGGCAGCTGATGCCACCCACGGGCTGGGGGTCGAACGGCTGTAGCTGGGCTCACAGCGGCGCAGTGTGCAAGATTTCTTCTGACCGACGCTCCAATGTCGTAGTTTAATTCACCCCAACAATGAAGCAGACAATACCACCGCCCCTCCTCTTCTCATATCTGTCTCTCCGCATGTGTATATTGTTCAGACGCTTATCTGTCGGTCACACGGCCTTCTGGGAGAGTCCATAACTCCAGTAGCGCGGGGTTTAACTTACAGGGGTCAGGAGCGTGCGACTCTTTGAGTGACTGGCTTCGTGACGTTGTCGTCACCGTCTCGTACTCCCATACACTGTGCCTCTTCAAATATAGATTATTATTTTTATTTTACCAAATAATAAAAAAAAATGTTCTTGTTATTTTGGTGGGCCGAGCCCTGGTTTAACGCAAGCGAACCTGTGGACGGGTTTCGACCGTCCGGTGACTCATCAGCAGAGTCGAATTTGTTTCTGTTCGTGGTGAGTCGGTGTGTTTGAGTAGGGGGGGAGGGCGCGGGAGGTGTTAGTGCCGCTGGGCCTGCCACGCGGCGCAGTGAGCCGATCGAAATGAAAATGAACAACAGAGGAGAGAGAGAGAAGAGGCATGGGGCAGTGGAAAACTGTGAACGGGGAGGTGAGAGGTTTGGAGGTAAACAAAGCAGCGACGGAGAACATCTGTCCGCACTCCAGCGTGCGTGCATCGAGCGGCGTGCAGCCGCTGGAAAGGGGCCACAGACGGCGCACGAAGGCACGCAGAGGCGCCTCTTACACTCACAAACAACAACAACAACACAAATAACACGCAAACCGTGACACGCGTACGAACTCCCAAAATATAAATTGTCGGGGGAGGGGAGGTGAATTGTCTCTTCGACAGATGTGACGCAGCCCTTGGGAAAATATCGAGATGAATTCGTTACGCGGACGTCGTTTTAACGAAAAAAATTTAATGGGAAGGCTAATGGTGTATATTGTTAATTATAATAATAATAATAATTGCGTTCTAATGACGTTAGTGTCGCTAATGGATTCGCGGAATGGGCCGCGGGGCACGCCGGGTTCACGCCGAGTCCCCAATTCAACCGCCTCGCTGACGAGGCGACGCGTCCACTCACAACCAGCACGGCCACGGGTAACCTCGACAACGGCCACGGGTAACCTCGACAACGGCCACGGGTAACCTCGACAACGGCCACGGGTAACCTCGACAACGGCCACGGGTAACCTCGACAACGGCCACGGGTAACCTCGACAACGGCCACGGGTAACCTCGACAACGGCCACGGGTAACCTCGACAACGGCCACGGGTAACCTCGACAACGGGGCCACGGGTAACCTCGACAACGGCCACGGGTAACCTCGACAACGGCCACGGGTAACCTCGACAACGGCCACGGGTAACCTCGACAACGGGGCCACGGGTAACCTCGACAACGGCCACGGGTAACCTCGCGGCCACCGTGGCCTCCAGTGACATTCTCAATCCACTGCTAGATGGAAGCCCCACTCCCCCCCCCATAGCGTATTGCCGTCTCTGTGGTCTTCTTCTTGTTGTTTTGTTTTACCAAACACCCATCATCATCTTCATCATAATTCACTGGCACTGTCTTCATCAATGTCAATCATTGATTCCCCTCCGCCCCCTTGTTGAGGACTCGGTCTCGCAGACTAAGCGTTGCAATTCGTGAAGCCACGTGCTGTGTGTGCAACCCCCCCCCACCCCCCTTCAAGACGTCAGGCATGGGTTGGACACGGCCCGTGGCTTCACGAGGTGGCCAACCACTTGAAATAAAACAATAAAATATATAACAGAATGCTTTTAATCTTGATTTGAAGCTTTCGTGACTGCAGGAATCCACAGTCAAGGGAGCAGACATCGTGCTGCTCGCAGCAGACATCGCAGCTATCGCGATTGTCACCTGAAGACGAACGCTGCTTGTGTTGCGTTCGAAACGTCGTGATTTATTTTATTTTATTTCTACCTACGTGACTTTATCGAAAGAACCAAAGAGTACAGAATGATTTTGTGAAGGACTTTCAATATAGCGGCGAGGAAGACCACATTGAGTACGTGGAGGGAAAGTCACAAACACCTCCTCCCGTAACTACCAATGTCTGAATTCCGATTTAAAGCTTCTTTCGTGACTGCAGGGATTCATCTTCTTGGTTCTTTCGGTAAAGTCACGTAGAAGGGAAATAATAAAATAATAAAAATAAAACATAATCAAACACAATTCTCACGACGTTTCGGCCACAACGCAAGCAGTCGTCCTCAGGTGAAGAACAGGTCTGTCGGAAAGACAGCGTCTGACTTTACCGAAAGAACCAGGAATATCAATGTCTGAGTTCATTCGCCACAGGAGCATCTGAGTGACAAGCTCAGAGACATTCCTAAGCCTTAGCCCGATCTTAAATAGCTGAGCCCAGAACGGCAATGACTGCCCCCCCCCCGCCTTCGTCAAAAAGACCCCCCCCCTCCTCCCCTCCCCCCACCCGCTCTGAAGAGCCCCGTGGTGTGCCCGCTACCGTTGATGTGCCTGGAACTACGTTGCCGTGGAACGTGAGAATGTTGCAATGTACGATAGGTGGGAGGATGCAGAACAAAAATATATTTTATATATATATACGTTTTTATTTATGTAATATGTATAAAAACATATATTTTTATATATGCAAAAAAAGATGAATAATTTTACATTTCTTATAAATATTTTCTCATTTACTTCTATAATGAGCCAGGAATGTCTGTGTGTCCCGCGCGTGACGTCACTCCACGTCGGCCAGCCCCCCTCGTTAATACTCATGAACAGGTGACGTCCTCCACATGGACTCCCCCCCTCATTAATATTAATTAGCGGGTGACGTCACTCCACATGGGGAGGGGGCGAGGCGCCTCCTCCCCCCTCCTCAGCGTCAACTTACAACCCTCACTACAAAGGCAGAACCCTCACGTCTATTGAGACATAGAAGTAAAAAGAACGTCCTGATGAACAAGGGATTATAACCTTTAAATGAAATAAGTCTGTGTCACCGCGGCCTTACAAATTGCTCACAAATTGATGCATTGAATATCACGTCGTGGACTGCTTATCCCTTGCAAGTTTCAGATTTACTGCAATACACCCGTCCTTGGACGGGTAGAAGGCTAGTAAAAAATTATTTTAGAAATATGTATTAAATATGTGTATAGAACTATTAAAAAAAAATTTATAAAACATATTTTTATATATATATATAAAAATATTTCTACAAATATTTCTACAAATATTTTTTATACAAAATAAAAAAATATATTTTTAAAATCTATAAAAAAACACGCAAGAGCAAGGCACGAGGGAGATGCGAAATGACCCCCTTGGCTCGCCGTGCCACCGGGCGCAGGGTGTCTGGCGGGGAGCTCTTCGATCGCATCGTGGAGAAGGGCTTCTACACGGAGCGCGACGCCAGCCGCCTCATCCGCCAGATCTTGGACGCCGTCGGCTACCTGCACCGCATGGGCATCGTCCATCGCGACCTCAAGGTTCGCCACTCGCCGCGACGCGGAGACGACGCTGTCACACAGAGACCCATAGACTCACACAGAGACCCATAGACTCACCACACAGAGACCCATAGACTCACACAGAGACCCACAGACTCACCACACAGAGACCCATAGACTCACACAGAGACCCACAGACTCACCACACAGAGACCCATAGACTCACACAGAGACCCATAGACTCACCACACAGAGACCCATAGACTCACACAGAGACCCACAGACTCACCACACAGAGACCCATAGACTCACACAGAGACCCACAGACTCACCACGCAGAGACCCATAGACTCACACAGAGACCCATAGACTCACCACACAGAGACCCATAGACTCACACAGAGACCCATAGACTCACCACACAGAGACCCATAGACTCACAGAGACCCATAGACTCATCACACAGAGACCCATAGACTCACCACACAGAGACCCATAGACTCACACAGAGACCCATAGACTCACCACACAGAGACCCATAGACTCACACAGAGACCCATAGACTCATCACACAGAGACCCATAGACTCACCACACAGAGACCCATAGACTCACCACACAGAGACCCACAGACTCACCACACAGAGACCCATAGACTCACCACACAGAGACCCACAGACTCACCACACAGAGACCCATAGACTCACCACACAGAGACCCACAGACTCACCACACAGAGACCCACAGACTCACCACACAGAGACCCATAGACTCACACAGAGACCCATAGACTCATCACACAGAGACCCATAGACTCACCACACAGAGACCCACAGACTCACCACACAGAGACCCACAGACTCACCACACAGAGACCCATAGACTCACCACACAGAGACCCACAGACTCACCACACAGAGACCCACAGACTCACCACACAGAGACCCACAGACTCACCACAAAGAGACCCACAGACTCACCACACAGAGACCCACAGGCTCACCACACAGAGACCCACAGACTCACCACACAGAGACCCACAGACTCACCACACAGAGACCCACAGACTCACCACACAGAGACCCACAGACTCACCACACAGAGACCCACAGACTCACCACACAGAGACCCACAGACTCACCACACAGAGACCCACAGACTCACACAGACCCATCATTTGTTGTCCTTCCCCCGCACCTGCGATGAGCACGATTGTGCTACGTACGGTGCGAAGAAAGTTCAACATACGTACATGCATACGTCCGAGTTCACCGCCAGTTTTACCGCACGCTGGGGGGCTGAGGCGACCGGAACGGTTCAAAGGTCAGAGGGGTGGGCCGTCACCACTGAGATCCTGCGTTTGGATTCTGGCTGTAGCCGCCCATTGATTAAATTGTACATATGGTGAACTTCTTTCGTACCGTACGTAGCCAACTGCGCTAATCGGAGGTGCGGGGAAAGGACAACAACCCAAGTGCAAACAGCAGTTCTTAAGAAATTAGTTTTCAACCTAGATGATGGTTTAAAAGTGCCAAGCTCCAACGGCTTCCTAATATCGGAAGGAAGAACGTTCCAGACGGCCGCGTGGCGAGTGGCCGACGCGACGACTCCGGTCCAACCTGGATTCGCGATTCCCCAGCCACGACCAACGGCGACAATCAGTGGCGACGACTGTACATCTAAACTCGTCCTGGATCTTCTCTAGGTCTGCTCAGCCTCAGACGAGTACCTGGCGCGGCGTGCAAACGTCAGCCCCGGAGAGACGAAGGCGGCCCGCTCGAGCGCCTCGTCTGCCGCGCCGGCCTTAAAGAGCGCTCGCCGAACAGCACTTGCCCCGACAGTCCGTGCGGGCTACACGGGGGGTCTTTGTCTATGCGCGCGCTTATCTTCGGCTAAATCAGTGAAGCGGCAGTGCAGTTGACGTGACGCCCGATAAGGACCGCGTTGGCCACGGTATCGCGGTGCAGGCTCACCGAGTAATTGAGCGCGGCTGTCGTTAGCGTCGTCTCCGAGTCAAACATTACGACGAATGCCTCTCTTGTCGCGACAGAGAGTGGGAGAGAGAGGGAGAGAGATCCAGGGATTGAGATAAGCGCTAGCTACAATCGGGACCTCGCAGCTTGCCGCACGATGATTGTAACGGAATAAGGGATGCTGCCCCGCACGTGACGTCAGCGTTTGCTTCGGTCACCAGGAAGTCATTTATAATGAACGTGATGATGATGATGATAGAATAACGATGGCTGCAATTGAAATATGATTGGAATGATTGTGCGAAGTTTAGTAACGGTGGTATTCGTGATGATGATGATGGCAGTGATAATGATCTTGACAGTAACGATGAGAACGATAGGAATAATAATCGTTTTGGCAGTCATTACTATAATAAGAATATGACACCGATGATGATCTCATCGATGATGATGATGGCAGTGATAATGATAATGGCAGTAATGATGAAAATGATCATAGCAACAATAATCATATTGGCAGTCATGATGACTACGATAAGAATAATGCCGCTGATGATGATGTCATTGATGATGATAGCAATGCTGTACTAATTAAATTAGCAGTCTTGGTTGTAGTGACAAGAGTAATAACAAACGATATTGACCACGCCGACGACGATAATGACAACGACGACGGCGATGATGATGATGACGACCTGTCGTGTCGTGCCTCGTGTCTCAGCCGGAGAACCTGCTCTACTACAGTCCGGACGAGGACTCCAAGATCATGATCAGCGACTTCGGGCTCTCCAAGGTGCAGATGACGGGGGACGTGATGTCTACGGCGTGTGGCACCCCGGGCTACGTGGGTACGCCGCGCAGACAAACCACGCGCGGTGCCAGCACTGCCGCTGTCGAGTGCGCGATCTGTGGATGCTGAACGAGATTGGGGAGAGGGGGGGGGTGCTTTGTCTCTGCACGTGGCATGTATCTGGGGGCGGGGGGGTCGTTGTCTTTCGTAGGTGCTCGCTAACAACACTTGTCCCCGAAGGTCGGTTGAGACTATACGGGGGATTTTCGTCTTTGTGCCGTGCCGGCTTTCATCGGTGCTCGCTAACAGCACTTGTCCCCAAAGTATGTAAGGGCTATACGGGGAATCTTTGTCTTTGTATGTAAATGTTCTTGTGTGGGGAAGTGGCAGCACACCACGAAACCAGCCACGCGAGTTCCATTTCCACTGACGGGCACCAACACCAGTGACGGTTATCTGAACCCGATCCTGGGCCTGCCCTAGGTCGACTCAGCCCCAAATGAGTAGCTAGTGCAACGTGCACACATCGCCACGTGGTCCCCTCGTGTGCTGTGCCGTCCTGCGTAGGTGCTCGCTACACTAACAGCACTTGCCCCGACAGTCGGTTGAAGGCTATATGGGGGATATTTGTCTTTTTTCTCTCTCTCGTGAACGTCAGCCCCGGAGATCCTGGCACAGCTTCCGTACGGCAAAGAAGTCGACTGCTGGTCCATTGGTGTCATCGCCTACGTGCTGTGAGTGTCTCCCCCCCTCCCTCCCGGGCAGCCCCTCTCCCCACCAGCACAATCAGCTCAAGGCAGTCGTCAATAAGACCGTGGCCATCAAGTCAATATTAATATATAGCCGGTGACGATTCGGGCGATGACCCTGTGGTATGAAGTAGGGCCATTGCCCGAAGCGTCGCAACCTAAAATGCATGTCTTTTCCCCCCTTTTAAAGCCACAGTGTGATTGGCGACTGGGCCGAGTTTGGTTTCTCTTCTTCTTTTCTACTGGGTCATGGTCGGTCACGAGAGTTATCGCGAGGTGCCATGGACACAGCTGATGCCTGCCTCTCCCTCGTGGCACGTGATGACCGTGCAGGCGATACTCGCCGTGGCGCCGTGCGGCTCCCGGTGTATTTTCGGGCCGGTGCCACGTGGCGTCCTGCACGGCGTTCGGCGTCGTTCCGATGCCACGTGCCCAAGAGCTTTTTCGGGAACCGAACGGAGGAGTTTTTTGTTGTTGTTGTTGTTTAATGTTCAGTTCCTGAAGAAGCCCCCAGCACGTGGAAGTGAACGTGGGACATTGTGCCGAAGAGCGGGCGAATTGTTATTATATTCCTACATAATGTAAAACTAAGAAAAACTATTTTTTTTTTACCAGGGAAGGCCTACTGAGCTATGTAGCTCTTTTTTAGAAGCGGCTTGGCCACATGTTATAGCTCAACGAAGTGGCTTATCATCTGCAACTTTACACCAGCCGAATATTCTAAACGCGTGTTTCTAAATGTGGAGGGAAAACCCGGAGAACCCAAAGAAAAATCTTCACGACCACGGGGAGAAATACACGCAAACTCCAAATATACAGCAGGTGTCAGGGTTGGGATCGAACCCACGACCTCCTGTATACCAGGCGAGGTAGTTAACATCTCGCCACCGCGGCCAGATGTAAGCAATGTCAACCGGTGCTCGACGGCTGCATGTGAGGATGGAGGATTTGTATTATTTGTAAGTGTTTTTACTTATTTACTTACTTTGAGAATTATTTAGTTGCATTATTGAACCAGGGGAAACTCCCCGAGGGGCCAAACATCTCGTTCGGAATCAGCAGAGGAAGCAGCAGTGGCAGCTGCTGAGAAACCAGACGCAACAGCGACAGCAACCCTAACCAACATCGCGAAAAAAGAAACCGCAAAACGGAATGATGCAAGGAGCGAACACACTAAAATCACTGGAGATGAGACGCCGTTTGTCAGAATTGATCCGGACAGTGAAATGCGCCTTTCCACACTGCGGGATATCAGATACTGCGGAGTTCGCTTTTCTTAATCCGTTTGTTAAGCGATTTCCCCTTTTATCTTGCAATTCCTAAGTATCTTCCACGCATTGCTTGTAGTCTGTGATCACAGGCGAAAGTGTCTTGACGTGCGCTGCGATAGCTGGTGCCGAACCTACACGGCTGGACTTTGGGAGCTGCCGCGTACACATCAAAGCCGCTTATCTCACGCTGGGAACAGCTATTGCCTGGCGACGCTCTCCCGTCTTCGCATTGCAATGCGATTCTTATTTCAGAGTAAATCTCCCCATCTGCTGGGTTTTGCCAATGATACGGCCGATATGAAATCCAAAGTCCGAATGGTGATCCGGCAATTCGTCAGAGCGCTGTCAACATGCTCCGAATAATCCGTCCGCGAGGGTGATGTGTGTTGTCTGTGAGTCTGTGTGTTGTCTGTGAGTCTGTGAGTCTGTGTGTTGTCTGTGAGTCTGTGTGTTGTCTGTGAGTCTGTGTCTTGTCTGTGAGTCTGTGTGTTGTCTGTGAGTCTGTCTGTGAGTCTGTGTGTTGTCTGTGAGTCTGTGTGTTGTCTGTGAGTCTGTGTCTGTGAGTCTGTGTCTGTGAGTCTGTGTCTGTGTGTTGTCTGTGAGTCTGTGAGTCTGTGTGATGTCTGTGAGCCTGTGTGTTGTCTGTGAGTCTGTGAGTCTGTGTCTGTGAGTCTGTGAGTCTGTGTGTTGTCTGTGAGTCTGTGAGTCTGTGTCTGTGAGTCTGTGTCTGTGAGTCTGTGTCCTGTCTGTGAGTCTGTTTCTGTGAGTCTGTGAGTCTGTGTCTGTGAGTCTGTGTCTGTGAGTCTGTGTCCTGTCTGTGAGTCTGTTTCTGTGAGTCTGTGAGTCTGTGTCTGTGAGTCTGTGTCTGTGAGTCTGTGTCTGTGAGTCTGTGTCTTGTCTGTGAGTCTGTGTCTGTGAGTCTGTGTCTGTGAGTCTGTGTGTTGTCTGTGAGTCTGTGTCTGTGAGTCTGTGTCTGTGAGTCTGTGTCTGTGAGTCTGTGTCTGTGAGTCTGTCTTGTCTGTGAGTCTGTGTCTGTGAGTCTGTGTGTTGTCTGTGAGTCTGTGTCTGTGAGTCTGTGTCTTGTCTGTGAGTCTGTGTCTTGTCTGTGAGTCCACATAGTCTTACCTTAGCACCAAACACCATCTCCATAAAGCTGTTATTCCATGGAAAACAAAAGAGTCTATAAAGTGATTTCCTGTTCAAGTGAGAATTAAGGTACTCTTAGGTTTTTTCGGTAAAGTCACGTAGGTAAAAAATAAAAATTAATAATAGAAATAATAATAAAAATAAAATAATAAATCACGACGTTTCGGAGGCAACACAAGCCTCCGTCATCTGATGTTTTTATTATCTGATGACGGAGGCTTGTGTTGCTTCCGAAACGTCGTGATTTAATTTAGTTGTTTTCAGTTATTATTTTTTTACCTACGTGACTTTACCGAAAGAACCTAAGAGTATGAATCCTTGCAGTCACGAAAGCTTCACATCTACTCTAAACTCAACAAAGTGCGAGCCGCCCGCTTAGCCACGTGGCCGAGCGGGACCGCGTTCCGTGTTCAACCCAGGCTCAGGTGGTTAAGGGATCGCCTGACGGTGGTGGGGGTGCTGGCTGTGTGAGCCCGCAGGCTGTGCGGGTACCCCCCCTTCTACGACGAGAACGACGCCAAACTCTTCGAGCAGATCCTGAAAGCCGAGTACGAGTTCGACTCCCCCTACTGGGACGACATCTCCGACTCCGGTGAGCGCGTTCTGATGTTCGATGGCGGAAGAGCAGATGATTTATTCACGTTTAATTTTACCAGGTTAAAAGGGTTGGGGGGGGAAGGGCGCTCCAAACGATCCCTTGAGAATGCGCCTCCATCGCTGGCTGCTCGGGCTGTGCGCTCGCGATTCGCCGCGCGTTCATCATGAGCAGCGCGCGACGTCGATAATTAATTGGTGACGCCGATGTAAGGGCGAAATAAATACGCAGGTGATAATTTGAGAAATGTAGCACACTGGGAGGAAACACGGATGCCACAGAGAGAGAGAGATGTATTATAAACACACACACGCACGCACGAGTGCGAAGGGATTCGTTTATATTTGATCAAGCGGGAGTCCACCAGACGCGTCTCGCTCGTGGGAAGATGTGCGCTTGTGGAGCGCTGCGCTCTGCCAGATGAATAATAAAAATAATAATAACGGCGACGACGGGTTCTATTGCCGTGGCAAGCCCGCTTCGTGTGTGCTGCGTGCGCGCGTATGTTGTGTGTGTGGTGTGTGTGTTGTGTGTGGTTTGTGTGGGGTGTGTGTGTTGTATGTGGTGTGTGTGTGTTGTGTGTGGTGTGTGTGGGGTGTGCTGTGTGTGTGGTGTGTGTGGTGTGTGTGTTGTGTATGGAGCGTGTGTGGTGCGTGTGTTGTGTGTGTTGTGTGTGTTGTGTGTGGTTTGTGTGTGTGTTGTGTGTGGTGTGTGTGTTGTGTGTAAGGAGCGGTGGTGCAGCGGTACAGCGTGCCGCGCTGCGAACCCGGCGAGCCGAGTTCGATTCTGTCTCACGGCCAACACCAATGACGATTATCTGAACCGGTCCTGGGCCTCCCCTAGGTCGACTCAGCCTAAAACGAGTGCCTGGTGCGGTGTGTAAAATCATCTCCACTTGGGAGATAAAGGCGGTCGGGCGTGGTGCTGGCCACTCACCCCTCGTGTGCCGTGCCGGCCTTCATAGGTGCTCGCTAACAGCACTTGCCCCAACAGACTGTGAAGGCTATAAAGGGATCTTTGTCTTTGTGTGTTCCATGTGTGATATGTGTTACATGCGTCGTCATGTATTGCGTGTGCTCTACGTGTCATGTGAGTGTTACACGTGTGACCTCTGTTTGATTGTTACACGGAATCTGCGGTAATTGTGATCTCTTCCTGGGTCTGGGCCTCCCGTAGACCACCTCAGCCTTAAATAATTCCAGTCGGTAGCCTCGCCACCACCAGCTCTCCCCCCCCCCCCCAGCATGGACGCTCGCTGACGACGCTCGCCTCTGCGCTGCTCCGCTCTTTTTCAGCCAAGGACTTCATCCACCACCTCATGGAGAAGGAGCCGTCCAAGCGCTACACGTGCAAGCAGGCGCTGCAGCACCCGTGGTGAGCTCGCGTCTCTCTCTCTCTCCCTCCTCTTATTTTTCCATTGCACAACCGAGCCGTGGCTGGCGCCGTGCCGAGGCAGCTTGGCGGCGGGCTCCACGAGGCGGCCCGGGTTGCTGCTTCCGCGCACGCGACGGACGAGCGGAGACGCGCGTAGATGGTGCTCATGATGACACGTCATTGTCAAGAGCAACTCGAGCACTGCTTGACACACCCCCCACCCACCCACCCACCCCAACTCGAAGTAGATCCAGATAGTCTTTTTTTCATGGCCAGAGTTGCATGGTTTGGTTGTCGCTCGGCTCAGCAAACGGCCGCTGACCGCCGCGCGGCATCTTGCAGGATCGCCGGGGACACCGCCCTCGACAAGAACATCCACGAGTCGGTCAGCGAGCAGATCCGCAAGAACTTCGCCAAGAGCAAGTGGCGAGTGAGTAGCTGTGCTGCAACCCCGCCCCCCTCCCCCCCTACTGTGCAGGCCAGATTCGCTTGAAGGAATTTCATGTAGCTCTGTGATATCCACTTCCGTGGGCCGTTCTCTAACGTGCAGGGTTGCATTCCTCTGCGGGACATCCGAAATGACGTCCTTTGCACAAAAGGAATAAAACGGACAAAAAATATACATTTTACACAATGTCGAAAAGATTATATGGGCCTAGATACCAATGAAGGTTCGCCCGCGAATGCCAGGCCACTGTGGTGGAGGCCGATTGACGTCAGGGAGGTTCAAACGGGCCTCGATCATTGACAAACTGGCATCATCATCGATGTTGGCTCGACAACTTTCCCGCGTGTTTACGGGTTGCACCGAGCTGTTTCTCGGCGCGACGTCTGACGTTTCGCTCCCACGTGCCCGGGAGCCCCTCCAGGGAGCGAAATAAAACGTCGGACATCGTGCCAAACAACACGAGGTAACAACCCGAAAACCGATCGGAGAGCTAAACCGCACGATGGCAAAAAAAAGTGAAATAGGAGCGGAACTCTCTTCTGTCTCCACGTTGCAACAAAAAAACATCGCTAAGTCCATTTGGCGCTTTGGCCCTCCGTTCCAACATTCACAAGCAGCATTCGCTTGAGCAAGCAAGACCCTGGACCCCTTTTGACCTCCTGCGGAGACCTCATCAGCAGAGTCTGGCTTCTTAAACAAATGCTGCTAGATTATATCGGATGTTATCGGGCAGGAGCATTCCGTATGAAATAATAATAATAATAGACATCAGTAAAGTCACGTAGAATGGAAATAATAAAATAATAAAAATAAAACATAATAAAATATTATTGTATCATGTTTTATTGTAATTATTTTATTATTTTATTACTTCCATTCTACGTGACTTTACCGAAAGAACCAAGAAGATGAATCCCTGCAGTCACGAAAGCTTTAAATCAAAATATAGACGTCAGCTTTGCCCAGTCTCGACGTCGGCCTGGGGCGCGGCACAGCTGACGCAGCACGCGACCGTTGTTCCGCAGCAAGCGTTCAACGCCACGGTGATCGTGTGCCACATGCGGAGGCTGCACATCGGCTCCAACCAGGACAGCGCGACGCAGCAGTCAAACGCCAGCCCCAGCAATGGGAAACTTCTCACTCCGGCTGCCGTCAGCAAGGACTGTGAGTTGCTCTGTGTGCACCCCTCCCCCCCTTCACTCTCCCCCCCCCCGTGGTCTCTGTCTCTCTATTTGGGGGGCGGTGACACGACCGCGCGGTGGGCGCGTTTGCCGCTTGTTGTAGGAGGTTCGCGTGGTCCGAGGCCCGGTGGCCGCCCTGGTTAATACTGCGGGTGTTTTTAGCAACAAAAAAACATTTGAACGCCGTGGACGTTAAGGATCCAGTGGCGTCGTTTGATAAAGAGAAGGCCCGCGTGTGGTGGCGTCGTTGTCAAAATGTGCATAAAATACATGTTCTTTAAACCGCAAATTATTTAATTGGCTATAAACACTTAGCAACATCGCCCCCTACTGGCTCATCATCTGTTAAAACAGCCTTCATATCACCAAGGTGCCCCTTCCAGTTGTCAAGCAGCGTCTTTATTTTTCTGTTTCTTGGCCTCCTTCCCAAAATGCTCCATCCAGACCTCCCTTCACCAAGCTTTCAAATCTTGAGAATGTGCCCAATCCACATCTGTTGGAATTTTTTCCATTGTTCTTTATTTTCATGTCTCCTCTTGTACCTGCTCTACAACTTCCTCATTGCTCATCCTCTCCACCAAATTGTGTTTCTCCATTCCAAGCAACAAGCCACAGCTCAAGACTCTCCCGTCTTCTTATCTCTTCCGTCCTCAGAGTCTACGTGTCTGCGGCATACACAACTGTACGCCACACTCCGATCCTCAGTCTGACACGTGGGGCTTTCCGTGCATCCCATCCCGATGTGTATCGACTTTTTCCCCACACCTTGCCATTACAATGATCGCGTCCCATCAGTTTCCTTCTTCGTACTTTCCCTTGGTTCCGTCTTTCTGGAGCCCTGCCATCCCCTGACCCCACGTGTAGAGTTTGCCCGGCGGGGTTAATTAGGGTCACCAAGGTGCGTTTTCTGCAGACGCAGCTCAGCATGTTAACGGGAAGGCATCGCCAATAATTAATTGCCTTCCAGTGGTGCGTGTGCCAAATCCTTGGGCTGCCGAGACACTTGCGGATCGGTGCCAGCTGGTTGAATGCCCAATCTGTAGATGCCAATGTGGTTGCACGCCCAATGTGGAGGTGCTAATCTCGCAGGCGCAGGCTTAAGACGAGAGAGGCTCTATCTCTCAACTTACCCTGTGGACCGCTGTAACCCTCTTGCAACCTCAAAGTGATTTGATGAGGTGGGGAAGGGGGCGGGGATTTCGTCAAAGTAGGTCTGACCAGAGGGGAAATATATGTTTTTGTTATATTTGTTATATAAACATCAGTCCGTTCACGATGACTGCCGATATGAAAAGTTGCGGATGACTTTTACACAGCTCGGTAGTCTCCTCCACGTGGCACACCTGGCGAGCGAATGTCTCTTGATCAGCGGCGTAGCATGGTGAGATCGAAAACTAATTTCAAATAAGGCTCTCCCGTGTCCCATCACCACCCCTCCCACCATCTCTGTAGCTGGAGCCTGGTTCTCTTCAGCCCAGTCGCTTTGCCTGAACAAATCACTGGTCCATGTCACTGCGTCACGTTATCCCTTTCTTCGCAGGCCCCAGCCCATCTTCTTTGTCCGCGTCTGACGAAATGATCTCGGGGACTCCGTCACCAACCTCTCCGTCCCACGTGCAGCTGCCCTCCGCCATCGCGGTGCCCAGCGCCGCCGCCACCGCCACCACCGCTGCGGCCACGGCCACCGCCGGCCCCGAGTGAGGTCGGCGGTCAAGGGTCAAAGGGTCACCCACGTTGCACTGCGATGACATCATCAGGGTCAAGGGTCACGAGAGCGCTGGTGAAGAAGCATCCTTAGGGTTAATCGTCGTTTAAAAAGCCATGCCATGTGAAAATTAAACGGGTGAAACAAAAAGAATAACCCAAGATAGCTGTAAGGAATAGCACAATTCCAGCCTGCTGTAGTTTTTTGCAAAGAGTGCGAGACGATAATTTTATTTGACAGTGCATGCAAGCTGACTGTAAGTGTTACGGGCAATAAACCCGTGCAAGTGTCCGCTTAGGGGCAGGGCGTTCTCTCGCACATGGCCATCCCATGGCCCTTGTGTCCGGCACGGTGCAGCGCTTGTCCGCACAACGCAGAACGAACCCCGAGGCTCACAGCCGCTAGCGCTGTGCGGCAGCATCAATGTTTACACCGATCTATATCCGCCGGCAGGCTCGCGGTTTTGTCTTCTCAGCCGTTGAGCCAGCCACTTGTGTTTCATATCTTATCATCGCCCCCCTCCCCTCACCCCAGCTAACAGGTGCCAGACCCGATTTACATTGAAGCATGATCAGCAACAGCAGTCATGATCAATTCACTGGTGGATGATGACCTCCCCAATCCTGGTCCACGTCGCGCCTGCACACGAGTCGATTTAATTGCTCCGTCTCCTCGGAGCTCGTCCTCTCAGCCACGTCCACGTTAAACAACGCAAATTGTTTTGTTTTTACATTTGGGAGTGGCGCTTTGCTATCACCGATTTATTCTACAAATGATTTTGAAGGTTCGTGACCCAGTCCTTTTGCTTGGCCTTATGTAAGCAACGCATGCAAGCGGCGCAGACCGGAGGAGAGCCATCATCAGCAGCAGCAGCAGCAGCGGTGGTCGTTGCTTGCGGGTTCCTCACCCATCCGTGTTTCTCGTGAAAAGCTTTGCCTCTTTTTTTTCTCGATCTGGGAAATGCGTCCGTCTTGATATTAATGATGAAGTCACGTGTAACTTGTGCTGAAATAAGTATTTCGAATCGATGGGTGAAAATGAAAAAGTGCTAACTATATTTATATGTGTATATGGTATACTGCGACAACCGATTTTGTAATGATGCTGGTTGCTCACACTACGTTTGGGATCTTTTTTTTGTACACGGTACTCAGCTGTTAACAAAAAACATAAAAAGCTTACACTGTGTGAAATTATTGTGTGTTTAGGGCTGTACATTTGCTGTGTGTAGACAAATGCAAGCACGCGCGATGAGTGAATTTAAAACAAGACGGATGGAAGATTGTGCGAACATCCTTCCATTTAAGGTTCAATAATAATAATACACTGCATTGGGAGATAGCTGTAATTTTTGAAATGTCAACGAAAGAAGTTTTGTGATTCGATAGTGACGTGGTGGCAGGGTTTCGCAGTCAGTGTCCTGTTCGTTAGCTCAACTTACTGATTCATATTTGCCCGTAAGTGGGAAGACCACAGAATATTTGTAATTCTCACATCGTCAACTTCCTCCCTGGTTGGCCCGTATGTTATACCAGCATTATCAATATTAAAGTGTGTTCCTTTGTTCAAATGAGCCTTGGGCGTTACTCAGAATTACGAACGATCCTGACCCAGCGGTGAAAACTCCATATTATTATTGTGGAAACCAGTCTCTCCATGAGACATCCAACGATGACTTCCCACCAAGTACGAATCCTGGAGGGGGGAAACATATTTAGCTGTTGCCTGCTGCGATGCTTTTTAAAACAACCCACGCCATTGAGACTCCATCGGTGATATTACCGGGATTGTCTGCAGGCTCATCGATACTCTCGCGTGTGGAGAGATGAAGGCTTCGGCGCATTTTCATTTCCACCGCGCGGCCCACGAGCTCCTTGAGATAGTCGCCCACGTGCCTGGCCCGCCGGCTCGCACGCACGCAGCATCAACCCACCGAATAATCTTGTCGGTTTTCACGCCACCTTACAACGCTCATGTTTCCCTATAGCCTGTTCGGTGTGAGTGTACTAGAAGGAACGCCGTGCTATATTTTTTCGAGATCGTCGTGTAATTTGATGGTGTTTTGGGGGTGGGGGGTGGCTGGACACGCGCGCACCGGCGTGGAGATGATGATGTTGTTGTTGTTTGCGGCCACTTTCCTGCAGTGGTCCGTGTGTGTGCGCGTGTTCGCTGTGGCCCCGGCCACATTCAAGGTGCTTGTGGCATCAATGCCTCCACGAGCCTCCCTCGTATGCTCCACAAACTCATTGCTGTTCCATTAAAAGGAAAAAAAAATGTTAAACTGTATTATTTCATGAGATCCCTATGACAGCTACGAAGAAGATTCGGAGTGGACCGACGTAAAAAAATGTTTTAGATAATTTGCTAGCATTCATGTGTCCTCCAATCCAAGGTTAGCATAATGAGTCGTTGAAATTCAACTATATTTTGTAACCTTATTATATCATCATTTGTATTCAAATAAAGGAAGACTCCATATCGCGAAGAAGGTGCGGGTTACTAATCTTGTTGCAGAGCTTTGCACGACACCCAGGTTTTAACCGGAGCTGAGGGACGTGTGTGAGAGTGGCTCACTATGCCACCCGATTGATTTTTCTATTTGGAGGTTGGAACTCATAAGTTTGAAGATATTTTTTGTTTGTTTGTTTACACTGTAGGCATGTTACGTTTTCATATTCAAATTTGTATTGCTGTAGACAATATAAAGTTTTAGATAGAGACAGGAGCCTGTTGATTTTATTGACGTGATAAGGGAATTTTTTTGTCTGCCAAAACACTGGTTAGCATTACGTTTTAGCACAATAAAAGTGTTCAATTGAATTTGATGTCTGCATTTGATGTTTTCCGGAAATAAATCCATATTCACAGGGACACGTACCGCACCTTTGCCCAGGCAATAAACATCATCGCAAAACAGCTTCACGCCAGCCACACAATGCCCTCTTCACTCCCGCACCCTGACATCTCAAGAAGACCTCGAGCAGCGCCCAAAACGATTCCATTTGGGAAACGGTAAACGACCACGAACCGGTGGCATGGTGAGCGCACCGTGCTATGGACCCGGGCCACCTGAGTTAAGTTCCCGGCCACGGGTGACATCAGTGGCGAGTGATAGCTGAACCGGATCTTGGCCCCACCTGGACAGAACGGCACTGAACGGAGTGGTGAGGTTTGGTCAAACAACCTCGATAACTAAAACCCTTCTGGGATGCCCTTCATGCAGGCAGTGTATTGACATTGGACTATCACTTGTGGTTTTCAAAAGGGTTTTAATAATGTTTTTTAAACGGTGGTAATTTTATTCAAGTTACTTCTCCTTTTATTGGAAACGGCGATTGATGTGAGAATTTTTTTTTTATATATGTATTTTATTATTTCCCTTCTACGTGACTTCACCGAGAGAACCAAGAACATAAGCCACTTCGTTGAGCTATCATTCGTTGCCAGGACGCTTCTGAAAAAGAAGCTACACAGCTCAGTGGGGCCTTTACCTGGTAAAATACAAAAAAATAGTTTATCCTCTTAGTTTCGTCTTAGGAAGGGGACGTGGGCCGATAGGGGGACGAGGACGATGGTGGACGAGGGAACGGCAGCAAGGAGGGAAACGAAGTCCCAACAGCACCACGGACACCACCCTGGCGAAAACGGAGCTATGATGAGATCCTCTGTGGAACAAGAGCTTTGTAAAATGGGATCTTGTTTTTTCCAGGATCAAACGTATGAAGAAATAAGAATAGATTTGACCCTTTGTGGCAACACAACGGGTGTAAGGATGTTCAAACTCTCATGTCTGCATTAACCACAGTTTCAAAGACAATGCATTATATATTTTCATAGAAACCTTTTGCAACCACACACACACTACGTGTGGTGAACATGCAAACACAACATGCTCTAATAGGGTTTTTCCCCTTTTTTCTGGCAACAAAACTGACACC
The DNA here is from genome assembly GCF_964198595.1 of Lampetra fluviatilis. Classification (NCBI taxonomy): domain Eukaryota; kingdom Metazoa; phylum Chordata; class Hyperoartia; order Petromyzontiformes; family Petromyzontidae; genus Lampetra; species Lampetra fluviatilis. Next base: position 13,496,966 of record NC_136285.1, on the reverse strand, counting down.
TTTTGCAAGGAATCATGATTACATTAACCACAATACTTGCAGTCAAATGCAAACAAAAACAATACTCTGATAATTTATGCATTTTCTTGGTTCTTTCGGTAAAGTCACGTAGAAGGGAAGTAATAAAATAATAAAAATAAAACATAATAAAATGAAATAATTCTCACGACGTTTCGGCTACAACGCAAGCAGCCGTCTTCAGGTGAAGACGGCTCTTCAGGTGAAGACGGCTGCTTGCGTTGTAGCCGAAACGTCGTGAGAATTATTTCATTTTATTATGTTTTATTTTTATTATTTTATTACTTCCCTTCTACGTGACTTTACCGAAAGAACCAAGAAGATGAATCCCTGCAGTCACGAAAGCTTTAAATCGAAATTTATGCATTGTCTTTGAAACTGATTGGTCCACACCAGAGACAGCTTTCTTTAGAGCCAAGTCTCATATTGTGTTCGACCAGATGACGTCAAAAGGCGCACAGTTCAGAGACAACGCACTATCAGACTAATGAGAGCTCGGGGTGAGCAGCTAGTACCAAATATACTAATAGGGTTTTTCCCCTTTTTTCTGGCAACAAAATTGCTACAACATGCTCTGATAATATATAATGCATTGTCTTTGAAACTGTGGTTAATGCAGGAACTTGATTCCCTGCTAAAGGTTTCTATTTTGTGTTTGAACATCTTAACACAACTTCTAGTCATATTCCCAGAAAGAGTCAAACCTATTCTTATTTTTTCATCCTAAGAGCTTTACAGCTCATCGGATTCCTCTAGCGAAAACAAATATTCTACTTCTCGTGAGTGCACGAGTGAGATAGATGGGCGGTGAAGGCCTCCATCCAGCAGTTGATAGCGCCCAACCGGGGTGGGAGGAAGCTAGCAGTGGATAGAGGCCACCCACTCAGGTATTGGTGAACTCGTACTCTTAGGCTTTTTCGGTAAAGTCGCGTAGGTAAAAAATTCAAATAAAATTAATAGAAATAAAGTAATGAAAAAATATTTTTTATTTATTATAGAAATAAAGTAGTAAATAAAAAATAAAATAATATTTCTGCTTTTTCCCTATTATTAATTTTATTTTTTACCTACGTGACTTTACCGAAAAAGCCTAAGAGCACGAGCTCTTGCAGTCACGAAAGCTTCAAATCTAGAATTGGTGAACTCAACCCAGCGTGGTAAAGCACCGGGCTACTAGATCGATTCATCGGTTCTATGATGCGATTCGCGTCGATATCTTTACGCTGGATTCACGAATAAATCGAATCTTGTTGCGGATTCATCGATTGCGTTCGATTGGAATTCGATCGAACGTTAATCAATCGCTTTGGGATTCACATGGAATCAGCCCCCTCTTTGTGGTTCAGTTAAATGCCATGGGATCACTCGCGCACACTTGAGATGAATCGATTCCTGGTCGATTCTCGTCAGCGCGCTCTCTCTCTCCCTCATCTCTCTCTTGTTTGTTGGCGGGGTTTGTGGCTCGATGCTGGGGGGCCTTTGCAAGTCGCAACTTTTGCTTTCGTCCTCCTCCCTGCAAGCGGCGTTCGTTCCGCGTGCTTCGTCAATGATCGATCCGAGTCCGAAGAGGGAATCGACGCCGTGCAGCGCCACGCGGGCAACGCGTTACCCGAACCGGAAATCGGAAGTTAAAATTTCATTTTTTATTTTTTCAGCACACATCGAAAACGAATACGACCGCACGCAAAAAAAACTACGACATTTTACCGAACCAACATTTTGATAATTACCTCGATTCTAAATAAATTCTAAATACATATTTAAAAAAAATTAACGTTGTTACCGCCCCTTTCTCTGTGACCCGGAAGTTGAAGCGTGACCCGGAAGCGAGGCGGCTCCCTCTTTCCGGCGAGGCGTCCACGAGGGAAGATGAAGGCCTCCGGAGCGGTGCGGTCCCCTCGCTCCCCTCGCTTCCCTTCGCGCCGCCATCCCCCTCCAGCCCCTCTCGTCTCTCGCCCTCTCTCGATCCTCCACGCGGCGAGCTTGGCGGGGAGCCGCGGGCTTGTCGGTGGCCGCGGCCTCGGGGTTTTGGTTTCTCGTCGCCTGTCTGGACCCCACCCGCTCGTGGCGTCTCTGCTCTGACATGGCGGCTGGCGGCCACGTGCGGGCAGGCGGGCGGCGGTTCTCGCCTCACGGCCTAAATCGTTGTTTTGTTTGTTTAATCCACGGCCGCTTTTTTGTTAGTGTGCGTTAAGATGCTGTTGCATGCGTACGCCTCGCCACGCTGGTCGGTTGCGAGATTGAGGGGGGTCCGGGTCTTGGGGTTGGAACTACAGGACGCGTCCTGACGGGCATTGTAACGCGTCGTTGTTATACTCGTGGCCGGGAATCAGAACTTAATGTGGGGTTTGTTGGTAACGTCGCTCTATAACGTATCCACGAGCGTATTTAAACTAATTTGGTCGTGTTGTACTATGCGGTGTGCATTTATGCTTGTCGCGCAAACATTGTGAACATGGGTGGACCATTTTGTTAAAATATTATATTATTGTCGCGCGCTGTTAATAGACTGCTGTTCCATACCATGAATGGAATTTGCCAAACGGGCCGATTTGGGCACTTAACCAGGATAAAACAAATATGCACGCAGTCTTGGGGGGGCAGGCAGTATTTGCCTGAGATTAACGCGGTATTAGCACGCGGCTTTTTTATGCTGACTATTAAAATGGGAGTTGGGGGATGTGAGACGGCCACGGAGACCGTACAGCAGTCTATAGAGAATGGCTGTTCGTGAATCAAATATTTAACAGGGAGTTATTCCATCAAACTGAACTTTACAACAATAGTCGCTTGCGGGCTTTTCCCGCAATGTTAGCGTCGCAGTCGCACTTTTTAAAAGTGCCAGAAAATAATTGCCGCCGGAAAGTCGTCGTCGGTCGACCACGTGAGTAGCATTTCACCAGCCGCTGCCCGGTTCATTCATTTTCTTCCACCATCGATTCTGGGCTGTAAACGGGAGATTTCTGCCCATGCGCATGTGAGCAGAGATATTTAATTACTTTTATGAACAAGGCAGTGGGGGTTGACAGAGTTGGAGGTTAATATTTCGGTTAAGTGGAGAGTGGCGTGTCTGTTGTGTAAATGTGTGTACGAACTAACCCATATTAAGCTACGTTTTGAACAGCACAACGTACTATCTGGGCCTCTACCACGTGTTATCTGTAAAGTAACAAAGCCACACGGTGCTGTTTCGTCTTAAAATATTGCTATTGTTCTCTGAAACCGGCGTTTCTAGGCCGTCGTAACCGAGATAAATTTTAGTTTTTAATAGCTCGTTAAAAATCGCAATCTTCACTTGCCGCTTAAAACCCCGGTGTCTCAGCCCTTGTAAAATAATGATAAGCACCTCGTTCCCTAGCTATGAACGCCCCGGCCTGAGGTTACATGCATTTATTTTGTAAACGCCATTTGCACACAACCCATTAAGAGCATCTAGCTACCCCTGATGCCCTTAAGTCATGTGTGCAGAAAGGAAGGCTCGGCCCTTAGCCTTCACGGGTCTCCTACCGTGGCCCGCGAAGTGAACATGGCTGATACAACATTTGCATCCGTTTATGTATTTAAAAAAAAAAGTGTACGGATATTGACAAATATTTTGTTTTATTTCTATTTTCTGGGTTTGTCAACTCCGTCGATTAAGGTCACGGATCAATAAGAGCATGTGTAGTAGTCAACTTTTATTTTACCTGCAGGTGGGAAACAACCCTTTATTAAACCATAAGAAATGGCCTTATTGACTAAACGTTCTTTCGGAGTGGACAGGTAGGAACTTGGTTGGACAGCGCATTCGTGCATGACAGACAGACAAATCATCCTTGGTGGGCAGTGTGAAACCTGTTGTTCATACCTGTATTATCCGGGGTAATATCACATGTTTAATTTCAGAAACTCCCCTGGTCAAACAGTTGAACACATTCTTGATTTGAAGCTTTCGTGACAGCAGGAATCCATACTCTTTGGTTCTTTCGGTAAAGTCACGTAGGTATAAAATAAAGTCGCGTAGATAGGTTGAAAGAAAATAACAAATAACGACGACGTTTCAATCGAAACGTCAATCCTATCTACGTGACTTTACCGAAAGACCCAAAGAATATGAATTCCTGCAGTAACGAAAGCTTTAAGTCAAGTTTAACACGTGTAGGCTTTCGCGACCAATGTCCATAATATAGTTTTTTTTTTGGGTTCGGTCGCGTAAATATGAATTTGTCGTTAAACCCGCCACCATCCGACACAGCCGATTAGTAAGATTTGTCATGTAAACAGAACATGCTAATTTGTTGCTAATACAGCACACCGGTGTATTGGAGAGCAAATCCACAACATTTACATTTGGTAAAACAGCTTCGATAAAATAAAGCAGATCAAACTGAGACTAGGAACTAAGTTAAGATTTGCATGTTACATTTGTATGATACAAATGTATGATAAAGTATTAACCCAAATATTAGTTAAATCGAGAAAATGTGAAAGCCGTTGCATTTAGAATACACGTTTTTAATCTGTAAGGAACAATGTTCATGCAATGTTATTCCATACCTGTCACCCCCTTATCAGTGCCTACCTTATTACAGACCAATTCAGACCTTACTGGTCACCCCGTGCCCGTTATAATACTGAACGTTTATCTTACAAAGTTCCATCACAAACAAATAGACACAAAAAAAATTGCCCGTATTGAAACGGCTGTATGCCATATGAACCTGAAAACTAAATTTCCCTGTGCAAGAATACGGGTAAACCGTGTGGATTGACAGGTGTATATTTCAAGAGTGAACCCGTGTATGGAAAGTATGATTGTTACCCAAACTGTTATTAACACTTGGAACAGAACATTGTATGTCTTGGCTTGCAATTATTTAGGTCCGGAAGCAACAAACCAGACATGCTGACATGCAGAACATTACTGAACAATGCCTCGAAATTAAATGTTATCCTTGAAAATGAATCTTAACTGGATTCTAAATATACCACGGTAATTAGCGGAAGAGTTACCATTTAGGGATAAGCCAAGGGGCAAAGTGACCTCTAATGTACCCGTATAAAATACATTGTAAACCAATTCTCCCACCGTTCAGTAGATGTGCGAGTGTAAGAATTGATTTGTATCAGTGCGTTTTCACCCCTTGGGACCACAGCATCTCAGATGTCATTAAAATTAAGAACGCAAAATATTTTATGGAGCCGGTGCAAAGCTCTTTAGCCATTTGCGGGACCAAAATCAATCGTGTTCACCGCTGTTGAAAGCGGGGCTTTTATTTTTGTTTCGCGCGCGTTGGCGAATGTTTCCTCGAACGCTCGTTGCCCGTGCATTGATTTGCTGTGTGGTCCCCCCTTCCGCCTCCCGTTGGACCCCACAGCTCAAGGAGTTCAAAATCATCGGGCGTCGCCTGCCCTCCCCCAAGCAGGTGCACCCTCCCCTCTACCGCATGCGCATCTTCGCGCCCAACAATGTGGTGGCCAAGTCGCGCTTCTGGTACTTCGCGTCCCAGCTGAAGAAGCTCAAGAAGTCCGCTGGCGAGATCGTCTACTGCGGCAGGGTGAGCGTGACAGCGATTGTTGTCGCTGTAAATTATTTTTGGCGGCCGACGTTCCTTAGTACTTCGTGCGCCCCCCGTATGGTGCCCCACGTATGGTGCCCCACGTATGGTGCCCCACGTATGGTGCCCCCACGTATGGTGCCCCACGTATGGTGCCCCACGTATGGTGCCCCACGTATGGTGCCCCACGTATGGTGCCCCACGTATGGTGCCCCACATTGAACTCCTTTTGCACCGCACGTCGCGGACCGTGGTAATCGGAGGTGCCAGGGGAAGGGCAAGAGTCTGCAAATCCATGAACAAGGGCCATTGCCTGAAACGTCCCCTATTAAATACTTTTGCTTCAACGCCACACAGTGTTTTGGGAAATGTGATATTTTAGTTTTTTGTCCTGGTTGCTTGAGGTCTCTGCGGTCTCCTCGTGGTGATACAGGAAGGCTCCGTTGGCAACATAGTGGCCACGATTTGCTTCCTGTCGACCGCGCACAAACCCATTAAGAGCATCTAGATTCCCCTGGTGTTCTTAAGTCTCGTGCGCGGAGAGCATTTCGACTTGTCGCCTTCTGGGGTCCCTCCAATGACCCCTGAAGTGAAATCAAGTTGGAACAGATCTTATTAACTTCATCGCATTTGTTGGGGTTATAACGTTGACAGCAAAGCCGCAAATATTGGTAGACTTAAAATTATCGGTGAGGGAAATGTAATTGTAATAGTTCTAGATTTGTTTTTTTTATTCACCTTAATTCCATTCTCTAATATCGAGTGCTCTTGTCAACCTGCTGATGAAGATTTTTTCAGCAAGCCTTCACCTCTGGAAGTATAAATAGTAAACATTTTGACGGCCTTTTATTATAATTTGATGTCTCCACCTTGGACCCATTCCTGCAGTCTGATAGCTCATCCTATCGGTCCAAAAGATGATTTAAATACGTCTTATGTGCCGTTATAATGTAGAATCTACATTCATCCAAAGGTGGGGGGGGGGGATCTTTTCTGATGTTTATTCTTTGGTTCTTTCGGTAAAGTCATGTAGGTGAAAAAAAAATCGATTGCAACAAGCAATCATCATCACACCTGATGATGATGATTGCTTGTGTTGCAATTGAAACGTCGTGATTACATTTTTTATTATTTTTCGCCTATGCGATTTTACCGAAAGAACCAAAGAATATGGATCCTGGCAGTCACGAACACTTCAAATCTAGAATGTTCTGATGTTGCTTGGCGCTGACATTTTCAGGTCTCTGAGAAGAGCCCGGAGAAGATCAAGAACTTTGGCATCTGGCTGCGCTGCGACTCGCGCAGTGGCACGCACAACATGTACCGCGAGTACCGCGACCTCACCACGGCTGGGGCGGTCACCTCCTGCTGTAAGCAGCACCCAGCACCGACGCCGCCGCCCCCGACGCTTCAACGGTTTCTTTTTCAGAAGCGACCGCAATTGATAGTTCAACAAGGGCCGGCTTGTCACGTGGCCATTTACAGCAGCAGCCAAATGCTCGGCAAACGCGTGATCTTGATTCTAAATGTTGGAGGGGTTTAAAACCGGAGGGTCCAGAGAAAAAAACTCACGGGACCGCGGGGAAAACGTGCAAACTCCAAATATACGGGCGTCAGGGGTCGGGGTATCGAAGCCACGCCCTGACGGAGATGATAACATCTCGCCACCACCTGCGGTCGCCTGGATCACGTGGATACGGACGACCCATTGTTAATCCGCTGCTGGATGAGGGTGGCCTCCCCTCCACGCTGTGTGGGTAGTGGTGGCTGTTGTGCTTAACTTCATGGGCCCGTCTGCTCGCTGGGGAAAGGGGAATCCCGGAATCGTTTCAGGTTCACTCGTGTTTGGCCGCAGCCATAAGTCGAACAGCTTCAGTGGTGATACTTGAACCGACAGTAGAATTTGGTAAAACGCACAACTAATATAAGCACAGTGTGGAAATAAGAAACGCACTTTCTTTACAGCAGTGGTGGAATTCAAAAGGGTGACTTCTGGTATAAGCACACTTGAGATGAAAGCACAGTGGACCTTGCTCCCAAATGGTGTGCTTATATCCAACTTGTGTGTGTGTGTATACACAGTTTATAAACTGACACCGCCGTTTTGCGTAATCTACTCTCTATACCCATTAAGCTAATAAACGTCAGTTGGCACTACTCGGATGGAGTTTTAATGTAACGTGCTGTGCAAAGTTTCCGTATACCACGCCTGTCAACCCATATGGTTTACCCGAATTCTTGTACAGGGAAATGTAGTTTTCTGGTTAATGCGGTGTACAGCTGTTTCAATACTGGCACATTGTTTTGCGTCTTGTGATGGGACTTGTAGGATGAGTGTTGAGATTTATAAGGGGTACAGGTTGACCACAGTCTCAAATGGTCTGTAATAAGTTAGGCACTGATGAGGGGTTTACAGATATTGTATACCCGCCCCTACTGGACGTCTTTCAACAAGAGCTTCGTTCCTCATCGGATTCCTCCAGTATAAATAAACGTTCTGGCTCTTAACTCAAAGTGAAGATGGCACCGAGTTGACGTGATGTCCGGGATGATGATGCCGATGGCCGCCCCCCCCTCCCGTCCCCTCGCTCGCAGACCGCGACATGGGAGCTCGCCATCGCGCCCGTGCCCACTCGATCCAGATCATGAAGGTGGAGGAGATCGAGGCCAGCAAGTGCCGCCGCCCTGCCATCAAGCAGTTCCACGTGAGTGCCCTCCTCCCCCCCCCCCCCCCGTGTTGTTCTCTGTGCTCAGGCAGTCACCTCTGTGTGTGTGTCCCCCCCCCCCCGTCGTGCACTCCTCTCGTGTTCTACTGCCTAAGACTCCTTGCGGCTTTACACGCTGCAACAAGTGTGTCCGGTGCGCCTTTAAAATGTTGGCCTTGGCTTGAGTGCCCACAAATGTCGTCGCCGCCACGATCCGTGGTCAGATAGCGCCGTAGGTGTCCCCACTTCACTTTTCGTCATTTCTACTTTCCTCCGTCCTGTGCCAATGTGCTCAAGTCGGGGCCACATCTTGCTGGCACCAATCTCTGACGTCGTCGACAAAGATATACATTTAAAAAATTTCAATTCTTCAGAACTGCTTTTTGTGTTTAGTTTGTCCTCCCCCCGCACCTCCGATTAGTACGGCCGGCTACGTACGCTGCGAAATAAGTTCAACACATATATACACATAGATGACCATGGAGAGGTGGAACGTAGTATTGCGTAAGGATTGGGGTTTGAGGAATCCTCATTTCGGGTTTTGGTAGAAAGTGACCCTCCGTGTCCGCTTCTTCATTGTTCTTGTGCAAGTAGCGTGCAACGCGTCACACCTCGGCTGTTATGTTCCCCGAGGCGCGCTGGTTTACCCTGCACGACAGTCTCAGGGTTTGAACACGGGTCCTTGGGTTGTTAGCGCGGCGGACTTACTACTGCACCCCATCATCATAATTAAATAGACCCATAATCCATTGGATTATGGGTCTTGGTGTCCCGAGGAATCTTATTACCCTATTCTCCTGATAGCGCACTCTTTTTTTCCCCATATTTTAAGTAATTTGAGGGGTTGTCTTATAATCTAGTATGTGGTCCTTTTCCCACATCAGAATTGTGTGGTACAAGGGTTAAATAACTTATTGTTACTGGGTACAGTCGGCAATCTTATTGCCATCTCACAGCCATTTACACCACCATAATACCCGGATTGCCAGATGAATTTTTTCCCAGCATCTGCTCTTTTATTAACACGTGTCCACCCTTTTTTTCCTGCTTTACCTTGACATGTATTTTTTAATGACCCCCAACCTTTGGGGTGCCATCTTACTTTTCCGTAGCATCTCATCATCATCTGGAGAGTTCAGTCAATTTTCAATCGGCTGAAAACGGTTTTCTCGCGAGCGTTCGTGTGACCTTTCCCCCGCTGGACTTTGCACGACCGTGGCGGCGTCGTCATCATCGTCGCGCGCGTGCGGCCTGTGGTCTCGTGTGCCACCCTTGCTCGGTCGCTGACCGCCGCCTTGTCCGTCCCCCGCTCGCGACAGAACTCCAAGATCAAGTTCCCGCTGCCCCACCGCGTGCTCCGTCGCCAGCACAAGCCGCGCTTCACCACCAAGAGGCCCAACACCTTCTTCTGAGCGGCGGGGCTGTCCACGCGGACGCGCGGCGACCACGAGCGCGGCCGCTGACCGCAATAATAAAGAGCTGTTTCAGAAGCCCCCCCCCCTCCCTGGTGTTTTTCCTCTCCGTGTGCTTCGAGAGTTTCAGGGTGGCGACGGGTCGTGCCTCGTTTATTTTCTTTGGGGTTTCACAAAAATTGTGTTGAAAAGGTCAAATATTACTGGTAGGAACCTGGTTCCACCAGCCCACGGGATTATTGTGTCTGTCCAGCGTGCATCCAAAAATGGGGAGGGAGGGGCTGGGTGGGGAGGGGGCTGATCACCCCGTGGTGCCCTTGTAAAACTCAACGTTTAACCTACTCACGCCGGCTTGTGCCCGCCCTCACAGTCGGGCATATTTGCGGAATACACCACGCCGCCGTTGACCCTGGCCATTGACTGAGCAACCCAACGTTCCTACCAGCTCCCTCCGCAGGAATGTGTTTATAGGCGCTTTATTTTTTTCCCCGGCGACGGGATCGCTTCGGCATTAGCAATTTCTTTAAACTATTAACCTTTTATTATTTGGGTCTTTAGGGAAAGTCACGTAGATAGGTTAAAATAAAATAACCTATCTAGGTGACTTTACCGAAAGACCCAAAGAATATGAATCCCTGCAGTCAGGAAAGCTTCAAGTCAAGATATGAACCTTATTTTACCAGCTGGAGCCTATTGAGCTCTAGCTGGTTGTAAGAAGCGACCTGGCCACAAATGGTGGCTAAAACGGAAGTGGCTTTTGTGGAAATGTACACTTTAACCGCACGTTTCTAAATGTGGAGGGAAAAACCAGACTCGAAACATCCACGCAACCATCGGGAGAACGTGCAAACTCCAGATACATAACAGACGTCGGGGTTGGGATTGAACCCCGGGTAGCAGAGGTCGCAACCGAGTACCCGATACCCTACCCGGCTACTAGGCCGGGTACAGGTACCCGTTTGCGACCCTGGTGCGGCCGGGTACGGGTAGGCCGTGAGTCACTGGTAACTCACTCATTTCCCAACGTCTTGTCTCTTCTCACAATTCAAGTTCCTAGAATCAACCCACCCGCGCCTTCAACATGGCTTCATCCCAGAGGTCGCAATCAGATACCCGGCCGGGTAGGGTACCCGTTTGCAGTCCTGGTGCGGCCGGGTACGGGTAAGGAATCTAAACCCGTTTGCGACCTCTGCCGGGTAGTTAACACGGTTTCTGGACACCGTGTTCCCCTTTTGCCACACGGCGCTAATCGCCGTCGCGGTATTCAAACCACAACCGGAAGACGTGGGAGAAGCCATCCAACAGTTGTGTGCATGCAGTACGCGTGGTTCGTGCGTTGTAGTTATGGTTGTAGTTCCACTGGGATGCGGCAGGGGGCATAACATTGCATTGGTCTGGCGCCTTAATCTTTTTTTTGCAAGCCACCGCGTGGCCCATTAATCAGCCCCGTTTGATAAAACTTTTTAAGTGGCTTTGGTAAAAAAAAAAGACTTGTAGGTAGCAAATAAACCGAACTGCATTGCAAGTGCTTCAGAATTGGCTCTTCAGAATATTTAATAATCTTTTAAATTATATTGAAGTGAAATGTGATGAGCAATGGGTCGTGCTCTCTTGTTATTCCCAATTGGGTTGTGTCAATGGCTGCATACAGGAGATGACGAGCATTTATTTGCAATGGAGCAAAATTCAAAGCATAGCCCTGTTTTGCCAGGGAAGGTCCTCTAAGCTATATCGCTCTCAGTAACGACCTTGCCCCAGTTAAGTGGCTTATCGCGTGGAGCTGTATAGCAGCCAAATACTCCGCATGAAAAAGCAGTCGGGGTTGGGATCAAACCCACGACCTGTATGCTGGGCGAGGTAGTTAACGTGGCATCGTTCATCGATGTGTTTTCCCGTTGCGGTGAATGCCGAATTATTCGTGGCTGCAGCGTTTCCATGAACCAATAAAAATCTGACCCCAGTTGACCGGGTCAATCCTGGATTCGATTCCTATCAGATTCGCGATTTGCTTGGGGACGAGGATAGGTTTTCCCATTTTTTCTGGCAACAAAACAGCTCTGTTAAGATGTTAAAACACCAAACTGAAACCTTTTACAAGGATTTATGTCTGCATTAACCACAATACTTGTGGTCAGAATGCAAACAAAAAAACATACTCTTGATAATATATGCATTGTCTGATTGAAACTGATTGGTCCACACCAGAGACAGATTTCTTTAGTCTCAAACGGTGTTAGACCAGAGGACGCCAAAAGGCGCGTTCGCACGTGGGTGTGTTAGTGCAGCTGTGCGCCTTTTGGCGTCCTCTGGTCTAACACCAAAAGCTGTCTGGTGTGGACCAATCAGTTTCAAAGACAATGCATATTTTATCGAAAGTATGTTTTTGTTTGCATTCTGACCACAAGCATTGTGGTTAATGCAGACATGATTCCTTGTAAAATGTTTCAGTTTGGTGTTTGAACATCTTAACACAGCTGTTTTGTTGCCAGAAAAAAGGGGAAAACCTATACCCATTTTTTGGTACCGGCATAGGAAGTCCCATGATGTTTGGGAATGTTGTAGCTTGAGTGCAGGTGATGCACTTGAAGCCGGGCGACAGACGAAAGGAATTGGACCTCGCCAGATTATATTATTTGCTACGCCACTCGATCTACCCCACGTCGTTAACCCCGACCCTTTATCAGGAGAGCGTAGCGAGTGCAACTCTTTATTTGGAAAGGACGATTCCAATTTGGACAACTGCATCGCGTGTAGGATCAAAACCGGATTAACATTTGTTTTGCATAGATTCTGAATTGTGCCAACCTCCCCGTCTTGCCAGAGGCCGTACCGTTGATGTCCGTGTCACCCCCCAGGGCCCTATTTGCTTTCGTACAGTTCCCGCTAGCGCCGTCAGCGCACGGCTGCTAACGCCAGCTATTTTAGGACTCAGTGAGCGGATGAGGGATTAGGTGTTGGCGTTGTGGGGGGGGGTAGGCATGGCTTTTTTAGACCTCTCACAGCCACCCACCTCCCCTCTATCCTCACCTCCCACCGGTGCTGGAGTGAGTACAAGACTGAGTGTCTTGCTGAAAGCGAGTAGGGGTTTGCACGTGCATTGACCGGTAGCCACCGACCATCGGTGTACACTGCGAGTGGTGGTGTGCATGGATGCAGGGATATATCGATGGCCATTAACCCAGTGGTACACGCACTATGGCCGTGAACACGAGAATCTCGCGTCCACGGCTATGGTGCGTGGAGCTCGTGGGACGCTAGCCATTGTTGTACTCCGGCTATTTGACGACGAGTCGAGGCGTGTGAGCTGCAGAGTGGTAAAACGCGCGCGCGTGTGCACAGATTGCTCAAACGACAGCGGTGTCGCGTTCACACGTGGGGGTGTTCGTCACGCGCACTGCTCTTCATCCGTTCCTTCGGGCAACCAGCGTTCGTTCGTCAGTCAGTCCGCTTGCCCTGGTGAGGGTAGCGGCGGTTAGTTTAACACGTGAGCTTTCGCGACCAATATTCGAAACGGGTGGCCTTCACAAATCTGGCTGTCGCCTGATGAAGCTAGTTGTAATTACTGGCGAAACGCCGTACTCAGATTGTAAATGTTGTGGCTTGGATCTCCAACACACCGGTTAGTGCTGTGCTAGTGACGAATTGGCACGTTTTGTTTACGTGACAACCCTTACTATAGTTGGCTGTGTCGGGTGGTGGCGGGTTTAACGACACGTTTAGATATTTACGCGATCGAACCCCATAAAACTATTATAGTGGCAGTCCAGACCAGGGCAACGCTGCACCGTGTAAGTGGACCCCCCCCCCCGTCCAGGCTGCTAACGAGTGACCATGAGTTAACCACGTGGTCCTGTGCACGCTGGTTCCTCGTGAGCACAGCAGCTCCTGGTCACCAGGCCGTCGACTGGAACTTGTGGACGGCCGCGTCGTTGTGGTCGCTTCGCTCTGAACGTCCCCCCCCCCTTCCCAACAACTTTCTTTAAACATTGGCGACCGCCTCCAGCTTCTACCTCGCGAAGGTGGCAAACCCGAAACGTCTAAACAGCCACGGCCGGCGTAATGCGGACGCCGGTCACGAGGTTTAACTCGCAAGGTGCCGGCACGGCGCTCGCTCACGACGAGAGAAACGACTCGGGGCTGCTCGGAAGAGCCACGGACGCACGGTCAGCCAGGGTCGGTAAGACCCGCGCGTCGATAATCGCCTCCAAGCTCTGCCGTCCTCTACTGCATTAAAGATGGTGACGTCACAAAGCCCCCATCTGGGTGGCACGCGTCGGCTCGGAGTGGCGCGGCGCGTTCCAAGCCTCCCGCGTGGCCGTCCGACGAGTTGGTAAAGTCACGTGGGTAGAAACAATAAAATAACTGACGACGTTTCGAACGGAACGCAAGCGCCCGTCTTCAGGTGAAAATTGCGAAAGCTTCAAATCAAGATTGAGTCGAGCGGTCTTGCCGAAAATCGGGACGGGCTCCCGCGTGCACGTGCCAATCATCCGGCTCGTGCAGCGCGTCGCCGCGAACGTTTTGAAGAGCGCGGAGATCGTCGACGGTGGAAACTGCCGAGGATTTGGAGCTTTTTGGCGAACTGTCGGGTTAGGCTGTCTCCTCCTCTCGCGTGTACTCGGTGCGCTGCACCGCGCGGGGGACGTGAACTTGGCGGGTCCGAAACACGGGGCGCCGCCGGAGGGGTGCGAGCGACGTACGCGCCGCGTGTGTGTGTACTTGTGTGTGTGTGTGCGTGTGTGTACGTTGTGTGTGTACGTGTGTGTGTGTACGTGTGTGTGTGTACGTGTGTGTGTGTGCGTGTGTGTACGTGTGTGTACGTGTGTGTACATGTGGGTGTGTACGTGTGTGTGTAGTGGGGAGTGGTGGTGTAGCGGTTAGCGCGCTGCCTATGAACCTGGCGACCCGCTCACGGCCAACACCAGTGACGATTATCTGAACCGGTACCGGGCTTCCCCTAGGTCGACTCAGCCTCAAATGAGTACCTGGTGCGATGTGTAAACATTGTCACTAGGGAGACAAAGGCGGTCGGGCGTGGTGTTGGCCACTCACCCCCTCGTGTGCTGTGCCGGCCTTCATAGGTGCTCGCTAACAGCACTTACCCCTACAGTCTGTTAAGGCTACACGGGGGATCTTTATCTTTGTGTATGCGTTGAACTTCATTGGCACCGTACGTAGCCAACCGCGCTGATCGGATGAGGTGCGGGGGGGTAAGGACGACAAGCTCCGTCGTCACGTCGCCAGCTGTTTGACGTCCGTAGCCTGCTGCGTGGAATCACGCACTCAACCGCGGGGGGTGGGACGAATCTGCGCCCTGGGGAGTGCAGAGTGGGTGGGTGGGTGGGTGATGAGTGAGTGGGTGGGTGGTGAGCGGGTGGGTGGGTGGGGAGCGAGTGGGTGGGTGGAGAGCGAGTGGGTGGGTGGTGAGCGAGAGACCCCCCGTATTGAACGTAAAAGGTGTGTGAGGGGTGTGCGTCTGGAATCCTATTTGGAAACCGTGGGTCCAGTCCCGCGCCTCGCCCACCCCACCCGCCCCCATTCACTCCACTGCCCCCACCTCTCCGCCGAGCGCAGCCGACGGGAGGATGAGGATGATGGAGCCACGAGCGGGTCGTGCCTCGCGCACGCCGGCGCCTCGTTTCTGTCTCAGCCTGGTGCGGGAGTGAACTTATTCTCACCGAACCCCGGTCCATCACGCCGCCTAGGTCGTCACGTCATCGCGACCCAACACCACCACCATCGTGGTCGTCGTCTTCACCATTGAACTTTCCACCAGTGGGGAGAGAAAAGGAGTAGTCGCGTGGTTCGATGCGCGCACCATCACAACATCGCGATCATTCATCATCATCATCGCCGCCGCTGCTGTTTTCAGCCCTGCACCGTCCCGCTGCAGGAAGGCACAAGGCCTCCCGCAATTCCATCTCGAAGTTACCTTTGTCCACGCAGCGTCGTGCGTCTCTGAATTGTCATCACCACCATCACCACCTTAGGTGTCGTTATTTTTTGAGCTGCTCTGATTTCATCATCGTGCCGCCATATCATCGCCCGAGTGATCAAATCGTAATCGTCACCATAGGTCTTATCATCACCACTGAGCTCCTAGCCTCGTATCATCATCATTGTAGATCTCATTATCAGTTAGCTGTCAGTTAGAGTTCGTCGTCATGATGATGACGACGACGATCATCATCATCATGACCATCATAGTTCTCTCGTGATTAGCGCGCTGCTTTGGGAGTCACGGTTTACCCGGGTCACCCCCCCCCCACTCCACTCTTCGTATGGCCGCGTGGGCTTCATGGGGCAGCCGATCTGCCGCCGCGACCTGCCGGCGCAACAGCAAGTTGGAGAGCTTCCTGGAGCGCTCGCTGCGCTGGGCCCACTGGGAGAGGGTGAGGGCCTACGAGCCGTGCGTGGTGGAGCGACGCTACCGCTTCGTGGTGCTCACCGACGGCGCCCTGCTCGTCATGGACAACCCGCCGCGCTCGCTGGGGCAGCTGGTGGAGCTCAGGGACGTGACCCACGTGCGCCTGGTGGGTGGGTCCACGCTGCAGCTGGTGAATGAATGGTCCATGCTGCGGCTTGGTGGGTTAGTCCACGTTGCAGCTGGTGGATGAGTGGTCCCTGTTGCGGCTTGGTGGGTTAGTCCACGCTGCAGCTGGTGAATGAGTGGTCCCTGTTGCGGCTTGGTGGTTTAGTCCACGTTGCAGCTGGTGAATGAGTGGTCCCTGTTGCGGCTTGGTGGGTTAGTCCACGTTGCAGCTGGTGAATGAATGGTCCATGCTGCTGTTTGCTGGGTCCACTGTAAGAGTTTGGCCTTAGAGACGACGGGCTGGTGCAGGTGGTACAGGGGAGGGGGGTGTTTGTAGAGATCAGGCGAACCGTGGCGTAGCCGTCGAGTGGTGTGCAGGCGGTGTGACTACTGTTTAAACATGGTTGGGGCAAGTTGTGTGTGAAGGCCGTGACGGTACAATACCCGGCCGCCTTTGTCTCCCAAGGGTACTCGTTTAAAGCTGAGTATACCTAAGGCAGTGCCTAGGACCGCTTCAGATTGTCGCCACTACTGTTGGTCGTTAGCGGGAATCGAGTTCGAGTTCCCAGGTAGCTGCAGCGGCTGCTGTAGCCACCTCTCCATGAAGCGCCGTGGCTGCGTGATGATGCCTCTTGGCAGCCTTACGTCATTAAATCACGATTAGCCAGCTGATTTAAAGCTTTCGTGACTGCAGGGATTCATCTTCTTGGTTCTTTCGGTAAAGTCACGTAGAAGGGAAATAATAAAATAATAATAATAATAAAATATGCTATTACTTTATTATGTTTTATTTTTATTATTTTATTATTTCCCTTCTACGTGACTTTACCGAAAGAACCAAGAAGATTAGCCAGCTGATTCAGGACCATGGACAGATATTATGATACAGTGCTCAACTCTCATTCGGAACCAAGCTTGATCCTATGCATGACATCAGCCACTGACATCCGTGTCGAAGGAGAAAACAAACCGCCTTTCGTTTATAATCACGTCTGAGAGAGGATCTCATTGAGTGATAGGGGGGAGGGGGTAGTGCCTTTGTTTTCCCGCACGCGGAGTTACTCTTGAGGCTTGAATGCCGAACGCACTCGCGCTGCGGCTGCTGGCATCGCTAAAGATGAACATTGGGACGAGCACACCGGACGGACGATGGGGGCCGTGTACACGAGGACGCTGCGATGTTGTGCGCCGGTCTCTCTCTCTCACTCTCTCTACCTGGCCAGCGACAGCCACTCAGTAAACAGTTCTTGCACGCCGTGCCTTGGCCGTGTGAGACGTGGAGAAGTTAAGACTGCGGGTCTGGGTGCCCAGAGAAAAGACGACAGGAAGTCCATGGCGGCAGCAGCGGCAGCAGCGGCGAGACGAAATCGAAGATTTTAAATCGTTGAGATTATTTTTGCTGCGATGGATTTCCACGTGATAAGGCCACTTTGTTGAGCTGTCATTTGTGGCCAGGTGGCTTCTGGGAAAAAAAAACAAGTTAATTCTTCAGTGTGGTTTACCTGCTAAGATAAAAACAATGATTTCGTTTTATTTATATATATCATTTTTACCTTTCCTATAATTTGCACTGCTATGGTGTTTTTGTTTGTTTGTTGTAACGTTCTCTATGTGTGTATATATGTTGAACTTCTTCCACGCCGTACGTAGCCAACCACGCTAATCGGAGGTTCTGATCCGCCCCTACTGGACATCGGCAAAAAAATAGCTTCATAGCTCATCAGATTCCTCCAGTATAAATACACATCCTGATTCACCTTCTGAAATAATTCAGAGGCCTCAACTGGACAAGAACAACAGACTGACAACAACAACAACATCAGCAACAACATCAACTTGGCATCTCTACGTCTCCCAGCAGTTCGTTTATTTGTTAAATCAGGATTAGTGTCACTCGCAGTCTCACAACTTTCTTGACTGAATCTCAAGAGTCGTTTTTTTTTTTCTGGAGGGCTCAGCCAAAGATGAGCCACCCGGCTGATAGTGCCGCAGCGCCCTTTGCAAAGTGAGCCGTTCGGCTCACCGAAATCGCGCTGACACGACTCGGCCGAGGCTGGCTCGGCCCTGCCGAGAGGTTGCCACGGAAATCTGAGCCGGTCCCCACTCTAACCGCTCCGCTAACTTGGTCGGTGCACTTCCCAACGATCGTGTTGAAAGTCGCATTAACGCATCAATCTCGCACCGCGGGAGACACCAAAGTTGAGCTCAGGGAGACCCCGGTTGCCACCCGTCCTGGTTTTCCCAACGTCGCCCGTCTGTTTGGTGTAACTCTTCTGGAAAGTCTGGAGCGACTTCCTGGAACGTGAAAATTCCAGTTGTTTTGTTTACGTGTCACTTGCATAAAATAACACGCCACGCGAGACAACACGCTTGTGTAGCTGGCCTTCCTTTCCTCGGATTGGGAGATATTCTTATTCCCAAGATGTGTTCGTCCACGAATGTGTGTTTTAGCCGCGGTGGTGAGATGTTAACTACCTCGCCTGGTATACAGGAGGTCGTGGTTTTGATCCCGACCCTCACGCCTGTATATTTGAAGTTTGCATGTCTCTCTCCCCGTGGTTGTGTGTGCATTTTTCTCCGGGTCCTCCTGTTTTCCCCTCCACATTTAGAATCAACACGCATTTAGAGTATTGGGCTGCATGCTATAATTTTACCAATTAAAAGCCACTCCGTTGAGCTATCATTTGTGGCCACGTCGCTTCTCAAAAAAAGCTATACAGCTCAGTGGGCCTTACCTGGTAAATATAAAAAAAAATGTTCAAACTTTAGTTTTCATAGGTGGCATACCCCGAGCTGCGACACCAACTGCCAGGTGCACGCGTGCGTGCGTGCGACCGGACACGTGAGAAATGGAAATCCCTCGTCCCCCCCCCTCCGTGTGCCCGCGTTGCCCCCTCCACGCCAGGTGAACGATTTGCCCGAGTTCCTGAGCGGCGCCGACCGCGAGAACGCGCAGCACATCGTCGTCACGCACCGGCGCACCGGCGAACCCACCGGGCCACGGCGGCACCGAAGCCGGTGGGCACGGAGCTTTTACCGCCTGTCTCTCTCTCTCTGTCTTCTCCGCAACTCTCGTCTGCTGTCCATCGTAAACTGAAAATAAACTCTGTTTTGTTTTGCCAGGTACAGGCCCACTTGAGCTGCGTGGCTCTCTTTCAGAAGCAAACTCGCCGCCGCCACAAACGACAGCTCAAAGAAGTGGCTTATCGTTTTGCGGAAATTTACAGCGGCCAAATACTCGACAAGTGCGTTGTTTCTAAGTGTGGAGGGAAAAACCCGAGGGCTTGGTATAAAAAATCCACGCGACCACGGGGAGAACAAAAAAAATCCATAAATACAAATATAGAGCAGCAGGCGTCAGTGTCGGGACGAACCCACGACCTCCTGCAGACCAGGCGAGGTGGTTTCCACCGTGGCACGAGGCGGCCAACGTTGAGGCTGGACGAACTTTGTCCACGCTTTCCTTCCTCTGGTCACTGCGATGGCTCCCTATAGGCCTACGATTTTTTGTATTTGTTTTATCTTTCAAGTCATGCTTCAGTGCCCGTCATTGTAGTCGGTGATTGCTTTAACGTTCCCGCTTTGTTTTTTTCGCTGTCACCAGGCGCCGGTCAGCGCAGACGACAGCCGGAGCTCGCGGCGATGAAGACCGCCACTCGCCAGACCCCGGCCGAACTCCACCGTCCGTCTCACCGGCCCACGCCAACGCCAACCCCAAGACTCCGAGTCCAGCCGCAACTCCCGGCTTCCGTCCGCTACCAAAGCTGCCGGACTCCTGCGTGCCCTCGGCGGGGGCGGCCGCTTGGGGTGGCGCCACCGCTCGGCCGACGCTCGACCCTCCGACCGCCCGTGCCGGCTCTCCGGCAGCGGCGCGGGAGTCTCCGGACTCCTCTCGGGACTCGCGGCGCCGCGGGGACGGCTCGCCGGTGGCCTCCACTTTGAGGTGCGGCGTCAAAGTTCGAGGGCCGCGGGGCCGGAAGGACGGCGGCGGTGGCGGCGGCGGCGAGGAGGGGGAGGAGGGCGGCGGATCACCGGCCGATACGGTGGAGCTGCACGTCTACATCCTGTCACCGTCGTCCCCTTTCGTGCTGCACCTCAAGAGCACGCTGGACAACTTCCTGATCGTGAGTGGTCGCTCTCCTCGGACATTGCCAGCGCAGTGACGCCGACGTTGTCCCACGTGGTTGTGGTTTTTTTAAATCGCGGTTAAAAGTCTGTCCCTTTTCCACGCCCAAACGATGGATGTCTCAGCCATGGAAATTTCCCCTGTGAACGGAATAATTAAAAAAACACATCAGTTGGTGAATGTGTTTCACTGGGCCCAGAGTGTGAGGTCAAGAATGGTGGATGAAGCTAATTTTACTCTTCATAGTCTCGTGTTAGCATGGGGCTTTCCTCATCTCCTGAGCCAGTTGTGGATATTCCACTATTGACTCCCCCAACATAACGCCACTTATTTTATTGCCCGTGGAGGGATGAAGGACTGAGTCGACCACAGACCGGGGTTTGAACTGATGATCTTCCGATTGCGGAGCTTCGTATGGAGCGGCAGGCCTGGTAGCTTCCACACCACAGCGTTACGCAGCTGATGATGATGATAACGCCGCTCGACCGATACGGAGTGAGACCTCGGCTGCCAAACCAGAGCTGGTTAATAAGCACACTGCTCAAGCACTGGAACTTCTCCACTCCCTCCACAACTGTCCCATCACGGGGCGTCTATCACAAAAGACATGACACACGTGCGTGCATTTGAAAAGACTGAATGCTGATTGTCCCTCTTTTTTTATTAGGCTGGCCTTCTCACAGCCGTTGCTAGGGGATAGATAATAGTCAAATACTGAGCTCTGTGTGTGTGGCCAGGGTGAAGCCACCGCAGACAGGATAGGACTGGCTCCAGGATCTGGGCCACAGTGACGAAAGTGGCAAGTGCCAAGGTCTGCAATTTATCATCATCATGATTATCATGATCATGATCATCATCATCATGATTATCATCATCATGATTATCATCATCTTGATCATCATCATGATTATCATCATCATGATTATCATCATCATGATCATCATCATCATGATTATCATCATCATGATTATCATCATCATGATCATCATCATCATGATTATCATCATCATGATTATCATCATCATAATAACGTACTGTACTTCTTTGTTATCCAGGAAAGTATTACCGAGTCTCAGGGACCCGTCTCCAAGTGGGTATCTTTTGGCACTTGAGGATTTTTTTTACCAATTCCATTAAATTGAGTGTTTGGCTTCGTGTGAGGGGAAACTGGAGAACCGGGAGAGGGGAGCCAGGGTGGCGAGATGTTATCTCTCTCTCCTGGTATGCAGGATGTCGTGGGTTTGATCGCGACACTGACGCCTGTATGTGTGGAGTTTGCTTGTTCTCCCCGCAGTCGCGTAGATTTTTCTCCGGGTCCTCCGTCATTTTTTACCTCCACATGAAGAAACACGCGTTTATTTGCCTGCTATACATTTCCACGTGATAAGCCACTTCTTTGTTGAGCTATCATCTGTGGCCAGGTCGTTTCTGAAAACGAGCTATATTTCGCTCAGTGGGCCTCACCTGGTGAATTAAAAGCTAAGTTGAGTTTAAAGCCCATCACGAGTACGACGGGCAACACTGAGCTCCACACGGATATATTCAATTCATGGCTGCACTGCCATTTTATAGCCACCTCACAGCCCGAGCCTACAACACTCAATGGTGTCCTCAATGAATATCAGATGCACGTGTAAAGACGACTTCGACGCACTTGGCTTGAGATGGTTTATTTTATTAAGGAGCCATGTGCTCACACTCGGACAGGCGGAGATCCCCACTGCAACAGCCCGAGTCTCCCGCGCATCTCCCTTTTATACGGTCCGAGACTACGTCCCCATTCCCGAACCTTCTCGCTGGTTCTAGACCGCTCGCTCCACCAGCAGACTCCACCGTCCTCTTACGTCACCTGACAACGCTCCGATTTTCGATCATTCCCGTAGCCACCAGTCCACTCGTACTGCAAGCTGACTCCCCTGTCATTACCTCCCGTGGCCACTAGTCCATTCGCACTGCAGGCTGACACCCCTGTCATTGCCTCCCGTGGCCACTAGTCCATTCGCACTGCAGGCTGACACCCCTGTCATTACCTCCCGTGGCCACTAGTCCATTCGCACTACAGGCTGACTCCCCTGTCATTGCCTCCCGTGGCCACTAGTCCATTCGCACTGCAGGCTGACACCCCTGTCATTACCTTCCGTGGCCACTAGTCCCTTCGCACTGCAGGCTGACTCCCCTGTCATTACCTCCCGTGGCCACTAGTCCACTCACGCCGTAGGTTGACTCCCCTGTCATTACCTCCCGTGGCCACTAGTCCCTTCGCACTGCAAGCTGACTCCCCCGTCATTACCTCCAGTGGCCACCAGTCCACTCGCACTACAGGCTGACTCCCCTGTCATTACCTCCCGTGGCCACTAGTCCCTTCGCACTACAGGCTGACTCCCCTGTCATTACCTCCCGTGGCCACTAGTCCCTTCGCACTACAGGCTGACTCCCCTGTCATTACCTCCCGTGGCCACTAGTCCCTTCGCACTGCAGGCTGACTCCCCTGTCATTACCTCCCGTGGCCACTAGTCCCTTCGCACTACAGGCTGACTCCCCTGTCATTACCTCCCGTGGCCACTAGTCCCTTCGCACTGCAGGCTGACTCCCCTGTCATTACTTCCCATGGCCACTAGTTCACTCACACCGTAGGTTGATTCCCTTATCATTACACCTGTATGAACCAGGCTCAAATCCTGCTGCGGAGCTTGCAGGGTCGGAGAGGGCTTTCAGACGACCGGGATGATCTTTCATTTGAAAGAGTGACCTGGAAATTACGAAACTTACAAAATAAAATACTTGGCAGTCACGAATTAAAGATAAATCAGAGTAAAAAACACTAACAACTGCATTAAAGGAGAGATTGAATATATTGCACAACCATAAATCAATATAATAACATTGCAAATAATTTTCTGGTATCGAACGTTGGCTCAGACAAATTACCTTTAAATCTCTTCACCGTGCAATATAGTTACGTGTGCGTGTTATATGTGTGTGTTGTTATATGTGTGTGTTGTTATATATGTGTGTGTGTGTGTTGAACTTCTTTCGCACCGTGCATATCCAACCGTGCTAATCGGGGTGTGGGGTAAGAACAACAAAGTAAACTCAACATGTACAATCTGTTGCTTGGCTCTCCAACACACCGGTGGTGCTGTACTAGTGACGACTTGGCACGTTCTGTTTATGTGACAAACCTTACTAGTTGGCTGTGTCGGGTGGTGGCGGGATTAACAACACATTTATATATTTACGCGATCTAAACCAAAACACCTCTGTTATGGATGGTATTGGTCGCGACAGCCTACATGTTAAACTGTAGTGTAGTGTATAGTAGTGTAGTGTATAGTGTAGTTTATAGCGTAATGTGTGTAGTGTATTGTCGTGAGTGTATAGTGTATAGTATAGTGTATAGCGTACTATGTGTAGCGTATTGTAGTGAGTGTATAGTGTAGTGTATAGCGTAGTGTGTGTAGTATATTGTAGTGAGTGTATAGTGTAGTGTATAGCGTAGTGTGTGTAGTGTATTGTAGTGAGTGTATAGTGTAGTGTATAGCGTAGTGTGTGTAGTGTATTGTAGTGAGTGTATAGTGTATAGTGAAGTGTATAGCGTAGTATATATATGTTGAACTTCATTCGCGCCGTACGTAACCAACCGTGCCATTCGCAGTTATAGAAACCCGACACGGATTTGAGGGTGGATATTGCCACTCATACGTAAACAGACGAAGATTGCATGTCCCAATGCCATGGGTGAGTTAAGCAATCAAGAAAAAAAATCAACAACTTCTCCCAACGCCGTCTCCGTGTCGACGTCGTCTCTTGCTCCATCTCCCCGTGCCCCTCTCTCTCTCCGTGAGCAATGTTTACGTCTCACCATAAAGTCTTCGGCGTGGCGCAACGATATTTATCAAACCCCAAACACAAACACACTCCCGTCGCCTGTTGCATCCGACATAGAACTGCCGTTGCCAAGCAGGGCACCCTAAAACCTGTAAATCCGTCGCTGGAGCCAGGGACGGCATTGAGCCACGGGGCGATTCGTGGTTGCGTCACTCTCCGATGTGTCCGCGGATTGTGCCGAGCGCGTTCCTTGTCCGGCACGAAGCTCCGACGTTTCCCCCCCCCCCACCCCTCTCGCAAGAGGCAGCCGAGCGCGTGAACGTGCTACCGACACCACCGCCACGGGTGCGTTCCCGGTAACAGTTTTACCAAATTTACCGCCCCCCTCCCCCCCTCTCTTTGCCGGTCCGCTGCCGAATGGAGGTCTCCCCTGCGCTAACGGCGGTCACGGCGGGGGAGGGGGGGGTGAGCAACCGTCGGACATTAACTCGCAAACTGACCATTGGCAGTGGCCAGTGGTCAAACTCAGGTCTCTGGGTTCACGGCACTGTGCGCAAACGAATGCGCCACCGCTGCCCCGTGTACGCGCTGTGCAACGTAAGGGGCCGTCCATAAATGACGTCACGCACCTAGGGAGGGGGGGGGGTCAGACATTTGTGACGATGTGTGACGAGGGGGGGGGGTTGAGATATGTGACGTCAAATCAAAATGCGCCACTTTTAGTAAATATAGACAACACGTTCTACTTAATTAAATAGACTTTTTAATAAATGTTTTCTCCTACAACATCAGAGTGCAGCGGCACATTAAATACGCACTACAATGACAATGGTTTAAAGCGATTTGAAGCGTGTTTATATTTTTTTTGGGGGGGGGGCAGAGCTTTGTGACGTCATATTTGAGGGGGGGTCTGACTTTTTGTGACGCCGTGTGACGACGGGGGGGGGTTCAAAAATCGTCCAAAATCGCGTGACGTCATTTATGGACGGCCCCTAAGACAACTGCAACACAAATGGACTTGGTATTGAAGGCTATTTCGCTCCACACGGACATTTTTGTTCCTCAAGGACAGTCGGCCCTTAATGTTAGCCATGTCCTATCCACTGCTGGATGAAGGTCTCCCCAAAGCCATCGCCTTCTCTCATGCTCTTGATCCATCTGGGTTACCCGCACGGCCGCAGATTCCGTCGCTCCATCTCCGCGGTGTAACGTTCTCTCGGGCGCGTTCCCTTGGCTTAGTCCTGCGCTCTTGCCTGGAGGGTGAATGTCACCACCGCCGCATTTCCACGTAGTTTGGGGGGGGGGGGGGGGGTGTGTTTTTCTGTGGTTCACATTGTGTCATGTTTTGTCGGGTTTCTTTTTCCTCCCCTCGTTTTCACTTCGCAGAGAGCTACTCTGCAGTTCAGACCCGAGTTCGATGTCAAATGCTCAGCTCGGCTGCTTGAGCAAAGCACGTGCAGGAGGTAGGTTTCTCTCTCTCGCGCTCGGTCAACCCAACGCACGATCCCTGACCCTGACGACGCCTGTTGTATATTTGGAGTCTGCGTGTTCTCTCTCCCCCGTGGTTTTGCCCCTCCGCATGAAGATATAAAACACACCTTTAGATGATACGGCTGTGAGTATGAACTCTCACCTATGACGACGCTGCTGCTATAAGCCACTTCGATGAGCTATCATCACTTGTGGGGTCAGGTTGCCTCTGAAAAAGAGCTCACAGCTCAGCGGTCTTTACCTTGTGAATACAATTAGTGATGCACAGTGAACTCAAACTAAACAATTGTGTATCTTACCAGGTAAGGCGCACTGAGCTACGTAGCTCTGTTCCAGAAACGACCTAACCACAAATAAATAGCTCAACAAAGTGGCAGCCAAATGCTCTAAACGTGTGTTGATTAAAAAAATTGCGGAGGGAAAAATCCACGCGACCCCGGCGAGAGAGACAACGCAAACTCCAAAGATGCAGCAGAAGTCAAGGGGTCAGAATCGAACCCACGACCTCCTGGCATACCAGGCGAGGGAGATAACATCCCGCCACTACTGCGGTCGCCTGAATCACGTGGACACGAACACCCTAGAGGTGCGAGGGCGAGCGAGCTTCCTCTGACTTTAAACCCCCTTCTCACCTCCTACGCACTTCACAAGTAGTAGTAATCCCATATCTGCATTTCCCATAAATATGCTAAATTCCTATTGATATGCAATTTATTTTGTTAAGGCGCACCTTCCCGCTCCAACCCAGCTTGAATAGACGCTCCAAGCCTGGGGCGTGTCATTCAGACGCTGTCTTCTCGACAGACCTGTTTCTTCACCTGAGGACGGCTGCTTGCGTTGTGGCCGAAACGTCGTGAGAATTATTTTATTTTCTTAGGTTTTTTCGGTAAAGTCACGTGACTTTACCGAAGAAAAACCTAAGAAGATGATTCCTTGCAGTCACGAAAGCTTCAAATCTAGAATTATTTTATTATGTTTTATTTTTATTATTTTTTTACTTCCCTTCTACGTGACTTTACCGAAAGAACCAAGAAGATGAATCCCTGCAGTCACGAAAGCTTTAAATCGAGCTTCCTCTGCGTTGTCTGTGGGGCAGCGCCGAGGAGGCAGGGGCGCTGTTCGGGCGGCTCTCCGCGGCGCTGCGGCACGAGGAGGCGTCCCCAGAGGAGACGGCCGCCGGCCTGCGGGCCTTGTGTCTCGGCGCTCACCGCTGCTTCACCGTCAAGGCGCTCTTCTGGCGGGTGCGGCACCGCCCGGGTGGGAGGGGGGGGGGGGGGCCCACGGGCAGGCCTGGACTGGCCGTTGGGCAGCCGCAGTCCATGGGGCAAATGGCCCCGGTGGGTCGGTCGGTGTGGGGAAATTGCCAATGTCATTAGAGGAATTTTTGGTTATTTTAATGTTTTATTACCTCTAATGTGCACGCTTCATTGCTTGTTTGCGCTCTCGGTTGGCATTAAGTCCCCATGTTCGGAACCCCCAAACATTCTTCCTCACCGGCCCATTTGTTTTTTTGGACCCAGCCCAAATGGGCCAATGAGATCGCGCGGCAAAAATCACGCGAGCATGCTGTCACATCGCAAATCTAGCCATTTAGTCCAAAGCCCGATTTTGGCCCGGTGTATTTACAAAAGCCTGGGCCGCTATTTAGTCCTAGTCTGTCTCTAGTCCAGTAATCAAACCGACAATCGGTAGAGTAACCGATTACTTACATAATTGGATAACCCAGCTCCTGCTGATTCTGTCATTGCCATGCGCCGGTTATGTATAGCGGCTGCATTGCTCATGCTGTCCGTTGTGTGTTCGCTATGTGTTGCTCACGTGTTTTCCCGCACGTGGTGTTGCGCGTGCCACGCAGTCTGAGAGCCTCTTCCCCTTCCTGGCGTCCACCGCGCAGCGTCTCGTGATCGCCGCTCGCTCCTCGCCCTGCGCTTACCGCGCCGACCACATCAGGTACCTCGCGTTGACCACAATCGCCGCGTGACCCCGCGAGCATGATCCCACGTGACCTCACGTGACCCCACGTGACCCCACGCGTGTGACCCGCGCGTGGGACCACACGTGCATCGTACACGCTTCCCGACTCACGGCTGAGAAAATATTGTATCGGTATGTTTTTTTGGCTAGCCATCGACAACTGCATCACGCACTTTCAGATGCGCTTCTGCGGCCGTCTGGAACGCTCTTCCATCCGATATTAGCAAGCCACTGGAGCTACGCACTTTTAAATCATCTCGATTGGCAAACTCACTGCTTTTTGCGTTCAGTTTGTTGTCCTTCCCCCACACCTCCGATTAGCACGGTTGGCTACGTACGGTGCGAAAAAAGTTCAGCACACATACATACACAGGCTTGGGCTGCACGGCAAGTCCTGCCGTTGGAGTTTGTCTCTGCTGTCGCCTCTGGCAGCGTCGAGCGTGCGGTGCTCATCACCTGGTCTCCTCCCGCACAGTCTGAGCGTCGTGGTGCTCAAGACGCTCGCCGCCATGTTCAGGGAGACGGAGACGGTGCCCTGGCGCACATCCACCCTGCTCGCCGATAGGTGACCCCCCACTACCCCACACTACCCCCCCTACCCTCCACTACCCCGTCACTACCCCACACTACCCCCCTACTACCCCTACTACCCTCCACTACCCCCCACTACCCTCCCGACGAGCACGGTTGGCCACGTGCGGTGCGAAAGAAGTTCGACGCACACGTGGCGTTGCCGCTCCCCCCTGACGATAGCTGCGGGCGGGCGTTGAACACGGCTCGCAGGGTTTGCGGCAGAGTCGAGGCTAACCCCCGCACAACCGCTCCCCCCGCGTAAACACTCACACTCAGACACGCACACACGTACCCAAACCACATCCATCCTATTGTTGTTACACCGCACGTCGCTACTCACCCCCCCCTACCCGGAGCGCGAGGCCGGCTCCGATTTTCCGGGGCGGCCGTGTTGTTCACGAGAGCTCCGTGCCGCACCGTGCAGCGGCCAGGCGCTGTCGGATCTGCTGGCGGTGTTGACCTCTGACCTCACGACCCGTTGACCCCGACGGATGGGGAAGGACCGCGGCTACCGTCGACGCACCGTCACCGCAGCGCTGCCTTCAAGTGAGAGCCGCGACCGCGCCGCTCCGGCTCTCTCCGCTCCGTCATCTGGGGGCTCCATTTAACACGTGACCTCAGCCCACCACCGGCCGTGGTCTATCCACTGCTGGGTGGAGCGACTCGCAGTCGGGAGGCTGTGAGCTCTAATCCTGGGGGGGGGGGGTTGTCTCGGGGCGTCGATAAAAATCGGTAGCCACTGCGGAGAAAGTCGGCGGTGGCTGCCCTACGGGTGAGCTCGCTTCCGCCGTGGAGCTCACAGAGGTGTAAACACGAGGTGAGCAACCAACGCGTCGCAAATGCTCGTTTGAGCAGAAAAGTCACGTTGGCTTTTTGTTCACTGCTGAAGCTTGTGTGATGGCCATTGCACGCGCACTGCACGCGCACTGCACACTGCACAGTGCATGCAGAAACAAAGACAAAGATTCCCCCCCATATAGCTTCAACAGACTGTTGGGGCAAGTGCTGTTAGCGTGCACCTATGAGGGCTGGAATAGTAGACGAGGGGGTGGGTGGCCAGCACCACACCCGGCCGCGTTTGTCTCCCCAGTAGAGATGTTTACACACCGCACCAGGTACTCATTTGAGGCCGAGTCGATCTAGAGGAGGCCCAGGACCGGTTCAGATAATCGTCACTGGTGTTGGTGGCTGTGAGCGGGATTGTGGCGCGGCGCGCTCACCGCTCCACCACGGCATGCGACAACAAGAACCGCCATTCGCCACTAAGTGGCGGGGACGTCACCACGGCGCTTGTGCCAGGCTAGGTGCACGTTAAGGCCACATGAAGTGTCGAACGCCCGCCGGCAGGAGGTCACGGGGCAGACCCAGCAGGTGCCACGGGTCGATTGACTGAGATGACTGCTGGCCGATGCACCACCACCTGTGCCTTTTACCGTGCCAAGAACATGCACACACGCACACGCGCGCACACACAACAACAACCGCCATTCGCCACTAAGTGGCGGTGATGTCACCACGACGCTTGTGCCAGGCCATGTGCACCTTGAGGCCACGTGAAGTGTCCAACGCCCTTTGGCAGGAGGTCACGGGGCAGACCCAGGTGCCACGGGTCGACTGACCGCACACACGCGCACACGCACACACACACGCGCACACACACACACACCGGGCCGCATGCGACACATGACGAAGTGTGTTCATCGTGGCGCGCAGGAGCGGAGACTCGTGGCGGCTTACACGGAGGCTGCCACGGCGCTGCTCTACGAGGTGGTGGTGGCGGCCCGGCAGGTGAGGACCCAGGCACGATCGGCGAATCGATTAAGCGTGAGGTCATCCATCGAGCAGTGGACCGACCATGGCTGACGATGATGATGATGATGATGATGTGGCAGAGAAGACGAGAAGCATCTCACGTTCAGCCTTAGTCTTTCGCTGGGCCTTTTCTCCGGTAAATACAATTGTTGAGTTTGGTGAGGACAGTTTTGGGGCAATTGTGTCCGGCGATCGTGACCAGCATGAGGGCCTGCTGAGTGAAGTGGAGTGGGGAGATGCGCCGCTAGGCATTGTGTCCAGTCTCACGTGAATGTGCAGTCTGCATAATCTCATTAATTTTTATTATGATTATCATTCTAATATTCTTGGTTATTTCGGTAAAGTCAAGTAGAAGGGAAATAATAAAATAATAAAACAATAAAATTCTCACGACGTTTCGATTGCAACACAATCAATCATCATCAGATTGCAATCGAAACGTTGTGAGAATTTTATTGTTTTATTTTTATTATTTTATTATTTCCCTTCTATGTGACTTTACCGAAAGCACCAAGAATGTGAATCCCTGCAGTCACGAAAGCTTTAAATCGAAATATAATTAGAGTACTGAATTTTTCATAAATAACCATCGCATGATGCATTGGTGTGTGGGACTCTTCACGTTGCCGACCTCACATGATCACGGGTTATCAGTCGCGATTTCTCACTTTTATTTTTTGGTTGTGTGAATATTTTCCGAGCCGCACTGCGACCCCCCCTCCCCCCGACGTCCCGCAACGGCGTGGGGAGGCCCTCATCCAGCAGTGGATCAACCAAACGGGGGGGGGGGGTGGCGCTCGCTTGCGGTTGACGAGCGAGAGGGAAGCACGTCGCTATATTGATCGCGGAACAGGATGTCTCTGAGTAAGTGGGGGTGGTGGTGGGGGTGGTGGGGGTGGTGGTGGTGGTGGGGGTATTGGTGGGGTTAGTGGTGGTGGTTGTGGTGGTGGTGGGGGCAGTGGTGGTGGTGGGGTTGGTGGTGGTGCGGTCCGACGCTCGGCAAACAGAAATCGCGGTCGCCACGCGGCCACCTGCGCGCGGCTCTCGTTCTCTGAGTGGCAGTTTGTTATTTATTTATTTCACTTGCCCCCCCGCCGCAGCAACGGCGGTTGGCAGTGGCAACGGCAAACAAACCGCGCAGCTCCTGCGCAGCCCCCGCCGTGATGAACGACCCCCCACCCACACACCCACCCACCCCACCCACACACCCCCTACCCACACACCCACCCACACCCCCACCCACTCCCCCTACCCACACACCCACCCACTCCCCCCACCCACACACCCACCCACACCCCCACCCACTCCCCCTACCCACACACCCACCCACTCCCCCCACCCACACACCCACCCACACCCCCACCCACTCCCCCTACCCACACACCCACCCACTCCCCCCACCCACACACCCACCCACACCCCCACCCACTCCCCCTACCCACACACCCACCCACTCCCCCCACCCACACACCCACCCACACCCCCACCCACTCCCCCTACCCACACACCCACCCACTCCCCCCACCCACACACCCACCCACACCCCCACCCACTCCCCCTACCCACACACCCACCCACTCCCCCCACCCACACACCCACCCACACCCCCACCCACTCCCCCTACCCACACACCCACCCACTCCCCCCACCCACACACCCACCCACACCCCCACCCACTCCCCCTACCCACACACCCACCCACTCCCCCCACCCACACACCCACCCACACCCCCACCCACTCCCCCTACCCACACACCCACCCACTCCCCCCACCCACACACCCACCCACACCCCCACCCACTCCCCCTACCCACACACCCACCCACTCCCCCCACCCACACACCCACCCACACCCCCACCCACTCCCCCTACCCACACACCCACCCACTCCCCCCACCCACACACCCACCCACACATTCACCCACCCACACACCCCCCCCACCCACCCCCACACACCCCCCACCCACTCCCCCCACCCACACACCCCACCCACACCCCCCCCCACCCAGCCACCCCCCCACCCACACACACCCCTACCCACACACCCCTACCCACACATCCCCCCCCCCCATCCACCCCCCCACCCAAGCTGTGAGTGCGACACGCCAAGGGGCCGACGGTAACGCGAGCGGCTGGGCCCCCCGCCCCCTCGATCGACGTCCGCTGCCGTGCGGGGAGGCGACCTCCTCCTCCTGTGCGCGACGTCGTCGCTCTCTCACTGAGATGCGCTGCGTTTGAGCCCGACCTTTGCAGCAGTTTTTCATTCATTACCAATCTTGTTTTATTATCACAACAACAACAACATCAACACGACAATGGGCACCACGTTGACGAGATGTTCACTCCCTCGCCTGGTACACAGGGGGGCGTGAATTCGATGCCGGCCATGGAGTTTGCGTGTCTCTCTCTCTCCCCGTGGTCCACATATAGAAACGTGCATTTTGGAGTATGTGGCTGCTCGAAATGTCCACGTGATAAAGTCACTTCGTTGAGATATATCATTTGTAGCCAGGTCGCTTTTTTTAAAGAACTGTGCAGCTCGGTGGGCCTTGCCTGGTCGAAATAAATATCGTTTATTGTTTAGTTTATTTTCACTGCGTGCTGCGAATACTGTGTCATCGGTAAATGTGAAATGGCAAATGCTTGAGCTCTTTATCATGCTGCCAGCAACATATTTCTCCGATCCAGTATTGGAGACATATGTTCTAACGTTGCTGTGGGTATCCCTGGTTAGAGCGTATGTCCTTTCCAGGTCCATGGTCTGTAACCGTAACTTTACGCAGTCTCAATGCAGCTGTGGCGACGATGACGACGATGATTTCCGCGTGATTTATTTCCACGGGTTCTACGGACAAAAAAAACGTCTCCGGCGTGGGATTCGGCACTTTCCCAAATGGTTCGACGACTATTGGCAGGGAACGCGGCTGTAAGTGCTCACACGGACGCGCTCGCCGTGCGTGCCATCTGTGGAGGGCGCGATGGCTCAACGGCCCTCCGAACCCCCGGTCAGCTGTCGTTAAATTTAATCCCCGCTCCTGTGAATCCACGCCAACCTCACGCCCCCCTCCACTAGCCGGATCACACTCCGCTCGCGTGATAATGAATCGGGAGGGCGCCTTCACGGCGGCGCACGGCAGCGCGGCCTCATCCCGGCGCGAACGCTGTATTCGCGAGATTAGCGACGAAATATATTCATCAGGTCTCGACTTAAAAAGCTTTCGTGACTGCAGGAATTCATATTCTTTGGGGCTTTCGGTACAGTCACGTAGATAGGTAAAATAAAAGTACGACGTTTCGATCGCAGCACAAGCGGTCGTGATCAGGAAAAGCCCCCCCCCCCCCTTTGTTTGTGTTGCTATTTCCTTTGAACCTATCTACGTGACTTTACCGAAAGACCCAAAGAATATATTCATCAAGAGTTTCTTAACGGGGTTCCGAAAAGAAGAACAATCCGCCGGCGGCGTCACGATGGCCGCGACTGCTGCCCGCCAGACGCCGTAGCAGCGCCCGACTACGGCGAGATGACTTCGGCGCGTGTGAGATAATTGGGTCATATTTACGGGAGACTGTGAGTACACCGTGGAAGACCACGCACGGCAATTGCCAGCTTACGTACGTGAGAAGATTTACTGAGGTTCACGATTGATTGAACTGGGGGGGGGGGGGAATTGTGCACATCCTCACACCAGCAGTTAATAACGAGGACTGGGCTACATCGCCAACTTCCCTAATCATCGATAGCGATAAAAGAGAACAACTTCATTAAATCACTACTCGACTGAGACTCCTGTTCGCAGTAAGTTCTTGCACGGGTTTCACGTCAATGTTTGTTCAGGGCTCTCTTTTTTTTAGTTGGGACATTCCCACCCGGCAAACAACAATAACAACAAAGATGCTGTGACTAAGGACGACCTTGGACTGTTGTCGATCTCGTAATGCCGCCTTTCCATTGGAAGTGACGGAGTCTGAAGTCTGAAGATCAAAACAGATATACACACAGAGAAACATTCCGACCGAGATCACACTGACCCCATCCGCCTTTGGCCCTGCTGGTACAATGGCAACGATTAAGCCACCTCGCACGGAGCGAATGGCAGTGGTTCGTTATTCGGGGCACCACGTGAAATGTAAAGATACCGGCTCCCGATGTAAGTGAGATGATAAAACAACAAAATTGTTCTCAGCAATCGCGTTTTGTTTCCGCCAGAAGCCAGCTGGCAGCGCCGAGCCAATCCGCCGTAGGATTAGTTCGTTAATCTGAGAGATGATCAGTGTCGGATTATCCCAGTAGCAAAAGTAGCTACATACGCTACGGGCCCCGCACTTTCAAGGGCCCCGCGCTAAATGCTTTCAAGCTATCAATTCCGGTTCGGTGATTCTGCACTTGCTCTATTACTGTAGTACTATACCGCCTTCAACTTTTTTGAACGACTGGGTGTTTAAGGTTAGCGATTTGTCGTATATTATCTGGCTTTATAGCAAATGAAAAAAAAACAAATACTTTACTATGCAAGTAAAAAAATTACGTGTTTTAATATTTACGTGTTTTTTTTTTATTTAGAGCCCCTTTAGAACATATGCTACAGGCCCTGCACTAGCTTAATCCGGCACTGGAGATGACCCCTTTTTAATCAAGGCGACTGGCGTGTCTGTGTTTGGCACACGCAGTGGTACCCTCGGCTGAGCGGAGTGAGTGGCGTCACGGTAAGATCGGCCGAAGCGAAGCGAGCGATCGCAACTTCTGCCTTTAGAACTCCCTCCCACCACCGACTCGTCCCAAGTTGCCGCGAGCTTGCTCGATCCAAGCGATGCATTCGATTCCTAAATGCATTGCGATCGTGGGGTGCTCTTAGTTACTCGCGGTGGCGAGATGTTAATTACCTCGCCTGGTATACAGGGAGTCGTGGGTTCAATCCCGATCTGAACCCTGACTCCGGCTGTATATTTGGTGTTTGCGCGTGTCTCTCCCCGTGGCCGAGTAGATTGCCTCCGCGTCCTCCGGGTTTTCCCTCCACATTTAGAAACATGCGTCTAGCGTGTTTGGCTGCTGCACATTTCCACGTGATAAGCCACTTTGTTGAGCTGGCTTTTGTGGCGGCCAGGACGCTTCTGTAAATGAGCTGTGTAGGCTCAGTGGGCCTTACCTGGTCAAATAAAAGTAGTTTAGTTTTAGTTTGCTCACTGATTTGTTCTGTATATTTTTTTGCGATTGATGGTAATAATAACTTTTCAGTATTCATGCTTGTTAAGTATAAATATTGCATCATCTCGCGGTTTCTCACTCCCCTGGACTTGCAATCCAACGGTCGCTGAGTCCATTTCCAGGCACAGCAATTGAAACGACGGTGCAAGTTCATTTCATTCCCTTGCACCTGCCCACCCACACGTTTCGACTGGCGGCTGGGAAAAGTGCGGCTACTCTCACCTCTTGCGAGACGTACGCGCGTATGTTGAACTTTCACACCGTACGTAGCCAAACGTGCTAATTGGAGGTGTGGGGGGGTAAGGGCAGCAAACTGAACACACAAAAAAGCGTGGAAGAGTAGGCCAAAACGACATTGTAGATGGGCTTTGCAGAGCTCCCTCTTAGGAGTAGTGGAGCGCCCTTTCCGCCAGCAGTCGCGTGAGTGCGCAATTGCGGGGCAGCGCCTTTAACAAAGAGGGGGCATCGTCAGCCACTCGCAGAGCGAGTTTGAGCCGCCTGTCTCTTAAGCCCCAGGGGGGGCCCTGGAAAGTTGCTCGGTGCATCAAGTTGTTAAATATTCATCAGCGGATAGAAGGTCAAGGAGCGCTGGCGCCATAGCTAGCGCACTGCGCCGTGAACCCGCAGGCTTGAGTGTGATTCCTGTCCCTGGGCAAGGGCAGTTGCGGGTAACGTCTGCACCCGTCCCGGGCTCTCCTCCCCCTTGACGAACCCGCGCTGACCAGCGTGGTGAAATATGGTCAAGTGGCCCCCCGTGACCGAGAGGCAGGGGGAGAACCTCATCCAGCAGTGGATTTTTAAACGGCTCCACACATCAAGAGACGTGTACGTGTATTGAACTTCTTTCGCACCATACGTAGCCAACCGTGATAATGGGGGGGTGTGGCGATGGCTGTGGCAATGACAAACATCTGCTTGTATAGCCGCGCGTTCGTATAAGCTCCTGTTGTACCCTGTGTGGTGTGTCAACTGGGGAGACAAAGGCGGTCGGGCGTGGTGCTGGCCACCCACCCCCCCCCCCTCCTCGTGTACCGTGCCGGCCTTAATAGGTGCCCGCTAACAGCACTTGCCCCGGAGAGTCTGTTGAGGCTACGCGGTGAGAGCTTTTTTATTTTAATCTTTGCGATGTTCATCCTCAGGCCGAATGGAATTCGGGCGCCGCGAGGCCTCTCACGGTCGCTTGGGTCGTCTCCACGCTCGAGGAGCTGCCGGCCACGGTGAGCGTCACGATAGAGTCCCCTGAGCGCGCTGGGATCTGTCGACCTGACGTTGTCCTCCAGGCCAGACACAGGAGCCTGGGGGGGCATTCTCTTAAACCAGGGGTGTCCAAACTTTTTGCAAAGAGGGCCACATTTGATAAAGTGAAGATGCCCGGGGGCCAATAGTTCCTTTTGACATTGTTTTAACCACAAAAGTTACGTGGAAATACACACACTGTTATAAAACAATTTTCGTTGTCACAATTACCTTTATTTTTCAAATGACAATGTAACCAAATATAAGCCACTCAGGCAGACGGGAACAACTCTAAAAACGCAATTCTGCCTTTCATTCAGTCAGATAACATTGAACAAACTGTATAGAATATCTTAAATTTCCATGAGTTTTATGATGTATTTATTCTGACAGAGCTGGCGAGCCATAACTAACACATTATAAGACCGAAGCTGCGGGCCGTATGAAATCTGACCGCGGGCCGGACTTTGGACATGCCTGTCTTAAACCGACAGAGCGAGCACTGACGCATCGCCCCCCCCCCCCGTACGACGTTTCCAAATAGGGTCGAAAAGGCATGGCCCAAATAGTGGTGAGTTTCGATGTTGTTGTTTTAACTTGTAATGAAGAGTTAAGGGTTAGGCAGCTCTGAGCTCGTGGGGATAGACCAGGCTGAGGGCAGGATACCGATGTTTCGAGTATACATAGCATGAGGGATGTATCTGTGATTCGAGATGATGAACAAAATAATTGGACAAAGTATATCATCATCAAAGGACGGTTGTTTCCATGTTTCCGCCACAAGCACGTGTGTGTTCAATGCAGACTTGATGGCGAGCGATAGCTGCGTCTATCTGGTGTTTGAACAGCTTCACCCCTTATGAGTGTCATTGGCGGAAATGGGTAAAGAATCAGTCGGAATGTAGCCAAATGCGGTGCCGCTCGTTGTGTCTGTGACTCGATATTCCGTGCGCCTGGGACCCAGGAGCAATGTCCGTTATCTGCCGATGGTTTATTCCTAATATCCGCTCTCATACAGGGATAACCGGATTTCCGGTTTACTAATCAGATGATATCATATACGTATGCTCTAATAACGATTGCTGTAATAGTCATCCAACGATCTACAGGGTGCTTAATTTTTGTTTTACACTTATAGGGCACTATCGTTTTTAATTGAAAAAGAACGGATAATACACTTTAACATGATAACAAATATAATAATAGGGTTTTTCCCCTTTTTTTGCAAACAAAACTGAAACATTTTAACAAGGACTCATGTCTGCATTCACCACAATACGTGCAGTCAAAATTTTGGCAAAGGAAGTCTCATGATGTAGATGCTCACCCCGAGCCCTCATTACTTTGATAGTGCATTGTCTTTGAGCTGTACGCCTTTTGGCGTCCTCTGGTCGAGCACCAATTGGGACGAGGCTCAAAAGAAAGCCGTCTCTGGTGTGGACCAATCAGTTTCAAGGACAATGCATGTATTATAATATTGTGTTTTTTTTTGCATTTTGACTGCAAGTATTGTGGTTAATGCAGACATGAATCCTTGTTAAAAGGTTTCAGTTTTGTTGCCAGAAAAAAGGGGAAAACCCCTATTATTATATTTTGGTACTGGCAAAGGAGGTCTAATGATAATAACAAATGTATGTTAATAGCTTCAAAAAGTAAAAGAGTCTCTAACTTGTTCACCATCGTTGTCAACACACGCCTGGAATCTTCTCCAGGTGGTCTCCAGAGCCTGGAGGCACATTTCTTGTGGTGTTGTTGGAAATTTTCAGAAGTGTTAAAAACATTTTGAAGCACCTTGTATATACATGGTATCGCACGAATGAATTGAACAATCGATTCAACTCTGGCATTATTTTCTGCCGAAATAGTTGTTTCATTCAAATGATTCGCCCAGAGGTGGCTGCCAATTTGTCGTCTCGCTCCGCAGTAATCTTGGTTGCTATAAATTCCCACGCGATGGGCCACTTTGCTCAGCTGTCAATTGTGGCCAGGTCGCTTCTGAAAAAGAGCTATACGGCTCCTTACCTGCGGGACCTTACCTGGTACAATAAAACAAATAGTTTAGCTCAATCTGCACGTGACCGTAGTCTAAAACATCCCGGTGTTATTTTCTCGCGCGTTGGGTCAGCCACCGGTGACAAACCGATACCGCGCCCCACATCCACGCAGGTAGCCGTAGCGGCGAGGAACTTCTTTCGCACCGTACGTAGCCAACCGTGCTAATCGACTGTTGCCCGTGCACGCGTACGTCGCCAGGAGACGTTCGTGGCGGCCGCGATGAGCCGAGCGACGCGGGCCTTGGCGCGGCCCGCAAACGCGGCCGCGACGCCGCCGGAATTGGCGAACCCGGCCGGGCCGGGGCCGTCACCCACGAGCGACGCTCGCGTCGACCCGGAGCCCCCGGACCCCCCGTGGCCGTCGCTCCCATCGTCCTCGTCGACCACCGCCGTCATCGGCCTCTCCCGTCGACGGGACACTCCGAGCCCCGCGTGGCCGCCGCCTAAGACGTCGCTGCTCCGCCGGTCGATGTGGGCCCTGTTGCGCAAGCGGGCACCGCCTAAGGGAGACGAGATCGGTGTCGCCGGAGGAGGGACGGGAGGAGGTCGGGGGGGGGCGACACGGCCGCCCGTGCCGGCGCCGGGGAAGGGCCTCTCGCCGCGCCAGGCGCTGCTGCTGCTGCGGCTGTTCCGCGTGCTGGAGGCGCTGGTGCGGCGCAGCGCGCGCTGGAGGGAGCGCGTCGCGAGGGACCACGCGCAGGAGTTCAGGTGCCGCGAGAGGATTTTTTTTGGTCATTCTCACGTTTTTTATTCGCGCCGCGCCGCCCGCGTTTCGGTCATCGGACGGGAAATGAAATCTCGTCGGATCCCTCGCAGAGTGGTGCCACCCTTCAGTCGCACCGATTAGCACAGTTGGCGACGTACGGTGCGAAAGAAGTTCACCATACGTACAAGTTGGAGAACGGCGAACGGAAGTGAACGTCGCAGAGCTCCTTCTGAGATTCCTTCGCTTGACCTCTGGTGCATGCGGTAGGGGGCATCACTTTCCCACCGGTCCTGCTACAGACAGCAATGTTTGTCACGTGACAACTCATTTGCAGAGATGGAATATCATAGCAACTCAATGCAGAACCAAATTTATTGTGATGAGGTTGTTATATTTTTTTGTCCGTGCGGTCGTGCTGCTTGAATGGGAAGTCACCACTGTCGTTATCGCCCCCCCCTCTCTCCTCCTCTCTCTCTCCCCCTCGCTCGCTCGTCACCGTGCGCGATGACCACCACCACCACGTGACTTTTCTTTCGTGTTGTGCGCGCCGCATTTAGCGCCACAGCGCGTGGATTTATAGCGTGTATTCGTTTGTTTGCTGGTGACTGTGTATTTCATATCGGAATCGCCTCTAGTGCTGTTGCTGCTGGCGGCAATAAAAGTTGTTTAAAAGTCAAAAGTCTCTCTCCCCCCCTCTCTCTCTCTCTGTCTGCCTCTCCCCCTGCCTCTCCCTGCCCTCGTTCCTCCAGGTTCTACCTCCACCCTCTGGCCGTGGAGCAGCGTCTGCCCGCGGAGCTGCCGATCAGGAGCCTCGTAGCCAGCGCCGTCAGGGACGTGCACTCCTTTCTGTTCCCTGAACTGGCGTGACGAGCGGCGCACGCGGGCCCCAGGACTCGGAGTGGCTGGGACTCGGAGTGGCTGGGACTCGGAGAGACTGGGACTCGGAGTGGCTGGGACTCGGAGTGGCTGGGACTCGGAGAGACTGGGACTCGGAGTGGCTGGGACTCGGAGTGGCTGGGACTCGGAGAGACTGGGACTCAGAGTGGCTGGGACTCGGAGTGACTGGGACTCGGAGTGGCTGGGACTCGGAGAGACTGGGACTCGGAGTGGCTGGGACTCGGAGTGACTGGGACTCACAGCACCTGGGACTCGGAGTGGCTGGGACTCGGAGTGGCTGGGACTCGGAGTGACTGGGACTCACAGCACCTGGGACTCGGAGTGGCTGGGACTCGGAGAGACTGGG
The DNA here is from genome assembly GCF_964198595.1 of Lampetra fluviatilis. Taxonomy (NCBI): domain Eukaryota; kingdom Metazoa; phylum Chordata; class Hyperoartia; order Petromyzontiformes; family Petromyzontidae; genus Lampetra; species Lampetra fluviatilis. The sequence continues at coordinate 13,456,516 of NC_136285.1, read as the reverse complement.
ACTCGGAGTGGCTGGGACTCGGAGTGACTGGGACTCGGAGTGGCTGGGACTCGGAGAGACTGGGACTCGGAGTGGCTGGGACTCGGAGTGACTGGGACTCACAGCACCTGGGACTCGGAGCGGCTGGGACTCGGAGTGGCTGGGACTCGGAGTGGCTGGGACTCGGAGAGACTGGGACTCGGAGTGGCTGGGACTCGGAGTGACTGGGACTCACAGCACCTGGGACTCGGAGTGGCTGGGACTCGGAGTGGCTGGGACTCGGAGTGGCTGGGACTCGGAGTGACTGGTACTCGGAGTGGCTGGGACTCGGAGTGGCTGGGACTCGGAGTGGCTGGGACTCGGAGCGACTAGGACTCGGAGCGGCTGGGACTCGCAGTGGCTGGGACTCGGAGTGGCTGGGACTCGGAGAGACTGGGACTCGGAGTGGCTGGGAGTCGGAGCGACTAGGACTCGGAGCGGCTGGGACTCGCAGTGGCTGGGACTCGGAGTGGCTGGGACTCGGAGTGGCTGGGACTCGGAGTGGCTGGGACTCGCAGTGGCTGGGACTCGGAGTGGCTGGGACTCGGAGTGGCTGGGACTCGGAGTGGCTGGGACTCGGAGCGGCTGGGACTCGGAGTGGCTGGGACTTGGAGAGACTGGGACTCGGAGTGGCTGGGACTCGGAGTGACTGGGACTCACAGCACCTGGGACTCGGAGTGGCTGGGACTCGGAGTGGCTGGGACTCGGAGTGACTGGGACTCACAGCACCTGGGACTCGGAGTGGCTGGGACTCGGAGAGACTGGGACTCGGAGTGGCTGGGACTCGGAGTGACTGGGACTCGGCGTGGCTGGGACTCGGAGAGACTGGGACTCGGAGTGGCTGGGACTCGGAGTGACTGGGACTCACAGCACCTGGGACTCGGAGCGGCTGGGACTCGGAGTGGCTGGGACTCGGAGTGGCTGGGACTCGGAGAGACTGGGACTCGGAGTGGCTGGGACTCGGAGTGACTGGGACTCACAGCACCTGGGACTCGGAGTGGCTGGGACTCGGAGTGGCTGGGACTCGGAGTGGCTGGGACTCGGAGTGACTGGGACTCGGAGTGGCTGGGACTCGGAGTGGCTGGGACTCGGAGCGACTAGGACTCGGAGCGGCTGGGACTCGCAGTGGCTGGGACTCGGAGTGGCTGGGACTCGGAGAGACTGGGACTCGGAGTGGCTGGGACTCGGAGCGACTAGGACTCGGAGCGGCTGGGACTCGCAGTGGCTGGGACTCGGAGTGGCTGGGACTCGGAGTGGCTGGGACTCGGAGTGGCTGGGACTCGGAGCGACTAGGACTCGGAGTGACTGGGACTCACAGCACCTGGGACTCGGAGTGGCTGGGACTCGGAGTGGCTGGGACTCGGAGTGGCTGGGACTCGGAGTGACTGGGACTCACAGCACCTGGGACTCGGAGTGGCTGGGACTCGCAGTGGCTGGGACTCGGAGTGGCTGGGACTCGGAGTGGCTGGGACTCGGAGTGGCTGGGACTCGGAGTGGCTGGGACTCGGAGTGGCTGGGACTCGCAGTGGCTGGGACTCGGAGTGGCTGGGACTCGGAGTGGCTGGGACTCGGAGTGGCTGGGACTCGCAGTGGCTGGGACTCGGAGCGGCTGGGACTCACCGCACCTGGGACTCACAGCAATTGGGAGTCAGAACATCTGGGACTTCGCTGTATCATTTAGCTGTATCAATGCAAGTTTTGTAATGTACACACATAATGTATGTTTTCTAAGAGCGACTATTGATTTAAGTGGATGATAGGGGCTGTGTTGTATATAATCTTGTTGAACTTTGTTCAGATGTAATTTTGGTACACGATGGAAAGAGGTAGGGGAGTGCGTGGGGGGGGGGTGAGATGAGAGGGGAGAGGTAGGAGAGTGTGTGGAAGAGAGAGAGATGAAAGGGGAGAGGTAGGAGAGTGCGTGGGGGGGAGTGAAGTGAGATGAGAAGGGAGAGGTAGGAGAGTGTGTGGAGGAGAGGGGAGAGGAGAGGTAGGAGAGTGCGTGGGGGGGGGAGTGAAGTGAGATGAAAAAAACTAAATGATGAACGAAGCAAAGTGCCGACTACACCGATCATCTTCTTGTTTCCTCTGATCGTAAAAAAACAGGAAAAGAAAAAAAGAGAGGGGAGAGGTAGGAGAGTGCGTGGAGGAGAGAGTGAGATGAGAGTGGAGAGCGGGGAGTTGAGCGACAGGACAGGGACGACCCAGGCAGTGGCAAGTCCACGGAGTGTTGATCGTCACAGTCGATCCGGAACTGGATTTGGGAGTCGTGAAGAGATCTGAGCGTTGCGTCGAAAACTAAAATTGCGACGCAATTCCAGCACCGAACGCCAGAGGGCAGTAGCTGCCCGGGCAGGATTCGGGCTCAACGCTGAGACGACTTCGGCAATGACGTCAACAATCACAAGGGACATTGTGTCGACAGTGGCACGAATAAAATTAGAATAAAATAAACTCATTGCGTTCGTCATTGACACCGACTCAGTGGCCTGCAGCCGTTTGTCAACACACGGCTGGAGGAAGGCCTGCTCGTGCCTCGTGAGTTGTTGTGGAGGGGTTTGATTTGTTTGTTGTTAAACCATCCTTGACCGTGCTGGTCACCGCAGTTTGGTGGTGAAGGGCAAGCGAGTGCCCAGGACGAGTGATGACATCCCTCGTCACTGATGTTAGCCATGGCCAGTCGTCAAACTCAGGTGGCTGGGTTGACAGGGCAGTGCGCTAACCATTAACCCACCCCTCCCACCAAAGTGTAATTGTGTGGTTTGCATTATATTTATATTTGAATTATATAAAATTATATTTTTCATGCTGCTAGACAAGAACAAAAACGTGTAAATAAATACAATTATTATTGGAGGGACGTAAATGTAAAACAGAAGGACATATATCTGAGGGAAACTTTTAAAAGTGGATATTTTTATTAACAAAAACATCGTGAAATTTAGCGGCGAACAGGAGCAGGATGGATCGCTATTGGAAAATTTATTTTGCCATGAAAAGCAACAACCAATGTTCTTAAATAATAACAATTATAATGATCAATATAACTATTATTGCGATGACGTCAACTTGTAACGTGCCGCGCAGTATCCGCTCGCCCTCGCTGAGACAGAACGACTCAAGAGGCGCGGGGAGCAACCACAGACGGGCAGGAAGGAAGCCACGAGGCGATGAGCCAGCGTCAATAATTTCCCAAGCTCTGCGGTCTTCTCTATATCAAGGTGTGGTATTGGCCAATTAATGAGCGTTTCACACGTGGGAGGAGACCGGAGTTACCATGAGAAAAGCCACGCGTGCGAGGGAGCAATGCTCGATCCCGTACATACGGAACAGGTCGGGCGAGCCAGACGTATATGGAACCTCGTCGAGGCCCATGGGAAGGGATTTTCGCAACATCATCTGTGCGTGATCCACCAACCCTCGCTGCCTCCACAGTTCTGGATTACAGGACGCGTGCTCAGCCACCTCCACCCGGCGAAAAATAAGAACGTTTTCAAACAGTGCACAATACCTTCCTGTTGCGTAGTGAACCAGAGACATGGACGCTGCCAACAGAGCTTTTGGAACAATAGCTTGAAAAGTGCTCAAAGATTCCCGGTTGAGGTGCATGCCTGGAATTGCGCTGAGAGGCGGAGGGATGAACACGTGCATCAGCGAACACAAATCGGAGACTTTTTGTTTTGGCACGTTTAGTTTACATGACAAAACGTACTAATTAGCTGTGTCGGGTGGTGGCAGTTTTAACAACATGCGATCTAACCCCAAAAAAACTCCTTCGTTATGTATATGTATTTATTTTGTAAGTGGACTCAGGCTGGATGCATCCGCCAGGAGGGATGACGGTCAATGGCCAAAGACTCGTGACGGAATGGCAGCCGGGAGTGAATTTGTATTTGTGGCATCGCAATCTATGAGAGATTGTCATGGCGTGGGGAGGCAATCATCGAGCAGTGGATGGATCATGGCTCGTGAGATGTGCGCAGTGACGTGACCACGGTCCACTTGCCTGCCCGCGCGCCAGCCAGCCAGCAAAACTTTAATTTTTTTAATACCGTACAGCTGTGTGAAATTTATGCGGCTAACATTAAAATGTTCACGAATTGTAGGAGTCGGTGACTTTGGCAGGCCTTCATCCAGCAGTGGATTAATCATGGCTGATGATGATGACGATGAGTAAGCGATGTTTACAAAGGTAGAAAGTGTATCTCAGAGCGTTTGATGTAAACAGTATGTTGGTTGGCACGCTTTGGTCATTCCTCAGGGAACAATTACCCCGTGACTTTAAGATGAGACGTGAGCGGTCAAGTTTACGACGCATGACCCAGTAGCGATTGTACCAAAAGCAGCAGTCCCTTCAGCTGCCAAGTCACACAGCACAACGATTTTATAATCACGTTTTTGTTACGCAGCACTAACGAGTACATAAACGCTATTGCATTACGTAACTTATCATTTTACGAGCGTTTTTCTGTGCATTTGTGCTCTGCATCGGTGTTCGCGGCCGTGCTGTGTGACCCTCCGGCACGCTTTCGGGTCGTGCCTCGCGTGGTTTCGGCACGATTGTCCGACGTTTCGCTCCAACGACCTGCCGCTCGGAGGAAGCGCCACTTTGTTGAGGTCACGGAGCTAAAATGCGGTGTCACGCCGCTCGAGCTTGTAAAAGTCCGCCTTTAATTTCGTCAGCGTCATTACGAGAGCACGCTCGCTTTTAACTTGTTTTTTTAACAAGCCTCAGATATTTCTAACTCCTCTTGTAAATTCCGTCGGCGGTTACTGGCACACAAACAAAAGTGGCTGCATTAAATACCCTTGTGTTTTTTACGTGTATAAAGAAAAAGCATTAAACTGCACCACCACGTTACTCATTAGGGAGGTTCGCCCATTGGCGTTTGCCGGCTCCTTCACAAACTCCACCGCCGGCCCCTGTGCAGTGAAAGCCCTCTCCTTAGCGAGGGAGGGGGGGGACGTTGGTGGTGGCGACTGCGGGGAGATCAGTGGTGCAGAGCGGCCAGCGCGCTGCCCCACAAACCCCGGCGTTGCCGAGTTCGATACCCGCACGCGGCCAACACCGCTGACGATTATCCCCCTCGGCCGACTCGGCCTCAAAGTGAGTACCTGGAGCGGTGTGTAAACATCGCCACTGCGGAGACAGAAAGGCCGCCGGGCGTGGTGCTGGCCACCCACCCCCTCGTGGGCCGTTGCGGCCTTCATAGGTGCTCGCTTACAGCACTTGCCCCCAGAGTCTGTTGGTGATATCTTCGTCTTTGGTAGCAACAGCGACAGGGGTGGTGCTGGCATATTGGGGGCTCGAAGCAGCAATGCCACGTTTCGCCCCGTGTCTCAAAGGAAACACTCCTCTTGAAATGACAGCAGAGATACGGATGAGAGATGGAGATGTGGTGAGATGAGATAAACGCGCAGACAAAGTAGAGGAAATATACCGAGGCGGGAGAAGCGAGCGAGATGCAGGCAACATGGAGAGGAGACGGATTAATTGAAAAGTCTGCGGCAATGGGCTCGCGATGTGTATCAGGATTTGAATTTCAGGCGATATTTGATATATTTATATTTTTCGAGAATTCAGGTCCCCCTTGAGTTACTTGGACCCCCCCCCCCTTAAACTGTATCCAAAGCCCAGCGCCGGGGCCAGTGGGGGGCGGGGGGGTGAGCTGAGGGAGGGTGGGGGGGGTTTGAGCTGAGGGGGGCTCCTGTCATTAAACCCCCACCAGCCTCCCAGGGGCATGTCCTAATTGGCCGCCTGTTGTAGCGTTAAGAGATCATCAGCGCTCCTCGTGGCCCCTGCTCTTGCCCAAGGGCTCGTGCCGGGGCTGTATTTGTTGTCCATCCAGCGGCTGTTTTCAATTTGATGTAATTTGAGCTGTGGGGGGGGGGGGCTGCCTGCTCGTTGTGTGCGTTTTTTTTCATCTTGGGCGCCCCCCCTCCCTCCCCCCCACGGCTCCCTTTGATGTTGCACAAAGAATCCTTTTATGGAGTTTCCAGGGCTCGGCCCCTGGGGATGTGAGAGGCAAAGGGGGGGCGGTGAGGCCGGACTAACGGGACCCGGCGCCTTCGCGAGGCGAGGACGGCGACGCGACTCGAGCGAAGGCGGCCCTACATACCGGGACGCTCCCTCCCCCCCTCCCACCCTCCCCCCCTCCCATCCTCCCTCCCTCCCCCCCTCCCCCCCTCCCATCCTCCCTCCCTCCCCCTCCCTCCCTCCCCATCTGATCCCCGTCCCCACCGTTGCCCGAGTGGCTTCCTTTCAACCCCGGTGCTGACGCAAATTAAAAGTGAAAAGGTTACGTGGGTTAGCGTCAACGGTGGGGGTGGAGGGGTGGGGTTGGGGGGGGAGAATTAATAATAAAAAAATGTCTTTGAAAAACAAACTTAAAAGCGTTCGCTTTTGTGGCACAGAGTGAGCAATATTTAAAGATTTTTTTTATTCTCACCGGGAAAGACGCGTGCGGTGAAATTTCAGAAGCCAATGAGACGCTTATAACTGCGGGCCAATTGCCCCTAGCCGTGTTTACTCTTTATTAGAAAACTTTTAAGAGTCACTTAAATGCTTGTGGTTTTGGTCCAAAAGCACGGAGAATTATAATTGTGGCATTAAAATCGAAAAACGAACACTCCCATGTTTTAAGGAGATGAGACAGCGCCCGTGCAAATTCATCATCTATCGCTTTCGATATATCTGCCTTGTTCTAAACGTAAACTCATGGTGCGATTGTTGGCTATCCTCTGCTATTCGTGTTGGCCCGAGTTCAGTCAGCGACGTCTCGACAACCATTGCCTTAGCACAGTTGGCATGGGCCCTAGAGTACAAGCAATGCAATAGGGCCCTCTTGTCAACCTTCAGCTCCTCTCCGTAACTCCGTCGCTCAATGCCTGGCGGCTTCCTCGGGACCGTGGGCAGCGGTGCATTAGCGCAGCCTTCACATCCGGGAGCTACGCCACGACGTCGTCCGCTCCTGTCGTACGGGCTGTTGATGTAGATTCTGAGCAGCAAATTGCAATTTCAACATTCAGGTGCTGACGCCAGGAACAGCGGTGTCGTGTCGCCGTGACGTCTCATTCTTCGGATTTGTGGAACGGGCATTTGCGTCGTTAGATGTTGTACAGTCTGCTCTGGCTACACCGCTGACCGATACCGTCGAATTTTAGGACTCGCTTATTGCACGGGCAGATGATGAGACGGCCACTGTCACTGGCCAACTGACCAAGGCGACACGAGCAGCGGGGTAATCTCTTTTCTTGTGCGGTCTCTTCGCCACTTTGATTCTCATTGTGATTTGGCGTCATGCCACGAGACGAAGCGTCTCGTTCCGTTCTGAACCCGCGGCCGAGTGCTGCATCACCCTGGCCTGTGGAAAACAATATTCGTGTAATCCACGTCTGTTTGTCACACGTGGATATGTTGTTAGCAAGCAGCACCAAAACTGTCTTTTTAATCCTCAAACGAAGTGAACATTTACGTTGAGTGATACGGCGTTTCGATTTAAAGCTTTCGTGACTGCAGGGATTCATCTTCTTGGTTCTTTCGGTAAAGTCACGTAGAAGGGAAGTAATAAAATAATAAAAATAAAAATAAAACATAATAAAATAATTCTCACGACGTTTCGGCCACAACGCAAGCAGCCGTCCTCAGGTGAAGAACAGGTCTGTCGAGAAGGCAGAGTCTGAATTCAGACTCTGCCTGAGGACGGCTGCTTGCGTTGTGGCCGAAACGTCGTGAGAATTATTTTATTATGTCTTATTTTTATTATTTTATTACTTTCCTTCTACGTGACTTTACTGAAAGAACCAAGAAGATGATACGGCATTGTTGCGCGACAGTCATTTCGTAACCAGGCAAAAAAAAACCATCAACTCGCCACGCGTGCTGAGAACTCAATAATTATTATTGGCAGCCGAAATCTCAGATTCAGAACCCCTGGATCTCGGCGGTGCTAGCCCGGTCCTCTGACCCCTTGGTAACCCAGCCGCCACCTCAAGGCAGCTGCAGCTTCTTAGCCGCGGAGAGATTTTTTTTCAACCCCCCCCCTCCACCAGAGCGTGTGCGGCGTTTGTTAAATCCGTGCGCCGGGCAGTTTGGGGGGGCTCGTGTTTCCAAGCTCATTTTACAGGGCGCGAGAGAAATCCCTTCACAAAATAAAATGATGGAGACGGAGGAGGTGGGGGGGGACTCCATGCTTGCTGTGCCGTGGCCGCGCGTCCTTCGGCGCAACATTGGGGCCCCAGTTGGATTTATTTTGAGATGACAGTCGGTGGTCTTGGTGAATTGAAAACAAATCAAATGCCAGCAGAGAGGCTCGCGCGAGTGGGTGAGGTGGGTTTCTGGGAAATGATCAGCCACGTTCATGAGTCACCATGTCGCGAATGCAGCGATGTTCTTAGGTCAACGATGAAAAGAGTCATTCGCTGAGCTTCCAATAAGAAGTAAGGAAATAACTCGGGATTATTGAAATCAATGTGTGTTTGAATAGGTTTTTGTTGTGTGTTTTTTCCAGCCGCAACTGGCTTTGTGTTCGATGGCCAACGGAATTCTTTATTACGGTCACAATTCCGAGTAATTTCGTAACTCGATGGGACAGTGAGGCGGTGTTCGTCTTCTGTTTGCAGCACTGAGCCTGGCGGTGGAAATTCCACATTCACGTGGCGGGGACCAGTACAGCCTATAATTGTGATTGGACATATTCCAACAGGTGTAAGTAGCTTGTTTTGAATGCAAACATTCACGGTGGTCGAATGTCAATTATTGACAAAATATTTGTCAAAAATGTGAAGGAAGTTTGCTTCATCCACCCTATTGATTTTCAGAAGAACTTTTATGGCCCGAATTAACTCAACTTATCCGAATTAAAGGTTCAATGTACAGCAAATACACATTATCGGTGTTTCGTGTCTGCCAACGATGGACACATTATGATTTCGTTTTCGAAAACAAATCCAAGCCTGTGAAGAGTTCAGAAGTTTATATCTTCGAGTGACAGCCCATGAAGCTCTTAGCCGAGGGGCGATTGGAAGACGTCGACCACGACGAAGACGACCTTGGGAGGGTTGTGTTCAAAAGAGGAGACCAAGAGGCACTTCCCACGTCGTCATTCGCCGCTGCCTTACACCGGGACAGATCCGTCGCATCGCATTCCGTTTCAACTCAAAGCAGCCGCAGCAGCAGCGGCGGCCGTCGGCGGATTGATCATTGCTGCTGCCGCTAATGATGATGACGACGACACACACAGAGTGCTCGCCACAAACGAACCCCAACACCTCGCTCACCTCTTCAAGGAGCGTGAACCATTTCGTGAACTCCGCTCGTCATCCTCGTCGCAGCAGCAGCAGCAGCAGCGGATTCTTGGCTGAGATCGGCGCTTTCAAACGCGTTGCAGCGGCCGTCTGGAACGCGCTCTTCCCTTCCGAAATTAGGAAGCCACTGGAGCTATGCACATCTAAATCATCTAGATTGAAAACTCATTTGTGTAGAAATGCTTTTGTTTTTAGTTTGTCGAGCTTCCCCGCACCTCGGATTCATGAGCATGGTTGGCTACGCACGGTGCGAAAGAAGTTCAATGTACATACAATTCTGTCGCGCATTCAAAGACAAAGATCCCCCGTATAGCCTTCACGGACTGTTGGGGCAAGTGCTGTTAGCGAGCACCTATGAAGGCTGAGAAGGCACACGAGGGGTTGTAGATGGCCAGCACAACGCCCGCCTGCCCGCCTTTGTCTCCCAAATGTGGCGATGCCACTTCCTTGAGCCACTTCGTTGAACACCTCCGATGAGCACGGTTGGGTACGTACGGTGCGAAAGAAGTTCAACATACATACACCACTGCCCAGACTCAACACTGCCCATAGCATTAACACTGCCCATAGACTCAACACTGCCCACAGGCTCAACACTGCCCACAGACCCAACACTGCCCACAGACTAACACTGCCCACAGACTCAACACTGCCCACAGACTAACACTGCCCACAGACTAACACTGCCCACAGACTCAACACTGCCCACAGACCCAACACTGCCCATAGCATTAACACTACCTACAGACTCAACACTGCCCACAGACTAAACACTGCCCATAGACTAACACTGCCCACAGACTCAACACTCCGCACCTCTGATTAGCACGGTTAGCTACGTAGGGTATGACAAAAGTTCAACACACAAACACAGACGTACGTACGAAGCAAGCCAGAGAGGGGGGGGGGCTTTACAAGGCTCGCAGTGACCGAGTGGAGGAGGTTGACCCCCCCCCCCTCTTGCGATGTTGGTACGCCGAGAGGTGGGGGGGGGCAGTACGGGAGGAACGTGGAACAGAAACGACAACAACAACAACACGATCCGCTTGGAAATCGGCTCAGCAGAACCGAGGGACTGCATCCATCTTCAGGGCCCAAGATGAAAGGAAGGATTTTTTTTTAAACTTTTCTCCGTACAATCAAAAGGCCTCTGTCAGCTGTAAGTGTTTAAATAAACAGGCCTCTTTAGGCTGCTTACCATCCCCGACCCTTTGAACGTGCGCTCCTCCGCTTTAATATCCCGACAATGACGACGACGACGATGATGATGATGATGATGATGGTCCACGAAGAATCGGTTTCCATAAACGTGACCGGGATACGGTGTCCAGCCGGCGCCAACGAACTGTGTTTTTGTATTTTATTTAACAAGCCCTCTTGTGCGGATTCATATCAGCTCAGCGGTTTATTTTGAGCCCGGGGGGGGGGGTAGGCGCGTAAGCGATGTGAAACATTTGTCTTTAAAGGGAATATGAAGGCCACTCGCATCATTCCAATTTTTTCCTTTCCCGTGGTGTTCCGCGGCCTACAGTTTGGTGTCGCCGTGGGTGTGGGGGGTCAGCTGACGACGTGCGGCCCAGGTGTCCACTCGACGGTCTAAATGGGTGCAGCGCAAATCACAGGCAGTCGATGATCGGCATGTCGTATGTGGTGGGGTGAAACGTGGGCACGTACCCCCACCGCTTCCGCTACGCCAGTGCGGAAGAGTAGGCTAACACACTCCAGAGGGGCGCTCCAAGAGCTCCCTCTAGTGGAGGCCCCTGCCGCCAGCAGTGGGTCGTGAGCGAGCACTTGCAGGGCCTGCGCCTTCAACCCTTTGCTTATCCAAGTCTTCGTTCGCGTCCACGTTTGTGGTGCGTGCCGTAGGACATTTGTCGCCGATTTTAAATCAGCGGATCGTCCGTCGGCTGGCGACTCCGATTATTTTGCCGAGTCACGGCGCGTGGGAATGCATCATCTCTCTTGCAAGGCAGTCACGGGTATCCGTACCGGCACGGACAGTCACGGTATGCATGGAGGGTGACGGTTTTGTCTTACATTTCTGAAACGTTTTTGAAATGTGTCATAATCATATCGTCAGAAGCAGGCAGCCCCGATGTATCCACCGCTGGATGAAGGACTCCAGAAGGGGTGGGGGGTGGTCGCCATCTATCGCCGCCTGTGCGATTACGCAGACCATCTCGATCCGTCTTCACTTGTGCGCGTCTCCTCCTGTGGACTGTCACTCCGGCGTCAGCCTCAACACCCACGGCCATCGTCGCTTCTAGCGGAGTACCCTGCCCTAGCCACCCTCACTTTTCCTTTCCCTCTATGACCCGCATTTGTTTGGAACGGGGCTTGCTGTTGTGTGTTTAGTGAACCTTGGATTAGCACCCTGCCACCTTAAGTTCAAGTTCATTTCAAGTTCATTTATTAGGTATAGCCCTGTGAGCCATTCGGCTCTTGAATCGGGTGCAACCGCAAAAAAACAAAAACACGAACAAAAAACATCTTAAAGTGAATATGTGAAAGTCCTTGAACGAAAGAGCTGCCATGGAAGTCCTTGAGTGAAAAGTTTGCCAGGGAAATCTCCCCACGCAACTCGTTAGGATGGCACAAGCTGATGCCTGTGGCGCATTGAACACAACGAGATATCATGAGGGGGGGATATCTCTCGATACCGGAAGAGGGGAGGACCACATGTAAATAAATATATTTTCTCGGGTGATGTATCATTATTATAGTAGTTTGCACAGTAAGGGGCACAGGTGGTGCATCGGCCAGTCATCTCAGTCAGTCGACCCATGGCACCTGGTGCTGTCCCGTGACCTCCTGCCGGCGGGCGTTCAGACACTTCACGTGGCCTCAAGGTGCACATAACCTGGCACAAGCGCCGTGGTGACATCACCGCCACTTAGTGGCAAACGGCGCTTGTTGTTGTTATCATTATTATGATTATCTGTTGTCCTTCCCCCACACCTCCAATTGGCACGGTTGGCTACTTACGGGTGCGAAATAAGTTCAACATACGTACAGAAATGTCCTCTGATTCATGAGTTCCACTTTCTCTCTCTCTTGCTGCGATTCCAAGCACACATTTCCCCACGTTTCTATGCACACTATTCCACATTCATTCCATGCTATGTATCAGCGTCCGTATTTCCGATCTTGCATGTCATAAAATTAAATTCGCACTGGTTTAAAAGTCTCATCTGGGGACAATACTCCGTTGATTTTCACCATCAAGTTTAGTTTTCCACGAAATCCACTCTCACTTTTTATTCCATCACCTTAACAAGGACGGCCACCGCATCGCGCACTTTCAGGTGCGCTTCTGCGGCCGTCTGGAACGCTCTTCCTTTCGATATTATGAAGCCACTGGGAGCAATGCACTTTTAAATCATCTCGATTGAAAACTCATTACTTTCGAACTGCTTTTTTGTGTTAAGTTTGTTACCCTTCCCCCGCACCTCCGATTAGCATGGTTGGCTACATACGGTGCGAAATAAGATCAACATCCATACATATATACTTTGACTCCGATGCACGTTCAAATACGGGCCGAGGTAAGCATCGTCATTTAAACAACATACATGTTTCAAGAGGAGTCCGGCAAGGAGTCACGGTTTTTTCCAAAATTATTCACAGACATTCTGACGGACAGCGGGTACCTTTCATGGATGTACCGGATGGCGGAATGATCACCACACTTGACTTGCAATCCAGTGCATTTATGTACCTGTTTTGAACTTCTTTCGCTCCGTACGTAGCCAACCGTGCTAATAGTATAGGTGGTCGCCGGTTCGTTTGAAGATTTCGCGGCACGGCAATTGAAACAAAAGATGCAAGTTTATTAACCCGGCCCCACCCACCCACACACCCACCCTGTTTCTCCCGAGATGCCTGTCAAAGCCCTGTTCAGCGTGGTAGAGTGGCGCTCCAGAGGGACCCTCCAGAGCTCCCCTCTTCGAGGAAGGCTCCTTTTGCGTGAGCGAGAGATCGCAGAGCGCGCACACGTGGTGTGTGTCTCTCTCGCTCTCTCCTCTCGGTTGTCTGCGAGACGGATCGTCGGCTGCGTCGCGACAGAGACCGAGCAAAAGGCACGCGGGGGCACGAAAGTGTTTATTGAGGGCGCGCGGGGTGCCCGCCGTTTAATTCGATACACTTCACCTCGATACAATCCCAAGGTTCCCTGTGACACGTGAGTTTAGCGTACATGCGATGCGTTCGGAAACTCCGTGTCCAAGGACCGTCACCAACGAACACTACAAATCCCATTGTTACGCTTATTAAATAACATACAAAACACCATGCTACACGCGTCAACACAACGCCACCACAGCAGTGATATATTAAGGGATAACTTTTGCAACAAACAAAAAAAACCACGACGGTGACAACGACAACCGCAATAATATAATTAATATTAATAACACAGTATCATAACAATTATAATAATTATAATAATAAAAAAACAAGTTTTGTATTTTAAACAAACAGCAGCCTTTGATGACGTTACTCAGCTTGAGAGTGGCAATGATGGCACACCTCTGTGCTGGACACAGCCTGCATTGTGCAGTACGAAATCTGCGATGTGTAGTCCCATGGGCTTCAGGATAAATATCGGATTTATGGAGAATCCTCCCTGCTCATCACTCGCCATGAGAACCAAAGCCACGCGCACTGCAGCCCTTGCCATCCCCATCCTAACGGTGTCGCCGCCTTACATAGGATGCCCCTGTCCGCTTCGTTTAGTGGCTCACTGTATTATTGAGAGGTGGCGCGGTACACCGGGGGTCAGAGGGCTGAGGTGGTGGCGCTGAGATCGTTGGGTTTGAATCTGGGTCTCGGCCGGCCGTGATGAAACCTGGCTCATTGTTTCATCTTGGTTGCCAAAGATGATCGCGAATTTTTATTTAATTTTTGATCTTGTAAAATTGTATTTTTGAGAAGGTAAAGTATCATGGTCTGACTGTCATGCGGCCAAGATCTCTACAGCAAGGTGCTTGAGCAGCTGTAGCAACCTTATGGGTGGATAGGTGGTCGCTTTAAAGGACCTTATAACTCGCACCGTGAAATCTCTTTTCACGGCAACGCTCGCGTGAGGATTGTGAGTCGATACTTCTTCATCTCATGCCAATGGCAGCCAAAACTGGAATAAAATGTCGGAGTTAAAGTTGAGAAAGATGTATTAAAAAAGGGTTTACTTTTTATTTTTATTTGGAAGAGCGGGGGTGGGATGGGGGGGGTGACAGTGTAGCATCTGCTAGCCATCTCCCCGGCGGACCTCACCCAACCGTACCATCTGTGCTACATTTTTTTTAAATCCTTTATATTAAGTTCACTTGCTTGCTTGCTTGCGCGCTTACGACTGTGCAAATCTTTCGGTCGTTTTTTTTACCCACTTCCCGTGATCCAATCGAGCTGACATTTTGCACACAGACTCGTTGTGCGTGACAATTTATTTTCGTGAATTTTTTTTTCCTAAATTGTACACTTTTTAGGGAAAAAAATTTATATGTAATTACCAATTGCTTAATGGTGGCAGGCAATCATCTGACCCATAGGTGGCAGCCATCTCAAGCCAGAGCACGAGAGGACTCTAGCCGCCACGCATATAAAGGATTTATAGTGAAAAACTTTGTTTTTACGGGTTAATGTTTTTCGGGTCCAAACGCCGACACGAGCGACCTGAGCGCACGTACACTGCGCACGCTGCGTCCACGATATCTGAGCAACATTAAATACAGTTTCCGTATAAGTGACACGCGACTACGTCTACAGTAACATGAGCAGCGTTCAGTGTACACAAAAAATTGAACAGCAATAAAATAACAACCACCCCCCCCCCGCCCACCCCCAAACAAGACCGTGTCAAAGAATAAAAACATTTTAATCCAAACACCGTCTTCATCAAGCAGCACGAGGTAACACGGGAGACGGCGTCTGCCCCGTCACGCACAGCACGGGGGGGGGGGGGGGGTGGGGCCCATCTAGGCTGTGCCACCTGTCCCGTGCATGAGACTGGAAGCTGTATGAGGAACGTGGAATTTCCACCACTGGCTCAGGGCCGCGTCAGAGATGAGTGCCCACCCCCCCCACCCCCCAGCCTCCGGTCTCGCGATAAAAGCCCAGGAGGCAAATTGACCGTTGCCTTTTTGTCCGGTGCCCTCTCGCAGAGAGATGTGTCTGGGTGCGACTGCGTCGCTTTGAGGGCTGTCCCCTTTACAATGTCACGACACGGCATTGCCTTGAGCGCGCCCAGAGTGGATCTCGACAGATTCAACTCGCTCACGATATCATGGGGACGGGGGTGGGGGGTGGTGGCCGCGAGGGTGGGGTGGCTTCTACACGACCGACCAATGTGCTTGTCAACAGAAGCACGCCACGTGGGGTCATCTCCTGAGATGCCCGGCAGCAACCGCTGTGCTAACTCCTCAAGATGTTGGCGATGATGCCGATATCAGAGAGGCGGTGTGGCCTGCGCAGACTGCTGGGAAGAGACCATCAAGGTTGGGACAGGAGACGCGACGAAGGAGAAGATCTGAGCATGCGTGGTGAGCTGCGGTGTATACAATGAGACACTGCAACAGCAACACAAAATACAAAACAGAAGTTCACTCAACATCCGGCAACTCTCTGTCCACTCGCACGCTCGCGACGCACGGCTGAGAGGGTAGCTCGTTCTTCGCAAGCAAAAACACGACGAACACTCGCTCGTTTTAGGCTGCCCGACAGCCGAAAGGGAATTTCAATGGCACCGAATCACCGCCGTCAGCGGCCACGGTTAATGCCACTGCTGGATGAAGTCCCTCCCCAAGCAGCTGCCGTCTCCCGCAATCCCGCGATACATTAAACCACCCACACCGATGTCCATGCCTCGTCTCTGTCGCTGGGTGTTCTCTCCGGCTACACTCCGTCGCTATCCGCTGGCCATCCGTCCCTTCCAGCGATGCGCCCTGCCCACTCCCGCCCGCCCGCTCGCCTTCGCACTCGAGTCGAGTCCCGTAACCCGTGAACGCTCGCGAGCCCACGGTTGCTCCTCTTTTGGGCAACGTGTACCATCTCAACACCGAACGTATAATCCCCAGAACCTGAACTGCACACGCGTGATATAGAGTAGTACACACGCGTGATATAGAGTAGTACACACACGTGATATAGAGTAGTACACACACGTGATATAGAGTAGTAGACACGCGTGGTATAGAGCAGTACACACGCAGATAGACAGAGAGAGAGAGAGAGACACAGAGAGATTGCGCCGGGGTAACGACGACTCGAAGCCGGATGGAGGAGGAGGGGGGGGCTGCCCGCCGAGGCCACCGGTGCCGTGCGAGCGTGGGGGTCTTGCGCCGTGGGGGTCGTGGCGAGTCTCGGGGGACGGAGAGACGACGGCGGAGGAGGAGGAAGAGGGGGGGGGGCGGTGGGGGTCGTGCCACCCACGGCCGCCGTTACCAGATGTAGTTGGAGTCGCTGGGGGTGTCGTCCTCTGGCAGGACCTTGGCTGGCGGCGGCGGCGGTGGCAGCGCCTTCTTCCTGCCGCCAAACTTGTGCGGGCCCATCGAGGCGCCTGCCACGGAGTCCACGAGGGGAGGAGGGAGGAGGGGGGGCGAGAGTTTGGCGAGCGCAAAGAGTCTCGTCCGCCGATGGCGCCCGCGGCACATGAAACACACGCGGCTTGTCCGGAGCGAACCTCCTTCTTTCCTGCCTCACTCGTTCCTCACTCCTTCCTCACTCCTCCTCGTCCTCCTCGTCGTCCCCGCGGGAGGAGAAGGAGGAGAAGGAGGGGGGGGGGGGTACTCGGGCGCCTTTGCGACGCGGGCGCAGTTTTGCTCCAATTCGCGGTTCGGCACGCGGGCGAATTTCGTGGCAGTCGGACGCAGTGAGTTGGTGCGGGGAGGGGGAGCGCGTCCGTCGCTCGCCACGTCGCACAACGTTGTACAGATGTCCATGAGAGAAGTTTTATTGTGGGTTAGATCGCGTAAATATATCAATGTGTCGTTAAACCAGCCACCACCCGACACAGCCAACTAGTAAGGGTTGTCACGTAAACAGAACGTGACAATTCGTCACTCGTACAGCACTAACCGGGGTGTAGTAGAGCAAATCCACAAAATTTACAAACTGAGTCCGACGTTTCGCCAGTAAATTACAACTAGCTTCATCAGGCGGACAAGCCTGATGAAGATAAATCCTCCCGTTTCGTTCCTTGAATCGAGGGGTATATGTGGTGATGTCACTCGTGAGCCCTTCACGTGCGAACGGGCGGGGTGGGGGTGATTAGTGAATGCATCTAAATCACAATGGGTATCCGTTGCCGGGTGGGTTATTCATTTGGTGATCAACGCACATTGTGCATGCACATTGCTCTTGTACCTCCTGTCGTTTGCGAGCAATAGAATAGCAGTAGCTGCTGTTGTTGTCTTCGCTACAGGTGATCCCCATTGACCGGCATAGGCATGCATTGAAACAATTATTTGATTTTTCGCTTCCGAGCAGCACTAAAGGCTGCAGCTTATATCAACGTCAAAATATTCCCTCCGCCCCGCCAGCGTCCACGCAGCCGCGTAGGTGGGCACCCCGCAGTTAGTGTGGATCCACAGGGTCTACCTGGGTCGGGACTTTATTCTTTCGCAAGACGGCTGGTCAAGGTGGAAGCTGAGGCCGAATAACCTCGAGAGGTGGGTTCGATTGAGTTAAACACACGGCTGAGAGTTGTTACATTTCAAGTGTTTTTTGTTTTGTTTCACGTGGTGTTGTATTGTGAATGGCTTCATGTATGTATGTTGACCTTCTTTCGCACCATACGTGCTCAACGGAAGTGCTGCCTCCGATTCGCACGTGACACAAAAGAGGCATTGCGTCGCGTGCCGAAGTGGCTCTGATTTCCATCTCGTGCTGAAATAAAGGAGGCTGCTATCACGAGTAATCGTAGTCGTACTAGCGGATGCCGAACAGCCAACAGTGGCATGGGCAGGCAATCGCAGGCCCCATTCGAATGACGCCTAACGGTTACCAGAGCTCGGTAACCTAACGGTTACCAGAGCTAACTGTTACCGAGCTCTGGCACGTGTCCTTCCGATTACAACGGTTGGCTGTTGACGGTGCCAAAGAAGTTCCACATACACAAAGACAAAGACAAATATCTCCCGTATAGCCTGAGCAGACTGTTGGGGCAAGAGCACCAATGAAGTCCGGCACGGCACACGAGGTTGTTGAGTGGCTAGCACCACGCCCGACCGCCTTTGTCTCCCTAGTGGCGATGTTTACACACCGCACCAGGTACTCATTTGAGTCTGAGTCGACCTAGGGGAGGCCCAGGACCGGTTCAAATAATCGTCACCGGTATTAACCGTGAGCGGGAATCGAACTCGTGTCGCTGGGTTCGCAGCGCAGCGCGCTAACCGCTACACCACCGCTACACCACCGCTCCCCCCCCCCCCCCACACACAGACACGTACACACAGACATACACGCGCGCGTGCCCGCGACACTTACGCTTGTCGCAGAGCTGCCCGTGCCACCCCTCCTCGCAGCGGCAGGCGCGGGGGGCCACGCACGATCCGTGGGGGGCACATCCCGACCAGCACACGGCTGCTCGTGCCCGGCACGCGGCGTCGGTGGATGAAGCGTCGGGCGGCGTCGGCAAACGATGTAGCCCGGGTCATACACACCACACAAAGACAAAGGTTCCCCCCCCCACGTATAGCCTTTAGCAGAGTGTTGGGGCAAGTGCTGTTAGCGAGCAGCGCCTGTGGAGTCCGGCATGGCCAGGGGTGGTGGTGGTGTTTGCTGCACACCGCGCCAGGTACTCATTTGAGGCTGATGAACACACACACACACGTGTATGCACGTGTATGCACGTGTATGCACGTGTATGCCACTCACGACCGATGTCATCATTCGCGGTAGGTTTCTTTTGGGTGAGACCGTCGTGCAGTTACAATGCCAATATTTTACCGTTAAGCCGCGAAATTGTCAACATTGGGCTTGCCTCTCAGCATGCCGGTTTTTTGTTCGTAAACCAAATCGATGTGCATATTTGCCACGCGCGTTACGGCTTGATTTCATCCATTGGCTGTGTTGGGTGGTGGAGGGCTATCGTTAAACAATGGCATTGTACCAACACGACGAGCTCCCCCGAGGGGAACCGATCGTGAACGAAGAGGAATATCACCACGCGCCGCCTGACGGGACGACGAACGTAGAAGGGTTAGGAGAGAGAGAGAGAGAGAGGCATCACAGCATCACAGTGTCTGGTAAGTGGCGTGTGGCCAGGACACGGCCCAGCTAGCAGAGATGATGTCCAGCGGTCGAAGCTCACGGCTGAGTGGCAGCCACAGCTGAGAACGTTGCCCTGGAGATGGAGCAACGACATCGGCTCGCGTGCAGATCAGAATCAGAATATGTATGTACCCTGGAGGAATCCGTTGAGCTATAAAGCTCTTTTTTAAACAGATGCCCAGTAGTTTGTTTACATCGCATGATAGTGAGAGCTTCCGGCTACGGCTTGGGAAGGCCTTCATCCAACAGTGGATTGATGATGGCTGCTGCTGATGATGATGATGATGACAACTCGTCAGCATGGGGATTTAGGGAAGTTGCCGAAACGTCGACATTTTTTTTTACTTTTAAGGTCAAACAAAGTATTATTGCCGAATGCGTGAATTCGATTTTTTTACGCATATCGCCAATTCCCCGGATGAATTTTCAGTGTTCACAAGTGAGCATAATAAAGGTTTTTTGTCGATATGTTTACGCGATCTAACCCCCCCAAAAAATCTCTATTCTGGATAATATCGGTCGCGAAAGCTCGACGACTGCTTCGTGTTACATTCACAAGTGCGGTTTGCTTAATTGGCCGAAGCGCCCTCCCCTGCATGTGGTCCAGGGAGACGGCGGCTGCTGGGGGCTATGACAGCAGCACCCTGCGTCGGCGTCCCACCGATCACGCGCCACCGTTATCCTCCACCGTTCACGTGTCACGGCTCACGCGCCACGGCTCACGTGTCACAGTTCACGTGTCACGGTTCATGCGCCACGGCTCACGCGCCACGGTTCACGTCCACGGCGCTGCCTTCATTGAGAGCGGCCGCGCGGCATCAACCCGGCCGCGCTGCCGCTCGACCGAGCGACTCTCTGGGGGGTCTCTCCCCCAGCGAGGACGATGGCGTCGCGCTCCGAATATCTCGCCGCGGCCCGGCATCGACCTCCTGCGGCGAGGGCAATGACGCAGAGTTCAGAGCGAGTCCGCGCCTAGGTCAAGGGTCCCTGCGTCGGTTGCTGCTGGCGTCACGTTTGGTCAAGCTGTCTCGTGATATTGTTGACGGCTCTCTCGGCTCCATCCAGCGATGATCGAGCGATGATAGAGCGACTTGTGTGTGTTCGTCGTCCTGTGTTAGGTCGCATTCATCGCACAGAAAGCGATTGCCACGAGCGGACCACAATTACCTCGCTGATCTTCGTCAAGGAGCGTAAACAGTCACGCGAACTCAGCTCACCCTCGCAGCAGCAGCAGCCGATTTTGGCTCAGCCGTCGAACAAAGGCGGCGCTTCCAGATGCGCTTCTGCTGCCGTCTGGAACGCTCTTCCTTCCGATATTAGGAAGCCACTGGATAAATATGCACTTTCAAATCATCATCTAGATTGACAACTAATTAGGACAAAACTTGCTGTGTTTCGTTTGTTGTCCTTCCCCGGTTGGCTACGTATGGTGCGAAAGAAATCCCACATACACACCTACACACACATACACTTCCTTTGGCGACTCCCTCCCCCTCCCAAACCACCGTGTCAGAGTTCAGCCGCGCGGCACCCTCACGGCTGCCGAGATTAGCGGGGTCGGTAATTTTGCCTGCGGTCGAGTCGAGGCCCCGCGTCTCGCCACCGCAGCCGATCATCCATCATCGAGGGTCGTGGGGGGTGGGGAAGGAGGCGCGAGATTAAAAGGAGGTGGTGGTAGTCGTGAAAGCGAGCGGACGGGCGTTCACTCATTGAAGTCGCCCCATGTGAACCGCGTGAATCGATCAGTGGGCATCTCTCTCTCCTCTCTACCTCCCTCGCTCGCTCGCTCTCTCTCGCCAAGTGGCGGAATGGGGAGAGATAAGAGCGCGTCGACACAATCCCCTCCGCGGGCCTGCGCGGATGCCAGGTGCCCCTTTCAATCCTCCGCAGTGGGAGGACGACGAGAAAAGAAAGGGGCGACAAAAGCAGATAAGAGCGCGTCGACACAATCCCCTCCGCGGGCCTGCGCGGATGCCAGGTGCCCCTTTCAATCCTCCGCAGTGGGAGGACGACGAGAAAAGAAAGGGGCGACAAAAGCGGGGGGGGTGGTTTAGGGGGGACACGGCGAGCCGCTGAAAGGGACCGGCGGCTGCAGCTGATCCAGGGGGGGGGGGGCTGCGCATGGGTGGCGCGCGCAGGGCCCCTCTGGGTGCATGGAGCCAAACATTCCAGAGCCCCCGCCTCCACCCACCTCCCCGTACCCCCCCCCCTCACTCTGGTCGATGCTCAGTCGCCCTTTGATCACATGCCACTCGCTGATGGCTTCCGCCTGTGTGGACGCCTTTCATCTCGGCGCCGCCCCCCCCCCCCACTTCTACGCCCCCCGTCCCCCCCAACGTCCCACGCGCGCGCGTGCCCGTGCGGCTCCGTGAGCGCGCGCCCGCGATCTTCCCCGCAGAGGCCGAGCCCTGAGCGCGTCGGCGGACTTAGTCCCGGCCTCGGCTCGAAACGTCGGCGCAGTCCTGGGAGGCAAGCTTCAGCTGGAAACCCAAACAGTGACTCGAAGAGTATGACCACAAGTGGTTAATGCAGACATGATTCCTCGTAAAAAGGTTTCAGTTTGGTGTTTTTAACATCTTAACACGGCTGTTTTTGTTGCCGGAAAAGAAGGGGGAAGCCTCTTCTCACTGACTCGAAGCCGAACACGGAGGCCCCGAGCCGAGCACCAACACCGAGCCATGAGCACCAGCCAGAGCCATGAGCCAGCCCGATCCTTCGCTGCCGACCTTAACCCCAGCACTGGCCCAAGTCCTGGCACTCGCGCAAACCCCTCGTGTTCACCCTAACTCCAGCCTTGATATTAACGCTAAGCTTAGCCCTAGCCAGCACCCTAGCACATGAACCCGAAGGGAAACCCGAGCCCTAATGCTAGCTACTAGACCTAATACTAACGCCTAACTCCAGCATTAACTCTAAGCCAATAATTACCAACTACCCATAGCCCCGAACACGAACCGTAGCCCATAGCCCATAGCCCGAACACTAACGCGAGCCCCTAGCCCTGACAATAACCATGGCCCCTGGCCCGAACCCCAATCGCGAGACTAACCCTGCCCCTAACATAAACCCTGAAGCGACCCCAAAAAAGCAGGCGTGTGGCGGGCATTGCACAATTCAGCAGCTCTGCGCGACGCGTTACGATCAGCTCCTTAAATTAACCCGGCGCTTTGAAATACAATTTTGGGTCCGCACAATTTTTCACACTTATGGAGTTCACGCGGTGCAACGGCAGAGATGTATAAATCACATCTTTTTTTTTGTACAAATTTAAATGTAAATTCTACGCATCTATTATTCATTGCGATTTTTCTTTCTTTTTAGAATCGCCATGAGCTCGTGGCACCGTGGAGAGGTCCTTGCCGGCGAGCCGTGCAGCCTGTGTGAAATGTTATTGCCTATTTGTTTATTTATTCCTCCTACTATATTAATATCCCTTCCCTTGTGGTGGCACCTGCACACCATCCATCTTTGGGAAATTGCAGAATTCTCATGGACCTGGGCTCGTAAAAACGAGATACATCGTCGACATTTGAATAGCTGCGAGCGCCGTTACTGGCAATAAATTTAATCATTTGTGATTTTTTTTTCTTCCCCCTTCCCTCCACCCTCTCTTGCTTTCTTCGTCAAAGTCATTTTGTAAGCCTCCTCCACCGCCGCCCTGTGTGGTCTCCTCGAGTCACGGCGCAAAACAACGGCGCTTAGGCGGAGGCCAAATTTCGCTCGCAGTTTTTTTTTTACGAGGAAGTCATCATAGCGCAACAGGTTTTGTCTTTCTTCCCTTTTAGTGTTTGCGGTTTAAAAAAAAAACTTTCTCCGAGGATCAAGGCCGCCGCGAGGATTGCCCCCTCCCTCCTCCTCCACCCCCTCGCCCCCTTTGAGCCGCGGCACAGAGGGGGCCCCTCTTTGTCCGCGGCACCTGCGTTCGCGCCACGCTGGAATCTCGGTAAAGTCAACAACGTGCCCCGATTCCCGCCGGGCAGCTGCCGCGACGCACACAAAAGCCTCAATCCGCCACCGGACCGAAGACCAGAACACACTCTTATTTTTTCTTACCCCGCTCGGGCATTCCCACCGCGTCCCGCCACTCCGAGATGGCTCTGTGACGTCACACCGAGCCCCCCCCCCACTCGCCCCCCCACTCGCCCCCCCCCCCCCCCAACGATGGAGAAGGGCGGCAGTGATCGCCGCCTTTTGAAACGAGCGCCTCGCAGGAAAGGACGGAGGTGGAGCAATGAATCCGAGCTGCCGAGTCAGATCCCAGTGCAGGGACGCCGCGATGTTTCGGGCATGAACGGAGACCGCCTGCGGAGGATGGCGATGGAGGCAGGACTGGAAGGTGATCGGGGAAGGCCACGCCACGGTGCGAAGGCGCAGCGGAGAGAGGCACCACAGGAGGTAACCCGTGGCAGGGAATGGCCACGTGCACCCATCGGCCCGCAAGTCCGAGGGACGAGAAGAGGAAGATGGAGAAGGGGCGAGCGAGCGTGCGGGGTTCTTAGAGAGAGAGGGGCGGGGGGCGGCGGGGGGTGCAGTTGCTGTTTGGTCGACTGGGGGTCTGCTGCTCCACAGGCTGCCACCGTCAGTCCGAGACATGTCCCATGCATCAGTTCCCCGGGGGTGCGGGCCAAACCACCCCAACCCGCAACCCCTCCATCATCCGTTGCCCTTAAACGAAAACAGAAAAGCAAAACAAACGGAAACCAAAAAAATAACAAAACACACCGGGGCACGGTGGCAGCTGCGGTCAGTTGAAAGCATCCGGCTGTTTGTACAACTGATGCGGCCGTGTTTGCTGGACTTCCTGAAGGTGTTGTGGTATTTGGGGGGGGGGGGGACGAGGGGGAGTTGCGTGGGGTGGGGTCAGGATTGTGGAGGGGAGCGAAGGGGGGGGGGCGAAGGGGAGTTGGGAGCTGTCAGGGGTAGAGACACGAGGAGGATCGTGGAGGGGGGGGGGTAGGGGATTTTGAGGACATTGAGGGGCTTCTCCATTTCCGCAAAGCCCTCACCGCCCGGGCTCGCACAGAACATTTGTTGCAAGCACCAAACAAAGGCTGAGATCCTCCATGTAGCCTCATCGGACCGTAGCGGAAAGTGGTGATGGCGAGCACCTATGAAGGCCGGCACGGCACGGCACGCGATAGGATGAGTGGCCACCACTCGGCCCGGTCTCCTCATTCTCCCCCAGCACTGATGTTTACGCCACACGCCAGATCCTCATTTGAGGCTGAGTCGACCACGTCGGGAGTCTACGGATCAGTTTCGACAAATTACACCAGCGATGTGTAGGCATGGTCAGGAATCGAACTGAGGCCACCAGCTTCATAGCACGGTGCGCTAACCACTGCGCCACCGCTCCCCTAGTACGGACGGCGCCTTTCTCGCAAGGCAAACCGAAGCACATCCCATGGGGTTCGTTTTGCACCGTGACGACGAAATTTCAAAGCTGTCGGGTTTTTTTTGTTCAAACGTCCTCAAAATAACTCCGGGGAAAGTTTGCACTTTGCCACCAATTTACCATCAAAGCGCTGTCCGTGATGGTGGGGGTCCCGCAAAATTGTTTTTACCAATATCCGACAAGGAGTGCGGCTTAAATATACATCCGCAGAGGAGATGGAGCCGGAAAGATTTGAGCGTCGAATCACACGCCATAGTTTCCACGGGATTTCCCCAAGGACGCGAAGTTCAACTTGTGCTACTCACAGCGTAGGTTTTGTTGTCGCTTGCGCCGGTTATGGCAGGCTCCTGGTCTGATAACGACGTGTAGTGACCCAGCGCCTAAAGAAGCTCCCGGCACGTGGAGAGAAACGTCGGACATGATGCCAAACGACACGAGGTGCATCGCTGGACATTTACACGAGACTGGCTCGCCCCTCCGCCCAGTCTTATAGAAACTAAATTATTTATTTGTGTGTGAATGTTTAACTTCGTTTGCGCCGTACGTAGCCAACCGTGCTAATCCGAGGTGCAGGGGAAGGACAACAAACTAAACACAAAAAGCAGTTATATTAAAATGAGTTTTAAATCTAGATTTTACAAAGTACGTATATTGAAACATATATAAAAGGTAAATCAAGTAAATCAACCTGCATCCCTCATGGGACATTACTGGATGAGGGCTTCCCCAACGCCGTGCCAGTGATAGGCGTCGTTTGACCATACTTCACCATGCTGGTCAGTGCGGATTGGGGACAGCGGGGAGCACAGACACAATGGATTTTTGTTGCACTTTTCCAAGTTGGCAGCCTATAGCACCTGGCATGCATGGTCATCGCCCATCAAGGTGCTAACCAGGCTCGGCCCCCTCTTTTTGGTTCCATGATGAAAACAAGGTCGGACGCATTGCAGGTGATCTGGTCATAAGTCAAGGGTCAGTCCACCGACTTACCCACACTGCGCCCCACCACCACGGGTTCAGCAGGCAGGTCGACAACGGAACGCCCGGTGGGGGACGACGACCGATCGACAAATCCAACCGGCGTCGTTGTCGCTTTGTCGCTCGCTCTGCGCGCGCAATCCCTAGAGATTGCCCTCTCGCGAAGTGGAACCTCCATCTGCAAGGCGACGACGACGACGCTGCGACCGTGGCTCGCGACGACGCCGTCAGCTACGACCTACGGCTGGGACGTGCCTCTCCACTTGCCGTACCCTTACCTCGGTCGTCTTGCTCCCACATCGTGGTCTGTTTCGTTAAGTTGGTACGAGTCGCTGACCCCCGCCCCCACCCCGACTCGACGTCTGTGAGATAAGAGTTTCGTAGCTAACCCGATTCCCTCCTCCTCCTCCCTCCTCCTCCCTCCTCCTCCTCCCCTCCTCCTCCCTCCTCCTCCTCCCTCCTCCTCCTCCCTCCTCCTCCTCCCTCCTCCTCCCTCCTCCTCCCTCCTCCTCCTCCTCCTCCCTCCTCCTCCTCCCTCCTCCTCCTCCCTCCTCCTCCTCCCTCCTCCTCCTCCCCCTCCTCCTCCTCCTCCCTCCTCCTCCTCCTCCTCCCTCCTCCCTCCCTCCTCCTCCTCCTCCTCCTCCTCCCTCCTCCTCCCTCCTCCTCCTCCCTCCTCCTCCCTCCTCCTCCTCCCTCCTCCTCCCTCCTCCTCCTCCCTCTCCTCCTCCCTCCTCCTCCTCCTCCCTCCTCCCTCCTCCTCCTCCTCCCTCCTCCTCCCTCCTCCCTCCTCCCTCCTCCTCCCTCCTCCCTCCTCCTCCCTCCTCCTCCTCCCTCCTCCTCCTCCTCCTCCTCCCTCCTCCTCCTCCCTCCTCCTCCCTCCTCCTCCTCCCTCCTCCTCCCTCCTCCTCCCTCCTCCTCCTCCCTCCTCCTCCTCCTCCTCCTCCCCTCCTCCTCCCTCCTCCTCCTCCTCCCTCCTCCTCCTCCCTCCTCCTCCTCCCTCCTCCTCCCTCCTCCTCCCTCCTCCTCCCTCCTCCTCCCTCCTCCTCCTCCTCCTCCCTCCTCCTCCTCCCTCCTCCTTCTCCCTCCTCCCTCTTCCTCCTCCTCCCTTCTCCTCCCTCCTCCCTCCTCCTCCCTCCTCCTCCCTCCTCCTCCTCCTCCTCCTCCTCCCTCCTCCCCTCCTCCTCCCTCCTCCTCCCTCCTCCCTCCTCCTCCCTCCTCCTCCTCCCTCCTCCCTCCTCCTCCCCTCCTCCCTCCTCCTCCCTCCTCCTCCTCCTCCTCCCTCCTCCTCCAGTCTAAATGACGATTCCGATTCTGAAATAAAGATTCCGCGAAGACTCACGCCGAGTGCAGTGGTCACCCTCGTAGCCCTTGGAGCACTTGCAGCGGTTGGTGCCCACGCACTTGCCACGGTTCTGGCACGGGGGGCTGCACTTGCCTGAAGGGGGAGGGGGGGGGCAGGAGACAGAGGCGTGCGTTCGTTGGTCAGTGTCCTGCGAGAGAGAGAGAGAGATCTCAGTCGCTCTCGAGTCACCGATTACCGGCTGGCGGTGTTGATTCGTGGTCCAGCGCCGGCTGCGATGTGACACATCAGTTAGTGTGCACGGTCGACAATTCTTGTCCGGTTGTTGTGGGCACGCGGCTGTTGCCCCCCACCAACCCCAAGTGACTAGTGGTGGGTAGTGGTGAGCGGAAAGGAGGGTGGGTGGGTGCTTGTGTGTTCAGATCGGTGAGCGGAGCCCGATGCGCCCGTGACGACTTTGCCGGTGCGGGTGCGTCGGTGTGGGTGGGTGGGGACGCGGG